>NW_020200579.1:132538-166692 GCF_001531365.2 Cynara cardunculus var. scolymus | reverse complement strand
CTTAAACCTGCAAATCGACTTTGATGAACAAATATACCTGCAACTTCCCAAGCAATGGCCTCCTCCGCCTCCCACGAGTCAAACAACAATGACAGTCGAGTTCAATCCATCGGCGCCGATAGTCGCGCCATCGTTTTCCTACCAATGAAACCAAACAATCACGCCATTGAACTGAGAAACACACTATTCGACGACAGGTTTGCCGTCATGATTGAGTTCTTCAAGAACTGCATCCTACTACCAGCCCTTACCCTTGCAGACACCGGCGTACCACTAAAGTACGTCCAACAGTACTGGAAAACATGTGAGTTCCACCCTGACAACCATGGAATAATGGGGGGACATGGATGCCCCAAACGGTATGATTTGCTCGCTCAAAATTTCATGGGTTAAAGTTTCTCGAGTTCTGTGCATTCCCACTCGACGGGAGCTTGGAATTGCCGAATATGACGAACCACCCACCACCGACGACATACTACGCTTCGTTAATATGCTAGGTTACAATCGTGACCTACGCAACGTCTCCGACTTCAAACGCCAATTCGTCTCGCCAATGTGGAACATGTTCTTCTCTATCCTGAATAGGGCCCTCACATGCAAGCTAGGGTCATTGGACCAAGGGAACATCAATATCATGACGATCATGTATGGACTGTTCTTCAACCTCAACCTTGACTACGCCTTTCTCATCTATAATGAGATCCACTTGGCGGTAGTCAAGAAATGCAAACTCCATGCTGCTGGCAAGCCCTTATCTGCTATTCTATTCCCTCGTTTCCTCGCCCTCTTCATAGGGGACGCAATGAGGAAACATGGTCTACCGGCTGAAGAGCCCTTCACTCCAGTCTACAAAATGCACGGCCATCGATCCACCCTATCGAAGAAGGGTTACACCATCAACCGCCCACTTTCAAGGGCCATGTTCAATGTCATTCCATTGACATCTGAGATCCGCCAAACCTATGAATGCTCCATGCTGTCCCAGGAACCGAGGGTAGCTACCCCAGAGCGATTAGAGCCGTCCCAAGAACCAAGCAAGGGAGCACAAGAGGCATCTTCATCGGATGATGAAGATGATGATGATGATGATGCTACTCATCGTGCCTCCCCCGGCCCTACTCATACAATTCCTCCACCCACTTCCCAAAGGGAAACCACCACCTCTACCCTGGCGATCAAAGCCAAAGGGGTATTGAACAAGGACGACCCAGTCCAATTCCTACCCAAGCCAGCCATCCAGAGGCCATTCTTCGGGCCTCTGGAGATGAATCAGCTGAGGAACCCCATATTCCATCACCTCTCTCCCAACAGAGAAGTGATGAAGAAATAAGAGCCCCTTCGCCTCAAGGCTCGACACAACCTATCACACACATAGAAGCATGTGTTGCTTCTGACATTGATACACCCCAAGATCGTTCATAGCAATCTTCCTTTCCTGCACATCCCCCTTTGATATTTGATCTACCAAAGGAGACACACATTCGCTTCACTTACCCGGTCTCTGAAGCCAAGGAAGAGGAAGTCGATGCAACAACATCGCGAGATAGCTCTTCTCTTGAGGGTTATCAAGGACATGATGGAAGTCCTTCACGACCTACATTTTCACAAAGCAATGAAGGCACCTCAGGAGCAGAGGCTCAACCTGCAACATCTATTGTTGCAGGGGTTACCCTCATTGCCGATCTGGTCACAAAGGCCGAGTTCCAAGCCTTTGTYGACTCAGTTCTGCGGTCCTTGGAAGACCATAAACTCATCACTCAAGGGATTGTTGACAACCCACCCTCAACCGATAACACCGACTTTCAACAATCCCTTGCCATCCTTCAACGACACCTCTCCCAACTTGAAACCCAAACCCGAGACAATACAACACGTCTCCAGATGCTCCAGCAAACCATCACCCAACACCACAACACCACATCCTCCCTTGCCACCCAAATAAACCAAATACTCATCCACTCCATCGCCACCCTCACGGCCCAGGCAACTGAGGCCGATGAGAACCTTACCTACATAACCACCCAACTAAACACCATCTTCCAAAAACTTAACACCCTACCAACCACTATCATTTCCCAAATTCCTCCCTAAGCCCCACCTCAAACCACTTCATCAATTGATGAAGCCCTTGCCTCTCTTTCCCACCAAATGGCCACCATACAAACCACCCTCACCCAACTCTCTGCCACAATCTTGGCCCAAATCCCCCAGCTACTCCACACCCACCTCCCTCTGCAGGCTCATCCTTCGATGAAGCCTTCACCTCCTTCACTACAGAGGTGAGAAATCTCATAGCCAACCTTCCCATTCCTCCATCTACATCCACCACCACCTCCGTGACACCACAAGCCTCATCATCAAGAAGTAGTTCGCCACCAGAGCTGACCTAAAGGCTCTGTCCAAGGCACTTGTCTCATCCTTTAATAAGATAAGTGCCAAATTCGCCCATCGTGCTATTCAACCAACAAGGGTTCTCTCCCATAACCTGGCTAATGAACAAAGGTGCACCACTTCTCTCCTTCACACGATGGAGGAGAGCCGAAGACAAGCAGCCCTGAAGGCGTATCTTGCGTCCTTCAGGAAGGAGAAAAAGAAGAAGAGGAGCAGAACTTCATGCTCCAGCAGCAGCCAATATAAGAGGCCACAACATGAGGACCCAGACCCCGATGATCAAGGTCTTGGACCTCATGAGGGGGAGACACAAGCCGTGGCTGCTCATCAAATGGAATCCGCTGCACCATCACCACCACCATCACAAACATAACAATCACCACCCTCAACCGAAGGAACCTAAGCAAGAGAACCAGAGGCTCAGCCCTCTGAAGATATGCAAAATGTACATGTTCCCTTCGCTACTACCCAAGAACCCATCGTGTTGAGTTCCTCAACCGATGAAAATCCAACCTCCCCACCTTTTATTCCATCACCTATACCAAACCTACCCTTAACTCCTTCAACAACCCCTCGCGCCACAGAACCCTTCACCATCTTATGCAATGAACCAGAACAAACAATAATCCAACCTTCCTCACCCAATAATCTCAAACCCAAACAGAACCCCATGAACCAGAAACCACCCATTCTGAACCCAATGAACCTGAACCAACCCAAGCTGAACCAACCCAACAAGAAACCATACCTTCACCAACCCATACACAACCCTCAACCCAACCAACCATGGTGCAAGCGGATATTCCCTCTTCGTCTAGGCAACCTCCGCAGAGCCTAGTCGATGAAATTATTCAGAACATGGAGTCGCGGCGGAGACGTCCAGAGCTACCACCTAAGGAACCCATAATGATGGAAAATCTCCATCAATACATGTATCACGACCGCGATGAAAGTTTGACCCTCAATCCTCCGATTCTATCGCCAGAGTTCATGGACCTCCTACACCATAGGTTTATTAGACAGACCATCCAAGCACCACAGGCTGTCTTCTCAAACGATGGGATAAGGAGGGTTATGGATCTAAAAGTGAGGACCTTCGCCAATAGAGACATAAGATACATCGAGTACACAGTGGAAAGAGCACATGGTCAAATCAACGTGTTCAACGAAAATGACCTCATCAACCTCAATCCCTATGACTTGATCGAACTTTATGCATACACGGCTCAGCGACAGGATCATGGCATCAAATTTGGGATGGCGAACAGAGCGGTTGTGAAGACAATGGAGACCCTGGTAAACCATCAAGCCAAAAGTGATTTTGAAATTGCTCTTAGCTTAGGCATCAAAAGACTCTCATGCGCTCCACCAAATGAAGACTTTCCAGGCCTACAGGAGAAAAGATCTGCCTCGGTCTTAACTCAACCCGAACATGGACTTGTCTTCAAGAATGAGTTCGGGGTAAAGAAATTTTTCAGATTGA
The DNA here is from genome assembly GCF_001531365.2 of Cynara cardunculus var. scolymus. Lineage (NCBI taxonomy): Eukaryota > Viridiplantae > Streptophyta > Magnoliopsida > Asterales > Asteraceae > Cynara > Cynara cardunculus. The sequence goes on along the minus strand of NW_020200579.1, from coordinate 162,818 downwards.
CTAAAGCCTTCAAGTATTCAACCGATACACTTGAGTGGTTTCAGAAGATCATCAGAGAAAGACTTGGTAGATCCCATGTGCCAAGAGAAGATGGGAATCAACTCATTCATGAGATATCAACAGTCATCGGCTATCGAAGACTGCTTCTGCGCTTCAGGGATATATCTCAAGGTAGATCATGATGAGTTGTAAATTTTTGCCTTAAAAATGATGTCTTTTGTTTCCAGTATTAAAAGAATTCATCATCCAATGGAAATTTGGAATTTGATGTTTTTCTTTAGATTAGTCTATGTTCTTCAAATTCTGTTCATAGATTAGTTTATGTTCTTTCATTACTTAGGAGGAGATTGTTAGACCCCATAATCCATAAAGGGTAAAAGTAATGAAAACAATAAGTGATGAAGAACCAAAAGACCGATGAAGACATCAAGGCAGAATTGACTAAGTCTGGAGAACAACCAGAGGGTCGATGAACAACCAGAGGGTCGATGAACAACCAGAGATGCGATGGAAAGAGCATCTTCATCACCCCTCTGGTCAACAACACTTAGAGTTTTCTTCAGCAACTCAACTAGAGGCATACGATGAAGATATGAAGATAAGGTTGATTCATCATCCATGGAAGACAGCTAGAGATGACAAGTCGACAGTTGCACTTCAAGTTTATCTTAATATTATAGCTTATCCATTGTTTAGATAAACATTATCTGTTCATAGAATATTAGCTAAATAGTCTCACTATATAGTTATCTTCTAATTAGCTTACTAGTATAAATAGGTGATTAGGCCTATTGTACTAAATGTCTCTTTACGTTTTTCTTATTAATAAAGTGAAACCTTTGACGCTCAAGATTGTTCTTTAATGTTAATAATTTATTCTTGAGTGTTCATCACTTTGTTCATCAAAACACTATAATTTGGTTATTCTTAACTTGATTATCAGTGTTATTGAGAGATCTGAGATCAACAGGTTTCCTCCGATTGTTTGCATAACTTTTCTAACAATCTCTTGCGGCCTTAAGTCTATCCTTAATAGTTATAATTTTGTCTGTAGTCTCCTTTATAACATCAGGTTTGGTTAATTGCCGATCGCCAATTTCTAGCCGACTGAACGGAGATCTACACTTGCGTCCATATAAGGCTTCGTAAGGCGCACAATGTATACTAGTGTAATAGCTGTTATTGTATTCAAATTTGACTAACGGAAGATGCGTATCCCAACTTCCACCAAAATCTATGGCGCGAGCACGTAGCATATCTTCTAAAGTCTGAATTGTTCTCTCTGTTTGTCCATCTGTTTGGGGGTGGTATGAAGTGCTTAAGTCCAAGCGTGTTCCCAACCCTCCTTGGAGTGATTGCCAAAATCGTGATGTAAATCGGCTATCCCTATCCGAGATAATGGAGATAGGTACTCCATACCGAGTGACGATCTCATTTATGTAGATTTGTGCAAGCTACTCCATCTTGTAATCTTCTCGGATTGGTAGAAAATGAGCAGATTTCGTAAGTCGATCTATTATCACCCAAATTGTATCATGTCCTTTCCCAATCCTGGGCAACTTTGTTATGAAATCCATTGATACTTGTTCCCACTTCCATTGGGGAATCTCTGGTTGCTGGAGTAGACCGGACGGTTTTTGGTGTTCTGCCTTGACCATTGCACAGGTTAAGCACTTACTCACATATAAGGTAATGTCTCTCTTCATACCAGGCCACCAATAGTGATCCCTAAGATCCTTATAAATCTTATCTGCTCTCGGGTGGATTGAGTATCTTGATTTATGGGCTGCATCCAAAATTATTGATCTAAGATTACCAACCTTAGGTATCCAAACCTTATCTTTCAAATAATGCACTCCATCTTGTTTCAGTTGGAATTTAATCTCCATGCGGTGCAGGGTTTCGTTCTTCATATTTTCTTCCTTTAGTGCTTCTTTCTGGGCCTCGAGAATTTATGCCTTTAAACTCATGTTTACTGTTGCCCCTAAAGCTCGCACCTTTATAGGTTTCACCCTTTCTTTTCTGCTTAAGGCATCGGCTACTACATTAGCCTTACCTGGATGGTACTTAATTTCATAATCGTTAACACTAAGCAATTCAACCCATCTCCTTTGTCTCATATTCAACATCTTCTGATTGAGAATGTGCTGAAGGCTTTTGTGATCAGTGAATATAGTGCACTTGGTACCATACAAGTAGTGTCCCAAATCTTAAGCACAAATACTACGGCTCCCAATTCTAGGTCGTGCGTAGTATAGTTCTTCTCATGTACTTTGAGTTGTCTTGAGGCATATACAATGACCTTGTCCCTTTGCATCAGTACGCATCCTAACCCTTGGTGCGATGCGTCACAATAGACTACAAAGTTCTCCGAACCTTCCGGTATGGTCAAAATTGGTGCATTACATAGCATGTGCTTAAGTGTTTCAAATGTTTCTTCTTGTCTCTCTCCCCAAACAAACTTTTTGCCTTTTTGAGTTAAGGCAGTGAGCGGTTGTGCAATTTTTGGAAAATTTGCTATGAACCGCCGATAATAGCCTGCCAAACCAAGAAATTGACGAATTTCTGTTGGGGTTCTCGGGGTTTCCCATTTCCTAACGGCTTCAACTTTTGTCGGGTCAACATGTATTCCTTCTTCATTTACTATGTGACCAAGAAATTGTATTTTACAAATCCAGAACTCGTATTTTGAGAACTTTGCATACAATTTCTGAACCCTAAGCAGCTCCAATATTAACCTTAGGTGTTGTTCATGCTCTTTCTTACTTCGCGAATAAATCAGTATGTCATCTATAAAGACGATTACAAATTTATCCAAGTATGGCCTGCAAACCCTGTTCATTAAGTCCATAAAGATAGTTGGTGCATTGGTTAGCCCGAAAGGCATAACCAAAAACTCGTAATGGCCGTACCGGGTCCTAAATGTCGTCTTGGGGATGTCCTCTTCACGGACTCTCGTTTGATGATATCTGGATCGAAGGTCGATCTTTGAAAAGTACACGGCACCTTGCAGTTGATCGAACAAATCGTCAATTCGAAGAAGAGGGTATCGATTCTTGATGGTCAACTTATTAAGCTCCCTATAATCGATGCACATTCGCATTGACCCATCTTTCTTCTTGACAAACAAGACTGGTGCTCCCCATGTGAGAAGTTGGGTCTTATGAACCCTTTATCCAATAGTTCTTGGAGTTATCCTAAAAATTCTTCTGTTTCTGATGGAACCAATCGGTATGGTGATTTTGCTACTGGAGTAGCTCTTGGCACCAAGTCGATACTGAATTCGACTTGTCTTGGCGGGGTTAATCCTGGCAATTCTTCAGGAAATACTTCAGGAAATTCTCGTACGACGGGAAAATCTTCAATGCGCCTCTCTTTGACCTTTTTGTCTATAACGTGCGCCAAAAATGCGATGTAGTCCTTCCTCAAATATTTTTCGCATCTTCATGCATGATACTAACTTAATCTTTCGGTCGGACTTCTCTCCTTGAACTACGAGTGTTTCACCTCCTTCTTGTGGGATTCGGATAATCTTTTTCGAACAACCTATCTCAACTCGATATTTGGATAGCCAATCCATACCTACAACTACGTCAAAGCTTCCTAATTTGATTGGAATGAGGTCTATACTAAAATCCTTTTTGGCTAAGCTTAAAGTGCAGTCCTTAATTACGTCCCTAGCCCTAACTTCCTGACCATTGTCAAACTCAATTGCATAAACTTTTTTCAACTGTTGTGACTTTAAATTAATTTTTGGCTTAAAATCTAATGATACAAAACTTTTATCTGCTCCCGAATCAAATAATACTGATGCGAAATGATTATTCAAGAGAAACGTACCTGTGACCGCGTCGGGATCATGCTTAGCCTCTTTTGCTCCAATTTCAAATGCTCGGCCCCGTGCTGTACCTCCCGGGTTCCCTGGATTAGCGGGTCTTGCTTGGTCAAAATTCGGTCTTTGCTTCCTTCTTGGGCATTCATTTYGYATATGRTCCACACTTCCACACTCAAAACACGATCTCCTTCGACAATCTTTTGTAAGATGGYCTGTCCTTCCACACTTTTGACAGGCAATGCATTTTCCCATGTGTGGATATCTACATTTATCACACTTAAGATTATTTCCTTGACCGACCACTTGAGTCTGAACTCCGAAGTTTCCCTTTAATCTTCGATTCCTTTTAACTCTTCCTCCAGATCGTTGGTTACTACTCTCCTCTATCTTCCTCTTACCTTTGGTTTTGTCTTTTGTGAACTCTCCAAACCGAACAGCATTATTGGTCAGCCTGGTTGCTATGCTTATTTCTTCTTGGAGAGTCTTTGGGTTTGCCGATGTGATGTCTCCACGAATCTCTCGAGATAAACCCCAAATGTATTTATCGACTCGATTTCTTCGGGTGTCACTAGATGTGGTACTAGTTTTGCTAATTCGTAGAATCGAGAAGTATAACCATCTATATCTGCTCCCTTCATCTCGTGATTCCACTGCTCAAATTCCAGCTTCTGGATTTCACTCCTTGGGCAATACTCATCCTTGAGTAGCTTCTTGAATTCTTCCCATGTAAGCTGATTAGCTGCCTCTCGTCCTCTAGTTTGTACCAATGTATTCCACTAGGTAAGTGCCCTTGTAACAAACATGCAGCATATTCTACTTTGTTTCCTTCAATACATTTACTGATGTGAAGAACAGATTCCATGCTCTCAAGCCATGATAATAATCCTACTGCTCCTTCGGTTCCATAGAATTCTTTCAGGTTGCAAGATCTAAAAGATTTATAAGTGCATTCCCTAGCCGCCCTCGGCTCTGGATTGTTTGGTTGGTTAGCATTCAGACCAGCAGCCACTTGACTGACTATGTTAGGGAGTGCCGCTAAGAGTTGCTCAGACACGAGTCGTGCGACTTCCGGGTTCTCTCTTCTTGGGGGCATTTTCTAGAGCCTAATTTGAATGGGAATTTGGCCATGTTAGTGTTATTATTATACAAGCTCTATTCTACTAGGTTATAAGTGACATACGACATATAAATCTACCACAATCACTTAAACACATAAATATGGTAATGTACGACAATTCCATAAACATGCATAAGAAAACATCTAATTTATAACATTACAAATTAAAGTATCATAAACGCATCATCCAACAAAATAATTTCTCCAAAAAGACATCAAGTTGCTTAGAGTTTCAAACTACGGGCTACATTCCACTAAAATAGATCTCTAACTTCAATCATCAAAACCAACAAAAGTGCTCTTATCGCTACCACCTCCTCGGCTTCATATCCTCACTACTTTCTCTACCGCATACACACCCAGAACAGCATTCCAACTAATACCATCATAATCGCTCCCAACATCAAACCTATGCACAGCCTCCGAATCATCCTCCTGGTACCAACAGTGGCTTCCGAAACTCTCCTTATGTGACGATTGTGTCCATCCAGAATCTCCGTCAACTACCTACAACATAGTGAAGATGATCCATCCTAGAACGGAGGGTGTGTAACTCATGCTCCAGGCCTTGGACCCATCGGATCTCGGCCGAAGACATATCCTGAGCATGTCTGGACAGAATCCCCATGACTACGGAGGGTGTCCTGCTCGGTGCTGGCTGTCTGGAAGACTCACCCTCAGCTCTCGTAGATCCTGTAAATGACACTCTAACAGGTGGGGGAACGGTCTTTCTAGCGGTGGCTCTGATCCTCAACTTTGGCTGGGTAGGTGGAGGAATAATAGCAGGTGGTGAAGCAGATGCAGGAAGTCGGTGGGATTCCCACTGTCTGCTTCATCCCTAGCCTCATAAGGGTCTACCTTCTCTACAGTGGGTAGGGCTCTTCTCAGCCTACAAGTGACATAGCCGGACTCATCCGTCGAATATTCAGTGGGGGTCGACGAAGACGACATAGCAAAATGCGATAGTAACTAGTTTGATTACTAAATGTGCTAAAAACAATTGTTGTGAATAGTTTAATGCAACGCACACAAAAAAAATTATGCTGAAATTTTTTAGCTCAAGCATGTTTTCAATCTAACTGATTCAAGTCTCCTATTATACATACTTGAATTAAACATAGGTGATCAGGCTTTGTTTAATTGAATATAATAACGCGACAGTTATCTTTTAGTTACACTAGTGACGTGCTTTGTATTTTGAAAAAAGAAAAAAAAATTATTTTAAAAATTGTTTTGAAAGTATTTGGTTATAGTTTGAGGTTTGGAAAACCGGTATTCTCTATAACCTTTGGCTCTGATACCAAATCTGTCACACCCCACTAAAGCGGAAACACGAGATATGACAGCTCACGGTTTCATTGCACAAGTAATAGATAACACCATAATTGAAATATATAAATTACAAGTTCAAGATTTACAGAAACATAATAAACTGCTCTCATAAGGAGTCAGTGATGTACAAAATGCAAACACAATCTAGTTCGAAAGATTGAAATGTTGATGTCATTCTACACAGATGCTCAAAACGTCACTTACTTATTTCCTGGAAAGCATGAAAGAAAAAAAAGGTCAACTACAAAGAGTTGGTGAGTTCACAGGTTTTATATGCACATAAACTTTTCAATGCAAAAAATCTCACTCTTGCAAACTTATATATAACACTTGCACATGGTTAAATGAAAATTTTAATATGATGTTTAAACTCAAGCCACTACAGATCCTTTTCCGACAACAATTAGTCCCAAAAACATTTTTACGAACTACCATGAAGTGGCCCGCACGCCAACTTAGGTACCACGGTTCGTCTACAGAACTACCTCAGCGGTGGTGTTTAACCCACATGTGTAGAACTAAATGGGTAGGACTACCTCAGCGGTGGCGCATTNCACATGTGTAGAACTAAATGGGTAGGACTACCTCAGCGGTGGCGCATTCGCACATGTGTAGCCTACAATAACAGTAAATAGCAGAGTGCACCCGTTTTTGGGTGGGAATGTCAACCAAATAGCGCTATCCACAATACTATCGGCCCGACACAATTCCGAGTTAACTAGTAGCGTACGCGGTTGGGACAATAAATAAAATCACTCAAGTACATCAATTTAGCATTTAGACCATTGTGCATTAATAATCAGATATCATGGTTATAACAATTTACATTTAAACAATTCAGTTTGCAATTTATTCATGTTTTCCCCCCAAATATTCAATAAATAATAACGCGATAAAAACGGGGCCATGATTACTCACCGAATTACTTAGCGTGAAACTTGATGACTTTGGCGGTGAGATGCTCTAAGATCTCGGGCTCTCCTCTCCTACGATGTCCAAAGTCTAAAATTAGTCCACTTATCTGATTTCGGTATAGATAAAGTATTTATTTTTATGTAATGCCGATAAGTTCTCATTATTTAAAGTTGATATTTATAATATAATGTCCTTTAATTTGTCCATTTTAATGTAAATTAAACTTGAAATCCTTCACACATAAAATCCTAAATTGGGCAGAAGGTAAATTTTATTTCTGGAAATTTTGTTCTTATAAAACGTCATCAAAAGGTACCTTCCACAAATCTTTTTGAGTCCAAATTCTTATATCATCAATAATAATGAGTTAAACAGATTTTTTTCCAAATATCACGAATTTTGGATGGGTTTAAGGCACTCATCATTACCCTACAACTTTGAGTGTCACAGTCCCCAAGACAGATTGCACACTCTTCAAATGACGGCCATTTGGGGGGTCTAAACTCATCATTTTTCAGTGATTGTAATTTTATTTTTAAAATAACACATAAGGCTAACTTCCAGAAAAAGAATCACCCATTTTCATTGAGTTTTGAAGGAGATATGACCGTTTTAAAATGCATGCAAGATTCTGTCAGCATTGCTCTTTTTCCACCATAATCTTGTATCAAGAACTTGAAGGCTCGAAACTTAATATTCTTGAGTGAGACCAGATGCATTAGAAAGATAACTCATTAAAATAAGTTCTAGAAGAAATATAAACCATTTTGGAGGAATAACCAGAGAGGTATGGTCGTCCAAAGTAGGTTTTACCTACTGTCAAGTGTCATGTTGCACATTTATTTTGTTCTAAACATTTGAAGGTTCAAAACTTACTCTTTTTATGTGATTCTAGTGGGGATAGAACCCTAACTCACTTAAATTCATTTAAAAAAAAAGAAACATAGCATTTGGACTATTATTTTGGGAGAAATGGGTGACATAACTACTAGGTAGTAATCTGTCAGCTCCAAACAGCCCCTTTTATGGTCAAAAACCCACATGCAAGCACTTTTACCATCTTTTCTTGAGTTCTAATGTTTGGAATCATGGATTACCACCATTTCAATGATATATATATATCATATTTTTGGTGTGTAATCTACCCTTAGAACTCAGAGAAGTCGTGGGTTTAGGGGAAGTGTAAGATAAAGTAGAAGAAAAAACGGATTTTACAACAAAAATGAAAGAAAAATGCATAGACAATGTTCTTATCTTCTTGTATGAAGATTGTTCTTTGATTTTCTTCAAAGAACTTGAAAAATGATGAGGGTTTAGGGAGAAAATCGGCTGGATTAGAGAGAAAAAGGAGAATTTTGTGAAGAGAGAAATGGAGAAGTGAGAGAGAAATGAAGGTAGACTAAAGGTCACCTTCATTTGAATTTTTAGAGGGCATGGTGGGGGGAGAAGAAGGGGGCCAGCCATGGGCCTAACCCAAGCCCAATTTTGTTTTAAAACCTAATTATCTTGTATTTTATCAAATTAAAATGGCTACCGGTGATAAAAATCAGTATTTGGTCAAAATTTCAGATTTTTGTGAAATTGTCTGGACTTTTAAATTAAACTTTTTATATTCTAAATTTGGACTTTATATTATTAACTTTTATCATATTTTGGAGAATTTTTAGAGTTTTCGGCATTACATAAATTAACTTTATCAGTTACTTGGCGAAACAGGACTTTCTGACCTAAACGCCGGCAATCTAAACCAACTGAGTTCTAATCAACTTAACTAAGATCTAATAAGTTATATTTCTAATTTTGGAAACCCTATGTAGATACTAACCTGGATTTCAGAACTAACGGATGTCATAATACTGTAGAGAGCTGATCATTCCTCTATAAACAGTAACATCAGGCTTTCTGTTTGGATCCTTGTTTACAGGGAGAGGAGGAGTCATTGGAGTTTTCATAGATGAGTTGTTGGATAGATCAAACTTTTTCAACATATCTCTAACATACTTACTTTGGCTGATAAAGATACCTTTATCTGACTGCTTGAACTTGAGACCTAGAAAATAGGTTAGTTCTCCCATCATACCCATCTAATATTTTTTCTTCATGCGATCAGCGAACCGAAAACACAAAGAGAGATTAGTGGAACCAAATATAATATCATCGACAAAAATTTGGACTAGAATGATATGACATTTAACTATCCTAAGAAATAAGGTCTGGTCAATCTTTCCACGGACAAATTTCTCAGAGATGAGAAATGAGGAGAGGGTATCATAGCAGGCACGAGGGGCCTGTTCCAACCCGTAAAGAGCTTTATCTATTTGATAAACATGATTTGGAAACTTAAGGTCAAGAAACCCTGGAGGTTGTTCAACATAAAATTTCTCTTGGAGTTTTCCATTTAGGAAAGCACTCTTTACATCAATTTGATAGACTTTAAAGTCTTTATGGGCAGCAAAGGCTAGGAAGAGTCGAATAGCTTCGTGTCTAGCCACTGGTGCGAAGGTTTTGTCATAATCGATTCCTTCTTTTTGTTTATAACCCTGAGCAACAAAACGAGCCTTGTTACAAGTTACCACACCTTGTTCATCTAACTTATTGCGATAAACCCATTTGGTACCTATCACAGTTTTGTCAAACAGACGTCGAATAAGGTACTAGACTTTGTTCCTATCAAACTCAATGAGCTCGTCTTGCATGGCAATGACCCAACTAGGGTCTGAGATAGCATCATTGATTTTCTTGGGTTCAACTATAGAAAGGAAGTTGACAAAGAGATAAATATTACCTAGACCATGTCGTGTCTGAATACCTGCACTTGGATCACCAAGAATTTGATGAATAGGATGGTCTTTTGTCCATCATTGAGCTGGTAGAGGATTGTCATATGAGCATTGATGTTCAGGAATAGAAGATGAGGCTTCAGCTATAGATTCTTCAACAATGGGTCGAATTGCTAAAGGAGCCTCCATGAGAGATTCAGCGACTAATAGAGGTTCAAATGGTAAAGGAATTTAGTTCACTGATTGGTCAGTGTTTGAAATAGAGGGAGGAATGCAACTAATGGGCACTGGATCAATCTCTGAAGAAGATTCACTTCAGTTATTAGTTGGTACGGGAATGATAAGTGGATCATCATCAACTTCTAGAGTATCAGCATTGGGTTGATTGCTGAAGAAAGCTTCAGGTTGTCCAACATGAGAGAACATCCAGTTTTCTAATTCTTCATCATCATTAATGATGTGTTTAGAATTAGCTGATTGAGATTCATCAAAGGTGACATGCATAGTTTATGCTATTGTCTGTCGACGTTTGTTGAATACTCTGAAGGCTTTGGATACTGAAGAATATCCAAGAAAGATTCCTTCCTCAGCTTTAGGATCGAACTTTCCAAGTTGATCACGGCTGTTGAGAATAAAACACGTGCAACCAAATATATGAAGAAAGCTGAGAGAAGGCTTTCTGCTATAGAAGAGTTCGTAAGTTGTCTTTTTTAATCTCCTAATGATCAGCAACCGGTTTTGAGTGAAACAAGCAGTATTGACAGCTTCAGCCCATAAATGAGTGGGAAGATGAGATTCGATAAGCATTGATCAAGCAGTCTTAATGATTGTTTGATTTCTTCTTTCAGCGACCCCATTTTGTTGTGAGGTTCTCACAGAAGAGAAGTTGTGAGAGATTCCCTTGTCCTCAAAGAAGCTATCCATAGTACTATTTTTTAATTCAGTTCCATGGTCACTTCTGATAGATCATACCTTAATATTGTTAAGTACTTCTATCCTTTTGATGAACGAGATAATTTCTTCAGTTGCTTCACTTTTGGATCTAAGAAAGAAGTCCCAAGTGTACATGGAGTACTCATCAACAATGATAAGTGTATATTTCGTTCCAGCTATGGATTGTACGTTAACAGGATCAAAGAGATCCATGTGCGTGCAATAGCTAAAGTGGAGAGGTCACTGAAGAGATTTGCTTAGACTTGAAGCTATCTCTTGTTTGTTTTCCTTTTTCACATGTTGAGCAAAGAGATTCCTTTGCAAATGTGTGTTGAGGAAGACCAGTGACGAGATCATTTTGAGACAGTTCACTGGGTGTCTTGAAGTTGATATGAGAAAGCCGTTTATGCCACAGTTAGTTGATATCTGACGAAACTTTTGAGAGAAAACAGTTGTTCTCAGTAAGAGCAGAATCCATGTTGATGATATATACATTCTCTAGGCGAGAACCGGTTAGAGCAACCTTATCATCCTTGACAAAAACATAGCATGAATTCTTAGAAAATTTCACTGTGAAATCTTTATCACGCAGCTGACTGATGCTAAGAAGATTGTGCTTCAGTTCTTCAACATATGCAACACGTTTAAAGGTAGTTGCACAATTGGTTAATACACCAAAACATTTGGCATATCCTTTTCCGTTTGCTCCAAAGGTTATGGAATGACCTCTTTCATCCATGTAATCGATGAGCAAGGACTTGTCTCCAATCATATGTCTTGAGCATCCACTATCGAGATACCAAATGCCTTTGACTTCCTCCATACAGAAACAAATTAAGATTGCTTTGGTACCCATTTCTATTTGGGTCTAGCAGTGTTAGAGGCAACATCCACTGAAACTGAAGACTCAGTGTCAACAGATGGCTTTACTGAACCTGAAGATGAGGCTTCAATGGTTAGAGTTATTAGTTGTCTTCACTGAGCCTGAAGAAGAGGCTTCAGTGGTTTTCTTCACTTTAGTCATTTTTACAACTTTAGTGGTAGATTTCTCCTTGGTAGATTATCCTTGGCTACTTTCTTTCCCTTGGCTGGAGGACCAACTTTGGTAGCAGAAGGACACTTGATGGCAATATGTGTAGTTTCACCATAGTGTCTACACTTCCTATAGCTGAAACCAGCTTTAGGGCCAGAAAGTACCAAAGGAACAGAAGAGGGACAAGCTTCAAGGATTCCCTTCTCATTTGTTTTAGGAGAAACACCTGAGGATTTAGAGTCCTTAGGTGAAACATTCACCTTGAGCTTAGACTTAGATTTCTAAGAAGATTCATATATCTTGATCCCTAAGGAAGAAGAAGGTGCATAAGCTGAAGGAATAGATCTTAATCTATGTGACTTGTCAGCCTTCTTGAGAAGAGGTGCCTTGACAATGGATTTATCTTTGTCTTTACGACCTGAACTTAAAGGAGTTCCTTCAAGATGACTCTCAGTGATAGAATACTGAGAGGAAGAAGTGTCAGGAATAGAAGAGAAGAAAGTACCAAACTTAAGCATGGACCTGTGAATGACACTATTTTTCTGATCATAGGAAAAGCCTAGACCAGTCTTAATCTTGGCAGAAATCTGAGCGTTGATGATCTCAGAGGCTTAGAACCATCTTTTAATGGTAGCCTTCTCAGCCTTGAGTTCAGCAATAGCTTGCTCACGCTCAGTTATAGCCTGTTCAAGCTAGATAGTGATGGTCTGGTTTACAATGACCTGATCTTTAAGATCTTCTTCGATCTTAAAATGGCAAATCTTCAACTGTTCTTGAAGAACAAGATTAAGCATTTCTGCTTTTGATTTGCCATTCAGGGCATTATAAGTCAACTGTTAACGTCTCTAACGTTGATAGGCTATCAGGGACAGAAGAAGAAGAAGAAGAGGGTTCATTCAGGGAACATATCTGAGCAAGAGAGGATGATGAGGGATCACTGGAGGTTGATGTCTTAGAAGTTTTTTCCTTGACATCCTTGACCATTAAGCAGAGATATGCCGTATCTTCCTCATCTGAGGATGATTCGTCAGACGAATCAGCCCAGTCATGTTCTTCAGTGATAAGACCTTTGCCCTTTCGCTGAGAACTCTTCATCTTCTTATACATCTCCTTTAGCTTTAGATATTTATTATCTTTGGATCTGAAGGAAGATGGGTTTTTGAAGATGGCGTCACAGTCTTCTTTAACATGCATTCACTCGCAAAGTGACCTTTGCGTTGACAGTTGTAGCAAATCGTTGAAGCCTAGTCAATAAGATCTAACTTTGGCTTATCCTTGATAATCAACGAAGGAGATCTACGAAAGTTACTTTTTCTGGAAAATCTTCTAAAAGACTTGGTTAGAAGAGCCAGTGACTCATCAAAGTCTGCAAGATCAGACTCTGAAAAATCCTTAGAATTAGTGGAATCTAACTCCGTTAAAGAAACGGAAGAAGCAAGAGAAATAGAAGAAGAAGAAGATGAGAGATCAGCTGAAGAATCTTCAGAGATCAAAGCTAACGGAGAGCTTTTCATTTCTCTGGAATCTTTGATGAGATTCCTCTTCAGTTGACGAGACTGATCATGATTAAGTAGTATCCCATAGAGAGAACTTAGAGAGAGGGAGGACATATCATTGGACATTCTGAGACACATAGAATATGTATCCCAAGATTCTGCCAAACATTCCAGAAACTTCGTCAAAGTTTCAGAATTGGAATATTCTTTTCCAACAGTCTTCAAGTCGATAAGAAGACAATTAAATCGTTGATGTACTTCAGACAATATTTCATTCTTTCCACAGAGAAAGCTTTTGTATTGTCTTACTAGATTAATCTTCCTCAATTCTTGTACTTGGGACGTACCTTCATATTGAACACAAAGAGTGTCCCACATGGATTTTGAGGTTCTAAGCTTCATAACAGAATGATAAACCTCGTCAGGAAGAGACATGGCTATTATAGATCTCGCTCGAGTATCTATAGCCACCTTTTTCTTGTCTTCATCACTCCAACGATAAGGAAGCTTAGGAATATGTCGTTCAGTAATCGCGGTAGTCGTAGCTGTTTCAGGAACCGCCAGAGATATAGCGTATGGAATATAAGGTCCATTCTCTATATAGTATGGGATCTCAGGATCCACACCTTCCATGAAAAGAGACATCCGATTTTTTTGGAGACTGAAGTTGTCTCTTATAAATCGGGGAGGTTTGGCAAGAGAGTCATTATCGTGAAAGTTTGTGTTTGGGTTTTGTAAAGCCATTTGTAAAGCAGAGAGAAATAAGAGATAATAAAATGCAGATAAAAAACTAAACAAGATGAGAAGAGAACACTGCTCTAATACCACTTGTTGGTCCCAGCCGGGTCTACAAGAGTGTAGATGAACAATTTGTAGAAGGGGGGGGGATGAATACAAACACAGAAAACTTTCGTATTTAAAAATATATATTGATATAGAATGATCAATACATATTTTTACAGATTGTTTGTGGAAATAGAAAAGGTAAAGATAACCTATCTAAAAACAATCTAAGATTACACACAAATATACTTAGCAAATATAAGAAATTTGCCGAAAAAATAAAGACATAAAGATGTTCTTCTTGGATAGGAACTTTAGAATTTTGAGAGAAATTCCAACTTGCTTGAAGATAAGCGTATGTGTTCTTTTGTGTGTTGTGGATAGGTGTAGTGCATGAGGAGAGCATTCAGCTATTTATACCTATTGCATTAAATGCAAATCAGAAGGGGTAGAACATGCGTCAAGCTTTAAGAGGAAAGCTTGTCCTTTGCAACACTGAATAGTACTTTTGTCTATTCATGAGCAGACATCCTTTCATGGAGTTGGTGGGCACTAGAGTTGACTAGTCAGCTCCGTGCAATACTATACTCTTGAAAGGGTATGGGTTTGTCCTTTGTGTGTGGAAGGACAAGACAAAAACAATCGTGCATGGCAAGCTTCATTTGATCGCTGAATGTTGGAATAACACTGGAGGTCTCTTCAGCATTCATTGAGGCTTGTGCAGTCTTCACACATATGTTGACTAGGTTGTAATCACTGAATACCGCTTCAGATCACGAACGCGCCAATCACTAATCTTCAGTTATAGTCTTCGACATTCACTAAAGCTTCTTGGGTATGAGTTTTGTCTTCTTGAAGTATCGATGTCATTGTAGGATTACAATGCGTGTTTTAGCGATCACTAAACAGACTCAGTGATGATCGTTGGAACTGAAAAGACAGAAACAATAATACTTCAAAAGGTAAAAGGGATTATCATCAAATCAATGAGAAAGATGATCAACAGAGAGCGATGAAGAAACTACAAGAGGAAGATGATGAGTGGGAAGAGTAAGGAAGAAGAAACCCATCCCCCCTTTTTTTGGCTAACGGTTCTTGAAAAAAACCACGCAATAACCGGTTTAAAAAAATATTTTGCAAAACCTTTTGGGTAAAAAACAGTTAATGGATTAAAAGAAAAAAACTTTTTGCTTCAAAGCAAAGTCAAAAGCAGCCAAAATCAGAAGAATTCATCATTTTTCCGTTTTTCCTTTTTTTAAAGAGAAATATTTATTAATTTACAAACTCCCACCCAAACTTTGAGCAGTTCAGGCTGTGGGCACAAAGTGCTCACTGCGAGCACACATTGCAAAATCAAACACTAAGTAAAAGAAAAGAAATATATACACTATATAGAACAATTAATCTATAAAATCAGAAATTTTTTTGGCTTGGATCAAGCTTTCCTTCCGGGAAGAAATGTTTGACCCGATGTCCATTCACTTTGAAAATACTATTATATTGTAGGTTCAAAAGATCTATTGTTCCAAACTTTCCCATCTCAACAATAGTGAAAGGTCCCGACCATCTTGATTAAGCTTTTCGGGAAAAAGCTTTAATCGAGAATTAAAGAGAATAACTTTTTGACATTTTCCAAAAACTCGCTGATTAATCCTACGATCATGTCATGCTTTTGTTTTTTCTTTATATAATTTGGCATTCTCGTAAGTTTGATGCCTCCATTTTTCCAACTCATTGAGTTGAAACTTTCTTTTCTCTTTCGCATAATTTGCATTCAAATTAAATTCCTTAATTGCCCAAAATGTCTTATATTCTAATTCAAACGGGAGATGACATACCTTTACAAAAACAGTTGATACCGATACATGCCCAAAGTGGTTTTAAAGGCGGTTCAGTAAGCTCATAATGCATCATCCAACTTGAGTGACCATTCCTTACGGTTTGGCTTGACAACTTTCTTTAAAATGTTTTTAATCTCACGATTGGAAAGTTCGGCAAGACCATTTGTTTGTGAATGGTAAGTTGTAGTAACTCTATATTGGATGTTGTATTTTCTAAGAACGACACTTAGAATTTTGTTTATGAAATGAGTCCCTTCATCGTTTATCAAGGCTTGGGGAGTTCCAAAACGGACAAAAATGTTTTATGTAAAAATTTCACTACTGTTTTGGCATCATTCTTGGGCAAGCCTTAGCCTCTACCCACTTTGAGACAATCAACCGCAACTAAAATGTATTGATTATTGAAAGACATAGAAAATGGTCCCATGAAATCAATATCCCAAACGTCGAAAATTTCAACTTCTAAAATATTGTTTAAGGGCATCTTATTTTGTTGGGACAAATTTCCCATTCGTTGGCATTGGTCACAACTTTTCCCAAATTCAAAAACATCTTTAAACATGGTGGGCCAAAAAAATCCACTTCGTAAAATTTTTGCGACGATACGTTGTCCACCAAAATGGTCACCGTGTGGTGATGCATGACAATCTTTTAACAAAGCTTGGATTTCCCCATCCGGAACACATTTCCTCAAAATTTGGTCCACTCTCATTTTATAAAGAAATGGATCGTCCCACAAATATTGCTTGCAATCATGAAGAAATTTTTTAAACCCATTTCCTGAAAATGATATGGTTTAAGGCCACATGCAAGATAGTTGGCGATATCCTCATACCAAGAATGTTCGTTTTGAAAATTGTGTTGAATGGCCAAAACATATTCATTAAGGAAAATTTTCTTAATCTCATGACTTCTCCCACTTGACACCTTCCCTTCAATTCATGAAAGGTGATCAACTACTTGATTGTCGTTTCCCTTGCGATCAATAATCTCTAAATCGAATTCTTGTAAAAGAAGAATTTATCTAATAAGTCATGGTCTAGCATAAGCTTTATTAAAGAGATATTTGATGGTGGAATGATCTGTGTGCACGGTGACTTTAGTACCGATCAAATAGGATTTAAAACGATCAATGGCAAACACTACTGCAAGTAATTTTTTCTTCGTTGTGGTATAATCCAATTGAGCTTCAACAAGAGTCTTACTTGCATAGTAAATGGAGTGAAAAATCTTGTTTTGCCTTTGTCCCAAAACGGCACCCACGACCCAATCACTTACATCACACATCACCTCAAAATGTATGACCCAATTTGGGGTAATGATAATAGATACCGAGACAAGAGTTGTTTTGATTGTTTCAAATGCCTTTTTACATTCGGAGGTGAACTCAAAAGTTTGGTCAACATGCAATAAGTTACATAAAGGTTTTACAATTTTAAAAAAATCCTTAATAAACCAACAATAAAAACCCGCATGTCCAAAAAACTACGAATGCCTTTGACCGAAGTTGGCTCAAGCAATTGCATTATTACCTCAATTTTTGCCTTGTCAACTTCCAAACCCTTTTTAGAAACCATATAACCCAAAACGATTTCTTCTTGTACCATAAAATGACACTTTTCCCAATTTGAAATTAAGTCATGAGCCTCACAATATTCCAATTTTTCTTTAAGTTTTCAAGACAATTTTCAAAATTGGTGCCAATAGCCGAAAAATCATCCGTAAAAACTTCCATGGTATCCTCAATCATGTCTGAAAAAATCGACATCATGCAACGTTTGAATGTAGCTGACGCATTACCAAATCAAATGACATACGTCGGAAAGAAAAAGTTCGAAGGGACAAGTGAAAGTGGTTTTCTCTTGATCTTCAGATGCAATGTGAATTTGATTGCATCCCGAGTATCCACCGAAAAACAATAAAATTCTTTTCCGACCAATCTTTTTAGCATTTGATCAATGAAGGGTAAAAGGAAGTGATCTTTCTTAGTAGCTAGGTTCAACTGCCTATAGTCTATGCAAATTTGCCATCCGATGATGGTCCTAGTTGGGATAAGTTCGTTTTTGTCATTGGTGATAACCGTGGTACAACCTTTCTTTGACACACATTGCATCGGACTTACCCAACCAGTACTAGAAATAGGGTATATGATACCCACGTCTAGCCACTTTAAAATTTCCTTCTTAATGACTTCTTTCATGATGGGATTTAGTCTTCTTTGAGGTTGCAACTTTCCAACACTATTTTCTTCCAAAATTATCTTATGTTGGCAAAGAGACGAACTTATTCCTCTAATATCTGCTATGGTCCAACCAAAGGTTTTCTTGTGATCTTTCAACAAATCTATCAACCTTTCTTCTTGTTCACTACTTAAGTTGGAAGAAATAATTATAGCCATTTTTTCTCCTTCCATAAGATATGTATACTTAAGATGTGTACGAAGTAGTTTTAACTCTAAGTCGAGTGCTTTTACAATGGATGAGATTTGGGTTGGCCTATCCTTAAAGTCCAATTGTTCAAAGGAAGCTATATCCTCAAATAGGTCTTCTTCACAAATGTCTTCTGATATACCCACTGTGTCCCTACTGTGGGCACAATTTAACAAACTTAAATCTAAATCTCTGACCTACTGAGTAAATAGACGAACAGTCCTCAATTTCTTCATTGAACTTAAGAGATGTAAATACATTGAAAGTCACTTGTTGGTCGTTTACTCTCATTGTTAGCACTCCTTTTTGCACATTAATCAATGTTCTACATGTGGCAAGGAAGGGTCTTCCTAAGATAATCAGAACATTCCTATCGACTTTATAATCTAACACTAGAAAGTCGAACGGAAAGATAAACTTGTCCACTTTAACCAAAATGTCTTCAATTTTTCCTTTTGGATATGCCAAAGACCTATCTGTTAAAAAGTCACAATGGTTGGTCGGACTTCCCATATTCCCAATTTGTTAAATATAGACAAAGGCATGAGATTTATACTTGCTCCAAGGTTACAAAGGGCATGACCTACTTCCTTCCCTCTAATTGAGCATGTGATGGTGAAACTTCCCGGGTCTTTTAACTTGAGAGGGATTTTGCAAGTAAGGAGCGCACCACATTCCTTTGTTAAAGACACGGTCTCAAATTCACTTAGTCTTCTCTTTTTGTTAAGGATGTCCTTCAAAAATTTAACATAGCTAGGCATTTGCTCGAGAGCTTCTACCAAAGGTATGTTAATATAAAGTTGCTTAAAGATGTCCAAGAACTTCTTAAATTGTACATCCATGTTTTTGGTTATCATCCTATCTGGAAAAGGTAAATCTCTTAGATCTAAGTCTGTTGGACCGGTCTTTTTCTGTTGGGGAGTGGGCACATATGGGCAGTCTGCGTTGGAGACTGGGCAGTGTCTGAACTAGGCAGAGCTGTTATTTTCTGGACATAAATCGGATTCTATGTTACCTCAGCTGGAGAAAATAGAATCGGAAATTCCGATTTGTCAAAAGAATGTGAATTATTTTCTTGACAGATCGGTGCATTAGATGCTTTCCTAGATTTACCCAAGTTTTTATCACTTCTTAAAGTTATGGCCTTGATATGTTTTTTACGTGTTTCCGTGTCACTAGGCAAGGTTCCTTGAGGTCTACTCTTAAGATCAGCGGCAAATTGGCTGAGTTGGGTCTCAAAACTTCTCAAAGTGGCATTGGTTTGGTTTATAAAACTTTTAAGTAAAGATTCGATTGAACCATTACTTTCTGATGCACTTTGTTGTCTAGGTGCATGTGATTGTGAGTATTGCCCACTTCGGTACATGTGATGACCACCTTGATGGAATCATGGGGGATTTGGAGGTCGATTATGGACTTGGCTTGTCCCGAGGGGTTGAAGTCCAGGATTTCCTGCCCATGAGAAATGTGGGTGATTTCTCCAATTTGGATTGTATGTGGGAGAAAATAGGCTATCTCTAGCCTGACTCCCAACATAATTTATCGAGACAGGATTTCCAGGGCAAAGGAGACCTGATTCAAATTAAAAAAGAACCTCTAGGAAGGTATCCAATTCATAACAGTGACCCTCACTGCAGAAGACACAAGATTCGGTCATAGATGGATTGGACATTATGGATTGAACTTGATTTTTCCTCCATTTAAGTTTAAATCGTTTTAAACCAAATTAGTTAAAGCTACAATTTGAGCATTTAAAGAAGAGATGGCATCAAGTTTATGAATAACCAAGGCAGATTTAGAAACAATAGCACGAGGGTTGGACCATTCAGTATTATTATTAGAAATTCATTCCAAAATGCCATACCCCTCGTTATAGGTTTTAGATGTTAAAGCGCCACCGACCGTTGTGTCAAGAATAATTTTAGCTGCACTGGAAAATCTATTATAAAATGTTTCCAATTGAATACAATGAGGGTATTCGTGGTGAGGAAATTTTCGTAGAAGGTTCTTGAATCTTTCCCAAGCGTCTGATACTGCTTCATCCTCTTCTTCACGAAACATCATAATTTCATTTCTAACTTTTTACATTCCTTGTCGGAAGAAAGTATTTTTTTAGAAATTTCCCGCCAAATCATTCCAAGTGAGGATCGAGTTTGGTGGTTAAGAATTTAGTCATGCTCTAGCTTTATCCTTTAATGTTTAAAGGAAAAATGTCAAGCGCAAGGCTTCTTGTGTGACTCTGGGAATTTTAAAATGATAGTCATTTCTATAAAGATTTTAAATGAGAGTACGGAATCTCCGACGATAATCCCCCAAACTAACCCATTGTGGAAATCATTTGAAACATTACCGGTTTTGGTTCAAAAGATGTTGTTGTCATTCGGGTCTACCTATTCCCGCAGCCAATTGACCGAATTTGGGAGTTGCGTAGTCTCATATGCCTCTATTTTTGTCATCGGCAATTTTAACTGTGGCTTCCCCAGGAGGTAGATTATCCCCATGGTACGATTTAAAGTGGGATTTCACCGATTATTTCTACCTTTTCTACGTCTCCTAATGGTTCTTTCTAACTCAAGATCAAGAGGTAAAAGCTCACCGTGTTGTATATGTGGCATACAACAAGGAAAATACGATTGAAACAAATGACCAAGGCTCTAATAAAATTCAATATCTCATGATAAAAATCGTGCCATTCCCCGACAACGGCGCCAAAAAATTGACAGCTTGGACCCGTAAGTGTTCACACAATGGGCACAAAGTCCCCACAGTGGCGGTGCAAGTGCAAGCCGACACTATGATCGCTTCAAGTAATAAAGTGGTATAGTACCAAGATTGTTTCCACATGGATTGGACTACTGAGAATCAGAGAGTTTCATGAACTTCTTGAGCATGTTTCGGTTTGTGAATAAAAGTTGGATTTTGTTGGTAAAAAGTTTAGAATACGAAATAAACCTTTTTAAATTAAGAGATGGGTATGGGTGTGAGTTTTCCTTAAGATGACTGTAAGAACAAGATGGTTATAAACTCATGGGACTTCTATAAAAACTCCAATCTCTCGAAAGTGAATATTCATATATTGTGCCCACGGAGTACCCACAAAGTTCCCACTATCATCAATTTTAAGCTTGCTGAATTAGCTAAGTGATAAAAAAATATCTAGTTCCCTTAGCCTAAAGATTTATACTCAAATCTCTTTGTAGTGTAAATCTCGACTAATAATTGAACCTTAGCTAAAAACGTGCAAATCCGTATTTCTACATGATTATCAAAGACTTTTCAAATCTTTGTGCATCACTTAAGTCGTATTTCGAATTCGTCCATCTCTGGATCAATGATATAGTATTAACACTTTAAAGTGATCGGCTTATCCGCGTTGAGTTTAAGTCCCGATTTTAAGTGACCAAACTTAAGAATTAATAACAATGGCAACACCCAAGTGTGCCTACAAGTCTTAAGTTTGACTCACACCCACACCCAAAAAGGGTGATTAACTCATAATAAAATTACAGACATAGAAGAAGAAGAGAAATGTATAAAGAATACTTGAATTGAAATTTTACTAAAACTGTTGCCCTCAATGTGCATACAGTGGACATAAACGTAGCTTAAAATTAAATACGAGACAAGAAGTAAATACAGAAAATTAAATTTGAGTTACTGCTCCAGATTTTCAGTTGAGAGTAAATGCTCCAAGAGATATGTCTTCCAAATGAGAGTAAATTATTTAAATTTATAGGAGAAAGGGAGAGATGGACATCCCTTTTATCCAAAAGAAGAAAGCATCCTTCCAACTTTAGAGTAAAGACTTCATTTCACTTCTTGTAAGATCTTCTGGCCTTGTCACCTTTTCTAAAAGAATGAAAAAGGTAGAGATGACATTTCCCTTAATTTAAGGGAAAAAGTACTTTAAGTCATTTTTATACAAAATGGCTCATCCCTTTAGATATTGTGAAATTTCCAGAATGCACTGCAGATTTAATTCTTTTAAGTACTTAGAAAAAGGGTATTTAACCTTTTCCAAATCTGCCTTGAAGAAATTTTCACAGAGGGCAGAAAATGGGCAGGCCGCAGGCATTATCCAGCAGTGACGATTTTGCAGAATAAAATCAGATCTTTGACCTTTCATCACCTCTTAAAAATATTTTAGACCAAAAATACAAGATAAAGGCAAAATGGGTACATAAAACACATAAATAGGAGTATTTAACAACAAATAACTCTCAAAATCGAGAGTTATAAAAAAAATAACAAAATTACACCTCTTTAGCTTCGTTGCCGCTCATGAAATCATCGTTTTGTATTCATTCTTCGAAATAGGAGCTTCTATTTGGGAAATTTCTAGAGGTTCCACCATTTTTCCAGAGTTTTCTCAACTCTGGTTCGATTTCGGCTATGATCAAGTTCTCGTTTTTCGCTTCCAGCATCTTCTTCTCAAGAATTTTCCCGTATAGAATCAATGTTTGCAACTGTAAAACGCCAAATAGCTGAATCTAACGACATTTTCTACAGGTGTTTGCTAACTTGTTGCTATTGGCGGGATCGACATGGACGTAGCTTGCTAGAAAACTGAGAGGGATTCCATGTGTATGGCCAATAACTCATTAAAAGACTTGCAGGTTCACACAACATGAAACAAGTTTCTTCTAATCAATGCAGATGAAGTTGGAAGAGTAAGTCAAAAAATCCTTTCTTAAATTTCCCAAAATTTCAATTGGGTTACCTCTGCTTGTCCTAATTCTCTTCTTGGTTTTTCGTTTTCTTTTATCTAGATCTGGATAACTTAATTTCAGTTCTCGGTATCAAAATTTTGGTTTCAAAATGGAAAGTTCAATCTTTTCTGTATTATTTTATATCGGTGGCGTACACTATAATATAATAATTTATCTAATTTAACAATTAGAAGTGGCTATCATCTCCATTTTGGTTTTGAGTTTATTTGTATCTCAAATGTTACTATTTGATGTTTGTATATCATCCTTCTTGTTATCGTTCTTGGATAAAGATTCATTTTCTTATTTGTATTTTAATCATGCATAAATTCAAACTACACATTAAAAAAAATACCAAAAAATACCTTTAATATTATTATAATCTTAGTAATAATAAAATAATATATTTTATTATTATTATATTCTTTTTGTTATTAAAACACAATTATTATAATATATAATTAATTTTTATAATCAATAAATAATTATCATTCGTAGTCTGTCTGTATACCTAAATTACCAATATCAGTAGTTATCGAGATAATTTTGATGTACATATTTTTCTATTTGATAATCTTACAAGTTTTTCCTTTAAAATCTTTTTACCGATTAACATCCAAGTAAGAACATATTCTTATTAAATAGTTGTATTAATCTTTTGTTTCTGGTTACAACAAAATTTAACATTTGACTGCAACATATTCCAGAAATAATGTTATTTCTGATAGGCTCTTGTTGATTTTGGTGACATGGTGAGAAGCCAATAAACTTTGCAGACATCAAAACTAACACCAATGAAGTTCCAAACTAGAAAACTCTTGAAGGTTGAATTTTGATTATTTGCAGATTATCTAGAATAAGCGGGAGAGATGTTCTTGGGAAGAAAGCATTGAGAAATGATGTCAATATGTTCAACATCATGCATGTTGGTCAATCCGACATTATAAAGTCACACTATTTACACTTAATATTCACTCATCAACTATTTTTTGTTTTCATGACGGTGTATGTTAAAGAAGTTAATCCAGCATTTTGTAAATGCAATAAATTGGTTAAAACTCGAAGAGTAATTTCAATATTCAATACATCATGTCCTTTTACATAATTTTATTTCGATAAGTTCGCCTTATAGTTTTTTTCTTGTTTGAAAAGTATAATAATATGATATTTTAATGTTTACAAATATTGTTGATCTTTCAAACATGGGATGAAGACTGAAGTTGTCAAAACAAAGTCCTCAAATTTTTTTGAGATTTAAAGACGAACTATTTCTTCAAAAAGAAAACCCCTATCTGATTGATGAGTTTTATATGCTTCAACCTTTGTATTTCTCATTTAGTTATCAAAATATCATTTTACTTGCAAACAACGCCATAATTTAAAGAGTAAAACATTTTATAAATAATTAATTAATTTTTTATTTATAAGAAAGTTTTATATTTAACCGCATTACAACATGGTTGGGTTCACGTGAGAGCAAGGGTTTTTCATGAGACCCGTAAGACCAATTATCAACCATTGGATTAGATCTACATTCTGAATATTCATAATCACAAAATTGTCACGAGACTTCTCAATAATCACAAAATTGTCACCGTGCAACTTTATACCATTAGATCTTTAGCTTATAAAGTTGATCAATGAACATAAATTGGTCTTACGGGTCTAATGAAAAACCTTTTGTTCTTACGTGAACCCAACCCCATTACAACATGTATAAAATTAATATATATATATATATATATATATATATATAATCTTGACTTTAAATCATACAATCCATTAATAAAATAACACATTGCCCACTTTCAGGAAATGAAGACTTGTCCTCGAGTAATAAGTTGTTGCATGCCCTCCTCCACAAGTTTGGAATTTTACCGACACTTGAGTTGTTTTAGAAAAATGAATAAGCCCACCCCTTCCCTCCCCCTTTGAAATAGAGTTAAAAGTAATCACATACACATACACATACACATACACATACACATACACATACACATACACATACACATACACATACACATATATATATATATATATATATATATATATAGGCACGTTGAAATGAAAACCGTGCAATTTTTTGAAACCGTGTAAACTAATTTTGATCAATAGGAAAATTCCATTTTTTTCTAATTAAATTTAATCATTAAGGATATATTGGTCATTTACATTGTTTTTTATTAAATATGAAAGTTATTAATAAATTTTAATTAAGGTAACATAATTAATGAAATTTTATAAATGGTAACATTTAAATATTTAATTAAATTATAATATTAAAAAATAGATTTTGTTATATTGTGCTTGGTTTATTATTGTCAAATTTCATGAAAATCGTAAGTTATTAGATTAATAAATCCATGAAATCAGTAATAAAAAAAATATTCATGAAACCAGTTTCATACATAGTGAAATTGATGCATGGAATAAGTGAAAAATAATTATGAAATGGGTGCATGATGAAACCGGTTTCATACATGGTGAAATTGGTGCATGGAGTAAGTGAAAATGATTATTGAATGGGTGCATGATGAAACCGGTTTCATACATGGTGAAATTGGTGCATGAATTAAGTGAAAATGATTATGAAATTAGTGCATGATGAAATGGGTACAACATGAAATGAGTGCATGATGAATAAGGTACATGATGATATGGGTGCGTGAACAATCTCATTGAACTAGTGAAACAGGATGCATGATGAATAGGGTGATGAATATGGTGAGAAATTTACCATAATAAGGTGCATGATGAAGATGTGGTTGGGTTTACCATTTTGCCCTTCTCGCTATTATAAAATAAAATTTTTAATATATTTTTTTTAATTTCTTAAAATAAACTAAACTAATCTTGACCATTGATCAAGAAAATGGATGAATAAGATTGGTTTACACAAACGGGGGCGGTTCAAATGAAAACCGTGCATTTCTAAGAAACCGTGTAAACTAA
Organism: Cynara cardunculus var. scolymus; assembly: GCF_001531365.2. Taxonomy (NCBI): domain Eukaryota; kingdom Viridiplantae; phylum Streptophyta; class Magnoliopsida; order Asterales; family Asteraceae; genus Cynara; species Cynara cardunculus. The sequence continues at coordinate 136,663 of NW_020200579.1, read as the reverse complement.
ATTCGACCAATAGGAAAATTCTATTTTTTTCTAATTAAATTTAATCAATAAGGGTATTTCGGTCATTTACAATATTTTCTATTAAATATGAAAGTTATTAATAAATCTTAATTAAGAAAACGTAATAAAGAAAATTGTATAAATGGTAACATTAAAATATTTAATTATATTATAATATTAAAAATTTAAACTTGATATATTGTTATGCGATTGAATCTGCTCCAGAATCTTGAAGATTGTAAGGCATAATGGAATAAATTCATCAAATCAGGATTGAAATTAAAAAATTAATGTACATGAAACAGGTTTCATGAAGATGAAACATGTTTCATGAAGGTGAAACTGGTTCATGTCGTAATTGATTCATGAGTAGTGAACTGGTTTCATGGTGAACCACGTTTCAGTGATGGTGAAGTTGATCCATTTAGTAGTTGAAATGGAAAATGAAACGGGTGCATAATATATTTGGTTCGTCATGAAATAATTGCATGATGAAACGGATACATGATGAATCTGCTCCAGAATCTTGAAGATTGTAATCTGCTCCAAAATCTTGAAGATTGTAAGGCTTAAAGGAATGAATTCATCAAATCAGGAGTGAAATAAAAAAATTAATGTACATGAAACATGTTTCATTAAGGTGAAACTGGTCCATGGCATAATTGAACAATGAGTAGTGAACTGCTTTCATGGTGAACCATTTAGTGATAGTGTAGTTGATCCATTTAGTAAATGAAATGGAAAATGAAACGGGTGCATAATGTAGGCGGTTCGTCATGAAATAATTGCATGATGAAATGGGTACATGATGAAACCGGTGCGTCTTGTAATAATTGCATAATGAATATGGTGCATATTTACATGGGTGTGTGAAGGACATTAAAACAATTTCAAAATAAGGAATAAAAAGTCTGATGCATTAGCGAAAAGTGAATAAAGTTCATTATCAATATCATGAAATAATAAATGACTCATCAAACCATGAGTAAAATTTCATGTAGACAATGAAACTATTTCATGTTTTATCATAAAATTTTATGAACTCAGTAAACAATGAAAATTTTTCATTATCTAAATGTAATGGATCCATCTACCAGTAAAATGAAAATTAAGAAATATGATCAGTAATACGTTGATTAGTTTGTTGATGAAATTTTGAAACCATTTCGTTCATATATTGTAATTCATTTTTTTGTTTATTTCTATTGAAACGATTCATTATATAGAATTGACTATGGTGTGTTTTATTTATATTTTTGATATATTTTATTGATGGATGTTATTTTAAAATAATGTTAACGTAAAAATAATATATTACTTTACAAAAATAAAATTAAGAGGTTAGAGAAGATGTAATTTTGTTCACCATTTTGCCCTTATTGCTAATATAAAAATAAAATTTTAATATATATATTTTTTAATTTCTTAAAATAAACTAAACTAATCTTGACCATTGATCAAGAAAATGGATGGATGTGATTGGTTTACATGGTTTACACAAATGGAGGCGGTTTTCATTTGATCGTTCATTCATATATATATATATATATATATATATATATATATTGAACACAACTCAATTTGCAGTGAGCCAAGGGATGATTTCAATTTGGATTTTGGTTTTGGCTTTGGCTTGTTCAGGGCTAGTACGATCCTTTATGCATCGATTTACAAGTATCTAACCGTAATTTTTTAACCATCTAAAGCACATGGACAATACAAGCAGTAAGCATTTCGTTGGTCGTTACTTATCTACAACACAACTAAAACTCACCCGCTAGAAATCCCAGCCTCTTGGATGAGCTTTTCGGTTAAATCCGAAAGCCTCACAACTTCGGTTCTCAGTTCAGAGAAACACTGATCATCTTCAAAAGCACGAACCTCCTTTTCAGGCATGTTTAGTTCAGAAATATCAAGATCGTAATCAGCCTTTATAACTAAACTAGTCGAACGCAAAAGGTCTCTACTCATCTCCGTGATTTTCTCAAGAGCACTCGTCGCAGCTTCAACTTGGAGTTGAGCAGCTTCCAACTGCAGCTTTTCAATCGCCAATTCGCCCATGCTTTTCTCACCAATTCTCTCCTGCGCCATTGCGTAAAGCTTCCTCAAATCGTCAGCATCTTGAGTCAATTCTCGTTTCATTTCCTTCATCTCCTTCTCTCGCTCCTCTAGTTTTTCCAAAACCATTTTAAGCTCGTTGTCTTTGATCGTTAAAGCTCTTTGAGACTGCAGAACTTCCATTTCTCTTGACCTCAATGTTTCCGTCATCACTTCGAGTTCGTTTTCAAGCTGTTTCTTCTCCCACTTGGAACTGGATTCGGTTGGTTTCTTCTCTTTGTAGCCTTCCTGTTCGATAGAACTGACGACTTTGTTTGTAAGATCGAGAATTCGCTCTACGACACTTGTGGCTTCCGAATACTTCATCTTTGTCTCGTTTAGGTCATTTTGCATCGTATCAACCAGTTCCTCTTTCTCTTTCAGTAAATTTGTTGTTTCCATAAGTTTTTCGTCTCTAATGCTCAGAAGGGATTTTAGATTCAAGATTTCTTCATTCACTTCACCCAGCATTACTTGTGCATCGGATAGTTTTGATTCTCTCTCCTCCAACATAAGCTCGAGAAACTCCTGCTCGGATTTTAAATGTTGGATCTCTAGTTTTGCTTCCACGAGTTGAGATTCTTTGGACTCGAGAAGATTTTGCATTTCCCCATATTCCGACTTTCTTCGGTCTAGTTCATCTCTAAGAACAGACATTTCTTCAGTTGCTTGTTGCAGAGAAAGTTTTTCGTCATTTAAGTGCCTCTGTAGCTCGTTGATTAGGTCTTTTTCGATGGATAAATCGCGTTCGAGCTCTTGTTTCCGAGCCTCTGCGAGTCTGAGCTTAACTCTTTCACTTTCGACTTCCATTTCAGCATCTCCGAGAGTTCCCGTGTACAAACTCAAGCTCTTCTGATGTTCTGCAAGTTCTACAAGCTCCTTTTCGAGAATCTCTTGTTGATCTTCCATTTTTTGCCGAGATAAACTCAGAGATTTCTGCGATAATACTAACTCTGACCTCACATCAGCAAGTAGCTTTCTCACCCTAGTAAAATCCTCCAAAGATTCGTTAACTTCAACCGCACGCTTAGATGCTTCTGCTGCTATCTTCTTCATTTCTTCCTGCGCCACAAGCCAATCCATCGTCTGCTTCTCCAAATTCGCCTCAACAACTTTTAGTTTCTCTTCTTCAGATTCAAGAAGTGCCATAGAAATTTGTAGTTCTTCGTCCTTCTCCTGAACTGCTTTTCTCAGTTCTTGAATCTCCAGCGTTTGTTTATCCAAAATTTCTTTCGTCTCAACTAAAATCCGGGATTTGGACCTAAGTTCAGATTGGCTATTCGCAGCTTCCTCTGTTTTTATCCTCAATTCATTAACCATAATATTCACTTGGTTTTCTTTCAATAAAAGTGCCGATTGGGCTGCAGTTGTCTCCTTATCTCGTTTTTCAAGTTGAAGCTTCAAATCTCTGAGTTCAGTTGCTTGGGAAGCCAAATCAAGATTAGCTTGTTTTAGCTCCTCTTCGAGTTTCTCCTGCCTCAAAAAAACAGCTGTTATTTCTTCTTCTCGCTTACCCAATTCCTCCTTTGCTTGGTTTAAATCACGATACTCTGAAAATATCTTATCTTCTGCAGCTTCCAATTCTTCTTCTTTTTTTCTTAAAACAGCTAGGGCTGTTTGAAGATCTGATTCCAGCCTTCCAAGATTCAGTTCCAACTCGATATCCTGAGATAGATTCAAATCTTTACCAATCTTCTCTTCGAGCTTTTGTGTCTGAGCAAACAGCCTCTCGAGAAGAATCCTTGCAGGTTCTATTGCCTCGTCACCATTAATACTTGATTCTTTGTTGTTAAGCACTGATTTTATGATCCATGAAGAATGAGCCTTCTTTTTGCAACTGAAAGAACTCCGCTTAAACCTATCTAACCTCACGAAGCAAAACTGCAATATGGTGGTTTACCAAAAATTAGATGATTATAGAACAAATTCATATCAAGCCCCATCTAAAGCTTATAACTAGTTATTTATAACCAAACAAAATGAGCCCGGTATATCCTACCTGGAAGTGGGGTCTGAGGGAGGGGTGGG
>NW_020200579.1:119433-132512 GCF_001531365.2 Cynara cardunculus var. scolymus | reverse complement strand
GGGTGGGGGTGGGTGTATGCAGACCTGACCTCTACCCTAAAGAGTAGAGCCGCTGTTTCCATGAAGACCCCCGGCTTGTGCAATGTGTGTAACAAGTAATAATAAAACTTGCAAATAGAATAAAACATAACAAAGTCATGGGTCACAGTAATATCTTAAATTGAGAAACTATATTGTCTAGTTTCTTTCTATGCTGATTTTATTAGTTCCGAATGTTGGACATTAATGTAATTTAGAATCATACTAATCATCAATAAAAATAGGACAACAATACTGATACAATTAAAACACTTGAATATATTTATTTAAGACAGTTGATGCACTAAGTCAAGATACTATTTATTGTCACATAATTATCATCTTGTAAGTCTTGTAATCCAACATTCTCTTCCACTTGCCCGAAATACTATCTATGTACGAAACCTCAGCACATTCACTCTTTAACATAGCCAAACATCAATTTCAAATCTATATGCCGTTTAGATAAAAGCATCAGGGAAAATAAACATAACCACAAGACATCATTGACTGCACAATTAATTTACACACACTTCTTATCAAGCCATTCTCTAAGCTTATGGCATTCATTTTATATATGTCAATGTTTCTTACAGAAAGCAAGATTACATGCCTTGGAGTTGCCTGAATTTTCCTAGGAAGAAACTTTTCCTTGTTCTTAAAACATACTTGCTAGTCAAATGAGCATCATTAGGTTTTCAGCCTTAAGCCTTTGTTCTTGGATTCAAATGATGATTACTCGCTAATCATCTTTCTCTATTTCTACATATTGCAGTTCAAATAAACCAAGTGACATCCCACATAGAGGTAGGATCGGAGAGCGGCTAGGATGTATGCAGACCCTTGCCTCTATCCCAAGGGGTAGAGAGGTTTGTTTCCCTGAAGATCCCCGGCTTGCAAAAACAAAATACAAGGATACAAGTAAGGCAAGTAAGGCAAGTAGCAGAAAAGTATGTGCAAACAAGCAATAGGTATAGTGAACAAAAGGACCAAGGACACATGAGAAGGATAAAAAATAAAACCAACAAGGAAACCTAAGGCAGTAAAACTAAAACTACCTGGGCGGGAATGAAAACTAAACGAGCATACATGAGAAGTAGAAGAAAACTAAAACAACTATCTATCTAAAGTAGGAATCTAGTAACCTTCCCCTTGGCCGCTCTCTACCTTCTCTACCAACAAAGATAATCATTTAGTGAACAAAAAACCACCAAGATATCTCCAATTGCATTCCCTTTATTTAAGAGGCCATGTCATTCATCATCATCAGGCTTACATACTCCAAGAACCACATTATACCCACTCGTTAGTAGTTGCAAGTAAGGGTACATGACTTCTAGATGAACCGTAAAATTGGTCTTCAACTCAAATTAGAAACTATTTTACCTTCTGAGAGTCAGGAATGGATTCTCAAATAGCTATCAACATGAAGTTCTAATTACAAGGGATGTGCAGTTACATAGCTCTACTATTTGTAGTTAACCTTTTGCTCAATGGAGCTTGTGACATAAGTATATTAGGACATGAATGCAATGCCTAGTCCAAGTCCACACTGCCGAAACTATTTTCACTCTCTTTTCATAATTCCATCAAGAAGTTTAGTTGGATTCAAGACTTCAAATACAGACAAATGGCCAAAAATAGTGGCATGAGTTAATGTCAAAACATAATTATACTTGAAAATGTGCTAGAGAAGGACTAAAAGAAATCCACAATCAATACTAACTGATCGCAATAAGATCCAACAATAGGGCAAAAAGTTTGTTGTATCAAAATCTATTTACAACATCCAATAATAGTAAGATTTTAATGACAATTTTGTGTATAGTAATCAATCTTTCTTGGTTCAATCAATACTATGCTAATTAAACCTCTATAAGAATAATACAAAACCATCAAGTCAAACATCATTATTAGCAGGAACAGAATAAACATGGCACTTGGGCAAAAGTTCCATTTATAAATCACAAAGTTCTATTTTCCTTTAGGTAAGTTCAAAATCATCCTAAGTTAAATGTAACATAATGTGACAACACTCTTTCAATTGCTTAAACCAATAACTTTTCATTGGACTAGTTATTAGTTTTAACCATAAGTCACACAAATTCTAGTACTAAACTTAATATATCAAATATGTAACTCATGACAAACTAATCATGTTTGGATCCTAACATAATATACTGCACAAAATGAAGCAAACTATATTAATATCATGTATATATAGAACTACGTTATCTCATGTAAAGAAACAACATCTCTAATCCTTTTCTTTGCTTCTACTTTGTTTTGTTTCACGTACTCTCTCCTATGTTTCACTGTGCTTACTTGTTTTATCCTTTTTCCTTCTTGCCTGCGTCAGTATTCTATTCCATGAAGAAGCACAAATATTTTCATAACAAACTTGGATGACAATATAATTTTATCCAGCTTATCACTGAGTAAGAATATAATAATATTATGTATGTGTTTGGAATGCTTACATGAAACACCTTGAAGTGGTAGCCTTTCCAAAGTCACATTCTCTTTATCTCAAGGATGAAGGTCATCAATGGTCTTTGTCAATCTTAGGATGGATTGTAGTTGTGTTTACAAATACTTGGGAGATTAATTGGAAATTCAACCCAATGTATCTATTCATAGTGGGCTTGGGGTTATAATAATCCAACAAGACTAAGTAACAATAGGGTCTTAAGATACTAGCAACAACTTATAAAAATGTTATAACCCCATAAATTAAGTACTCTTTCATCATGGGTTGTACAAACAGGATCTCATGTATTGCCTTATTTTAATTGAATCAACACAATACGTAGGTCAATGTTCCATAAATAGTAAAGATCACATGAGGAAATACATTAACCTAAAAAAGAATCCCAATGCCTAGCCAAGACGCATCAGCCCTAGAAGCCCAGGGGGGAAGTCACTACCAATCACTATTCCGTTTTCACATATACTGTGAAATAAATAAATAAAGATACAACTAGAATAAGGTAACCAATGAATTCTCTACTGAAACGACAAAGATGGTGCCCTACATGGGGTAGCATGTCTTTCTACAGGACATGACCATAGGTTCAGTGTAGCGACAAAATCTGGAAAGGATACAAGGAAGATTGGTCCTCAAAAAGAGACAGCTGAAGGCCAGTAGGGTTTGTCCAAGTGGTTGGGACTCCTCAGGACAGCATAAAGATCCTGAGTTCGGAATCCCACCATTGTGTGTTACCCGGTAAATAACCGTTAATGCATCAATGGGCATGATGCAAAATTTTCACCTCCTTGGGTGTGGTTTCCAGTCTTTATGAAAAAGTGACAACTGAAAGCTGCTTGCCTGTATGGATGTATGTATCATATGTATGTGTTCATTCCAGTAAGTAGAGCCGTTGCATGAAGGTCTTCCAATGTGAGATATGGAACACGGCCCCCAAAAATCAGTTATATATATTTTAGACTTAGGTAATCATATATGTTTTAACCTTTGGTCTAATTATAATGTTTTATGCTTTTACCTTTTTCAGCCAATTTGGCGATTCCTAGTTCTAGCTTTCAAAGAATGATTCTATTCAAGTGAATTTCATATGTGACTTTGTCATTTTAAGACATTTGTTGTTGTTTTAATTTGTAAGACTTTTAATATAGTAATAGTATATGGCTGAACTTTTATATTTTGTTGTATTAAATACTCATCCAGTCGATTCATACTTTAGTACATGCGTAACTCCAAAAATATTGGAACACCCCTGCCAGTAAGTGTGTATCCTACTGCATATGAGTGTGTGTGGGCATTGCTTGCGCAACAATGGTTGCCATGTCGAAGCATATAAGTGCTTTGGTGGCATGAAGTGACAAAAGGTTCCTTACCCCTGACATATTATCGTATGAAGTCTTAAGTATGTGGTTCAGAATATAGAAAATACATACTTTCTTAACTAATCAAGGAGGCATATGGGGCTCAGAATATAGAAAAGCACAGAGCTGAAATTCGAACACAGAAAGGTTTTTTTTGCAGGACATTGCATCCATTACCTGACCTTCCTATTAGCTATTTTAGTTCATAGGAGAGACCACCAAGTTCATAGATGCTTAGCACTGCTTATAAAATATCATAATACTTCACTCAAACTAAATGTAACCATCCAAATAATAGCATTTATGTTCAACTAGAAGCAGCCTCTTAGTACTAGGGTTACATTCCGTTCACATCCTTTATCTGCAATAAGGCCAACAAATCGTTGTAAAAGTTGAAGTGACACACCCATCGGGGAGCTAAGAAAGATCCCAGGGGACCAAGTCACACTGCCTCATTCATGAGTTTCTAGATAGTATTGGGGTAGGTTTATAAAACCGAAAGTGCTCCTCTGTTTCTTCTTAAAATAGCAAACCAACTGAATCCTCTGCTAAAAGGGAATCTAACTTGGATGATAAAACACATAACTAAGATCTGAAACTTACAGGGTTTGATTCCTTGGATTATTATTCTTTTCTTCTATTTTCGTTTCATTCTCCCTTTGTTTTACTTTAATTGCCTATTTTCCATGATTTTTCATATAATAAATGCTCTCATATTTTCTCATTTGTTTCTTTTTCCATTTTTCTCTTTCTGGCTTTCCTTTCCTTTAATTTTTATATTCACTATTCCTTTCCATACAATATTTACTTCCTTGTGTCCTAACTAGAATCCACCTTTGGTTTTGAAATTCCTACCAGGTAGTATTATATATACAATGCATATATTAGCTTTGAAATGTATCTATTGTAATACATTCACGTATATCTTAATGTAACAACCAATTTTTATTTTCATATATCATAGAAATTTCTTATCAATTTTGAATTTCAAAGGCAATCTATTTGACGCACAAAAGTCAGATGTGAGCTCATCTTTACGAACCAAGGGAATACAGAGTTAGATTGTCTACAATCACCCTAAGGATGTGGTAAAATTTGCACATACTTTTATACATCAACTTTTTGATAGACATGTAACTTGCTACAGTGACATATTCGATTACACTTTATAGTTTTCAGGACTAGAAACAGCAACAAGCAAGTTCAAGGATAAAACTAACTTCTTTTATATTCTTGAGATGAAGCACATGTTCATGTCACATGGCTTGTTCAGGATTGCTTGCACTAGAGATTACAGGAGGCACACATGCACTCTGCAGTAGAATCTCAAAACAGACGCATTAATCAAAATGCTATCCTAAAAGCATGACCATATGCACCAGAAACCCATTTCAGCGGTACTTGTTCTTGTTTAGGCTCAAGTATCTTAATCAGGTTCTCACAAACAGATATATTCAAGCAGCCCCCTAGATAGAAGACCTTTTAACTCAATGATATCAAAACATTAGCGAATAAATTAGAAGTCATAACATACCAGTTCAATAATCTAAAACATTAATGAAAAATCCCTAAACCATTAAACACAATACAATTAACTCTTACCATTGGCATATTCTACGAAGTAAATACTTCAATAACCAAAATAAATAAAGCAAACCAATCAATCGATTAGCACATAAAGAATTGGTATTGCTCATCGCTCAACAAGCAACAAATGATATAATCTGCAACGAATTCAAAACATGATACAAAGACGTATCAGAGACGCACACAAATTGAGAATGTTTACCTTAGAAGATGAGACATAGAGGTTGGCCTGCAGAGAAGGTGATGACGCCGCCATTGTTCCACTTCCGTGCACATTCGCCCCCTTTTCTTCGGTAAAACTCCCAAAGACCTCAACAAAGTTTCGTGCTGTGTGTTTGTGCAGGTAATCACTGTGTGTGATGCTGAGAGAGAAGAAAGAGAAACTGAGAAACTTCAAAGTGAGGGAAAGGATGGCAGAGGGAAACGGGGAAGGAGAGGGGGGGGGGGGGACGTACTTTATTTAGTAGGGATACGGTTGCTAAAGTGCGCCAGGTTGCAAGAGTTTTGTCTTTTTGTCCTGCAGTTAGCCAAGAACTGCCTTCCGACTTTTATCCGCTGAAAAGTGTCAATTACACCCTTGTACTTTTTATATTATCCTATTTAGGTCCTTTTACTTTATTAAAACACCATGTAACCCTTGAGTCGACATCGTATAATTTCTATATAGAACAAGAAAAACACAATCAAAAGGTGATTTTTCTTTTAATTTATCCATTAATTTATTACAAACAATTTACCGATAATAAGAATATATCATTTTGACTTTGATTATATCGTATTATTCACCAAATATTATGTATATTATTATATTATAAGGCTATTCATACAATGCAGCAAGCTATATCTCGATTTTAATGGGTTTTTTTTGTCTCAGTTAATGTTATAATGAGGTTTTATTTGGTTTTGAGAAAGCGAAAATATTTTTATTTTTGAATAAAATATAAATATGAAGATGTCATAAAAATTGAAAAAAAAAATATTAATATTAGTATCAAATTAACTATTTAATTTTTTTTTTTTTTTGTGTATTTCTTTAATTCATTTTTTTATTTTTGGTTTAATAATACATTTATTTAAGATAATAATTAAACATTTTGTTTGAAGTCAATGGTTATCTTAATTATATTTTAGATTTTATATGTTTAAAATGAATGTTTATCCTGTATTTGATCATGTTTATCTGCAGTTAGTTACACGATTTAAAAATTGAGCTTTAATAAGTTGTAATTACGCAAAATTACTTGTAGTTTTGAGTTTTAAGTAATATATATCAATAAACATTATTTCATTCATAAAAAATGGTTTTAAAAGTTTTCGTCAAATGCTTTAAAATACAGTATAGATACACATACATACATACATACACACACACACACACACATATATATATATATAGTTAAAATATGTACAGTATTTAGTGGATAATATATTGAAAATATTCGATATCTATACTACATATAAAATATTTTTAATAAAAATCCTGAAAACAACTTGTTAAGCATTAGATATTGTTTGTCAATACGTTATACCTTAGATCTTAATTTTACAAGTAATTATTACATATGTGAGACGTGCAATTTCTTAAAGTATTTGTTGAACTTCATAAGGATAGCTAATAATCGATTGATAGACATATTTAAATACAATATAATCATTGAACCTAAAGCCTTGTACAGAAAAAAAAAAAAAAAAAACCTGTATTATTATATTTATTCAAAAATACTGTTTGATTCTTAAAACTAAAACAAATTATATGTATATTTTTAAATTTAAAACATTTATAATTGAGTTAATAGGGTTAAAAGTTAGAACATGTATAATTAAATCCAAAAAATTTAGAGGACATTTTTCATAATTGACATTATTACACTCTTAAACACGACCTTCCTGGTTAATCATGTAAACCTTGTGCCTAATAAAAAACATAAGGGTTTAATTTAGAAAGGAAAAAAAAAGTGTATTTAAGTGTTTAGTTTAAACATGTATTTAGAAAGAAAAAAAAATTTCTTATAATTGTGTAGGTCCAAGTCGGCTCGCATGTCACAATTTGATCATACGAAGTTCTAAAATTAACAACTAAACAAATATACGCAAATTGATTACCACAAAAGACTAAATTTAATTTTTTAAATAAAGAAAATTGTCTAAAATAACTATTTTATACATAATATATTAATAAAATGATCACTTTTCAGACAGTTCTCACAAAATGACCACTGAAATCGTTTTTGGAGGGAGATTTGCTTTATTGGAGGTGATTTCCCCATTTTGAGGTACGGATGAGTCCCTCATGTATACCATTTAGGGGGGGACAAAAATCTAATTTTCTCCAAAAAAAATTATGAAAATTGCCTTGTATAATCAAAATCGCTCCTATGGGCGATTTTCAGTCTTATTTAGTCATGTAGTGGAAACATTTTATGATGCAACTTTTTGGTTGATTTGACAACTCAATGACGACGTCTAGATATAGAGGTGATTTTCATTGGTATTTTGTCATTTTAGGATCAAATGTAGCATATATAATTGTAGTAATCCAAACATGAAAATGTAATAATCTAAACACTTCTACTCTCATAACCCTTAAACACAATCAACCATCACAACCCTTAACACAGATATGAAATCGCATCAAAGTGATAGCGGTTCCGTGTATGTTCAAAGTGGTTGTTCGTTACAGACGATAAATGGTGTTATAGAGTATATGTCGTTAGGAGTTAGCAAATGTATATTACATTTGCCTTCGTCAATAACACATTTTGGTTTGGTTAAGTGCATTGCGAAAAAATTAAGTTTACGTAGTCGTTTTAGGTTATTCTATAAAAATACTTTGAGTTGTGAGTTAATGAGATAGGTGATGACGACGATGTGGTGATGTTCCAAAACGTCGTTCATGAAAATTTATTGCAAATTTTGACATTGTTGATCCAAACTCTCTCAGTGATTTGATGATGACCCTCTATACTTAGTAAAATATGCTTGTTCAACTTCTGTTCAGTTTCAACGGTTATTTCTGAGTCTGTTCAAGTTATCGCTGAACATGTATTATAAACTTCTCAAAGAACAAATATTTCTCAAAGACAAAACTCACACCAAAGGGACCTTCAACAATGTCAAAGAAGTAGCTGAAGATAGAGACAACTGTTGTGATATGAAGTGGATCTAGTGATAACAAGAGTGTATAAATCGAAGTGTGAAATATGACCAAGACTCGGCAAACATTGAAGAATCGTTAGTGATGAATCAGTGCCAGCGATCAAATGAATCTTGCTCTACAAGATTAGTTTGTTTTATCCTCTTGCACAAAAAGGACAACCTCATACCTCACACAGAAAAGTACAGGTACGGAGTTATTTTATTGTCTCCGAACATGCTTACCAACTTTGTAAAAGTCAACTGTTCGTATACTGCCAAAAGCCTGCATACTTGAAGACAAAGAACAACATCTCCACTAGAATTTTGCCACGTGGCTCGTACCTTCTGACTTGCATTAAATGCAATGGGTATAAATAGCTGAAAAGACTCTCTTCTCAGCAAGCACCTTCTTTTCATTGTAACTATCTTTTCTCTTGTTCTTATCTTTAGTATAATTCATTTGTCTCTAAGATTGTTTAAATTAGGTCTTAATCTTATCCTCTTTCACAACAATCTGTAAATTCCATATTGATCTTCTTTTATCAATAAACGAATTTGAAAAGTGAAAATCGTATGTTTGTATTCATCCATTCCTTCTACAAATTGTTACCTTTAAAACTCTTGTAGATCTGTTTTGGACCAACACACACTCTTTGTTGTCGACGATGGTGGTGATGGTGGAGATCCATCAAGTGTCGTACTCCATCAACCAAGTATGTTTTTCCCCAGCGATAGTGGTGTAAACCCATAAGGTCTTTCTAAATCAATCAAACAAAACTTTTTACCCCGGTGGTGGTGGTGGTGGAAATCCCTACGGTTCTATCGAAATCAATCAATCACGTTATTTCTTCCCTGGTGGTAATGGAGGAAATCAATATTTTCCTATCGGAATAAATCAACCAAACAGTTTCTTCCTCGACGGTAGTGGTGGAAATCCATATTTTAGTGTCAGAATTAATCAAACCGGTAGTTTTTTTCCTGGTTGTAATGGCGCCCATACCTACAATGTTGTTGGAATCAATGAACATGGTGTTGTCGTCATGAATGAACCTGATAATTTTGTTCATTTGTCGAAGATGCCAATAGCAAAGCAACACTATCAAAATCAACCAACTGAGGTTTTTGAACCGATAAATGATTTTGATGATGGTAGTTTGTTGGTCCGGTCGGATCTACAAGAGTTTAGAGGTGAATAGTTTGTAGAATGTGGGGGGATGAATACAAACACATAAACTTTCACTTTTAAAAATATATATATTGATATAGAAAGATCAATACATAATTTTACAGATTGTTTGCAGAAATAGAAAAGGGTAAAGAGAACCTATCTAAAACAATCTAGGATTACACACAAATACTCTTAGCAAATATAAGAAATTTGCCAAATAAGATAAAGACAGAAAGGTGTTTTTCTTGGATAAGAACTTTAGAATTAGAGAGAAGTTCTAACTTGCTTGAAGATAAGCGTATGTGTTCTGTTGTAGTGTATTATAGTAGTAGTGCATGAGAAGAGCACTCAACTATTTATACCCACTGCATTACATGCAATTCAAAAGGGTTAGAACACGCGTCAAGCTTTTAGAGGAAAGCCTGTCCTTTGCAACAGTGAATAGTACTATTGTCTATTTATGAGCAGACATCCTTTCATGGAGTTGGTGGGCGCTAGAGTCGACTAGTCGGCTCCGTGCAATACTATACTCTTGAAAGGGTATGGGTTTGTCCTGTGTGTGTAGAAGGACAAGACAAAAACGATCGTGCATGACAAGCTTCATCTGATCGCTAAAATGCTGGAATAAAGTTGGAGGTCTCTTCAGCATTCACTGAGGCTTGTGTCGTCTTCACATGTATGTTGACCAGGCTGTAATCACTAAATACCGCTTCAGATCACGAACACGTCAGTCACTAATCTTCAGTTTCAGTCTTCGACATTCACTGAAGGTTCTTGGGTGTGAGTTTTACATGTAACCATGTATTCACATGATCAATTATATCAATTAATCAGTTATTCACATGATCACATTATCAAGTAATCACATAACAATTACCTTAAGTGCATAACCAGGACCCGATTATCACATAAAAGAAAACATTAGTATATTTTCTTAGTTCAAAAATCTCTTTTGAAATATACAAAAATACCCTTTCCAATATAAAACAGTTTAAAACTATTCAAACAACATTTGTGAAATACCACAGTTTTATAACACAAGACTTAGGCAATAACTGCCCTTCATCGGCCTACACTAGGGCTGAAGAATCCTCCTCATCGGACAACCCCTATCCGGATAATACTTATCCGGACAACACCTATCCGAACATGACTTGAAAATGGCAAGCATACTCACCGATCACCCACTGTCCGGATACACTCTCATCGGACAACACACTGTCCTGATATAGTCCTCACCAGTCAACACTTAGCAATAATAATAAACCGGTTTTCCAAACGACCTTCTCAACCAACTCTTGGTTCTCCTCAGAGAGCCAAGAAAACCAAAAAAGGGATAGCTACATCTCTAGTTGTGACCTCTCGACAGGTCTCAACTATTGAAACTAGCCTTACCCCCGAGAAACTTTTGGCTAACCTTCCAAGCTCTTCAGTGATCCCTGAAATCACTGTCGTATCAATGGTACCTACCCCAACCACCTCATTGACCCAAATCACTGAAGGTATGAATATCAGCACCGCCACCGCTGACCACCCATAAGTTCTCTCAGCCATCTTCTCTTCTCCTCCTTCTTTGGTCGCTACACGTGTTCATGATTCATCGACGAAGTTCTCTCATCCATCTTCTCTTCTCCTCCTTCTTTGGTCGCTACACGTGTTCATGATTCATCAGCGAATGTCCTCCATGATGATGAGGCATACACCACTGGACCTGAGGTTGCTTCTTTCGAAGTTTCTCAATATACAAATGTTTATCCTCTCGAGGGCATCGTGGAGCAAGCTAGTGATAATCCTTTGGATGTCGCTGATGTCCCCTCGGGTACTCCATCTTCCTACCCCTTCACTTCTTCTAACCCCGAGCTTCTATTTGCTCACTCTCCATCTCTTTCAGGTCCTTCTGCGCCTCAAGCCATGGATGAAGAAGAAGAAGAGTACGACGAAGATAATGAACATTATGACATGGCTTCTGATGTTAAGCTTCTCCTCCCAGCCGTCGATACCATTTTTTATAAGATGAACGAAGTTCATCAAGACATGCCTCGCAAGGTTGATGTTGCTGCGGACCTCTCAGTTGTCAAGGCTGAAGTTCAAAAAGTAAAGAGTCAGATTTCCTCTCTTCAAGAGGCTATTCAAGCCAATGTTGAAGCCATCGCTGCTCTCTCTAGCAGGGCTGATGAAGCTCAAGCTCAGTCTCTCCAGCAAACAGAGCTCCTCTAGCAAGTCCTGGATGATGTTCGCCAACCAGCAGCAATGATCCCTCCCTCTTTCATCGCTGATGACCGCGCTCAGCTCAATGAGACATGCGAAGTGACGACCAACCTAGCCAACGCTCTGTCACGGCTAGAGGAGATTATGGTTCTCCAACTTCAAAGTATGGACCAACTCTCTGGCATATGCTCTCAAGCCTTAGCCAGATAGGGGGAGATGAGGTCCAATGCTGTTGGACCATCTACTGAACCAACAACCAACGAAGCTGAAGCTGAAGCTCCTAGGGCTGAAGCTGAAGTTGAGGTTGCCTGTGATATCCCAACCTCCGGTGAAGCTGCTATAGCTGAGGAAGTTGATGCCATCCCTTGTGATGATGACCTTCCCATCACCTCTGCATCTGTTGATGGTGATGTGGAAGAAGAAGTTGATGAAGAAGACGATGATGAAGGTGATGAACCTGATTTTCCAGACTCCGGCAGTGATCTTGATGACGATGACGATGATGATGAACATGACTTCACCATCCAGTTCCAGCGTCCAACAAACGCCACCAAATGAGGTGCCCTTAGGGATTCTGCATCCCAAGGGTAGCAAAGGGAAGAAGAGTTAGCACTTGAAAGGAACCAGGGCTCTTCGTCGAAAGGCAAAGGAGTCGCTGAAGAAGGGAATCTAAAGGTATTGTTTCAACACCCTCAACCCTTGTATGATGACTCTACGTCTCAGGTAGTCATCACCTCCCTCTATCAACTTAGTATTCCTTCTACTACCTGCGGTCGGCTGGAATGGGTTCCTAATAACCCTATCTCCAGCGCTCCTACCGACCAACAGATGACTCAGCTCAGGGAGTCACTCGACCAGACTAGAGTAAAAATTCCTCTTCGTACCTCTAGTGGTGGTGAGTTTAACTTCCTAACATAAGCTGAAAGACTCAAGACAATAAGGGTGCGTTTGGTGCGCGGACAGGACAGGACAGGACAGGATAGGACAGGACAGGACAGGACAGGACAGGACAGGACAGGACAGGTGTTCAGCGTTTGGTAAGACATAACAGGACAGGACAGGACAGGTTAAAATGACCAATTTACCCCCAGAATCAAGTTTAGTGTTTTTTTCTCTA
>NW_020200579.1:117736-118753 GCF_001531365.2 Cynara cardunculus var. scolymus | reverse complement strand
TGAATCAGTATCATCCCCGACTGCACTTTCAAGATTTATGTGTTCCAATGCATCTGCGGCAGATTCCGCCATCGATCCTGTGGCTCGATCTTTTCCAAAWATTGTTTTCAGTCGTTCATATTGAGGAAACGGCTTGTTGGYAATATAATTTTTGTTTGGATGTTTCTATAAAAAAAATGCATAAATATGAGCATTACCTTTAACTATGAAATAATAACATATCTAATATAAGTGTTACCTTCAAGTATTCCTCTAAAACTTGAGCATCTACCGTTACGCATTGATGCGCATCATCCCAACCGAATCCACTTGTATTCAGCATGTCATAAGCTGCTGAATACTTATCCTTGAGCCGCTTCATTTTGTTTTGGATGTGTTTTGATGTTATATTTAGGCCCGGAATCTTTTCACGCATCTTTGAAACAATTTGGTCATACGTGCCGGTCCGAAAACACCCATTATCACTCCTACCACCGGCGGCCACAATATCTTGTAGAATGCTAATTAGTACATCCTCTTCTTGGATATTCCAATTACGTCTATCCGCCATCTTAGAMTAATACATTATGATAACATTTTAAAATTCAACATTAGCAAGAAAATAATAAATTATGATAACCTTTTAAAATTCAACATTAACAACATTTTAAAATTCAACATCTAAAACATAGATAATACAATACAATACATTGAGTACATTATGTACTTGACATCCACAACTCAAACATCTCTTGTGCTATGTCATCTCTCCATTGAGTCCACTCATTGCTCGATTCAACAACATCAATAGATTCAACATCATCGTTGGATTCCACTTGCTCTTCCCCTATAGGCATATCTTCTAGTGTAAGTATCGTGTTTTCTTCCGGATCAAGAACCATGTACATCCTAATAAAATTATGTAGCAAAGCACATGCTATGACCATCCTTCCTTGAAGTTTTATTGGATAGAAAGAAGGACTTCGTAATATGGCCCAACACTTCTTCAAAATACCGAAACACCTTTCTATGATATTC
>NW_020200579.1:70678-116426 GCF_001531365.2 Cynara cardunculus var. scolymus | reverse complement strand
CAGTTACCCTTTGCTGTTCCAGAAAACAGAACAGAAAACAGGTTCCTAAGCAGAGATTTTTAACACAAAAGACATCATCTTGCTTAAAAATATGCTGCTTTGGGTCACTGGCTGGCTGAGGATTTGTTGGTGACTTTTGTCTGTCTTATGAAGACAACAGTTTAGTGGGTAACAGCACACACAAGTAATTTGTAAATCTAGATTGGCTAGACTTGATCCAAGGAACTATACAAGTATGGTGGGAGGCCTAGAGTTTGTCTATTGCATGGGTTCCATCTTATGATATCAGACCCAGCCAAGACTCGTATCGCCTTTGTCATTTTAGATCATGATATTTTTTCTTTCTTATTTGTATGGTAAGATCTAGCAGTCAACTAATTATTCCGACTTCACAACTACTATGGACTAAGAATTGTATTTATAGCTCGTATAATTGCAAATTTTGTGTGCAGAGTCGCCTGTATTGAAAGAGGATAAGAACCCTAGAATCAATCGGGTATCAATAGATGGAGGCGATGGAGGCGTCTGTTGACAAAGAGAAATTATTGATGCTGATGCTTCTAAATCTGGAAAGTAAGAACCCTAGAATCAAAACCGACAGAAAATAAGAACCCTAGAATCAAAACCGACAGAAAATAAGAACCCTAGAATCAATCGGGTACACATAGATGGAGGCGATGGAGTCGATGGAGAGAAGAGAGGCGATCGATTGCGTACCTGGGTATGGAGAGAAGAGACGCGATGGAGGCGATGGAGGCGATGGAGGCCGTCGATTGAAGGTCGCCGTCGATTGAAGGTCGCCGGCCGTCGACAGAAGGTTAAGATGGAGAGGATGGAGCGATGAAAGTTACGTTCTTCTTGCAGCCGGGTGGGAAAAAGGGTAATGAGGGAAATAGGTTGTGTTCCACTTAGTTCCAGGGGGGTAGGATGGAACACGGTTGTCCAATGCTTATCCAAGTTAGTTCTACTTAGTCCAATATTAGGCCACACCAAACACAGGACAAATGTGTTCTGTCCTGTTCTGTCCCATCCTGTCCAGCTTACCAAACGCACCCTAAGAGCTGAAGAAGAGCTAGAGCTTCAGAAGAAGCAGACTGAGGACAACCTAAAGCTGGCCAAGTCCCTAGCTGAGAAAATTCTTCCAAAGAGAAAGTCCAAAAAGAAGGTGAACGTTGTCCAAGCCCAAGCTACTCTCTCTTGTATAAGCTGAGCACAAGAAAAATATGAAGCTCGCGAAGCGGCACAAGCGCTGGAGCGAAGCTAAACTGAATAAGAGAATCAGTCCTCACCCGATCAAGAGCGTCAGCATCAACGGACGATCAAAAGACGGTGGCACGCTACTCTCAAAGCTCATCACTAGGGATAATCTCGATGTCGTGACCGAGTACCCTTTCTACCTTGGCCAATATGGATACAACAAATGGCTGGAGATCAGACAAGCCATTCAGCGCTCCAAATCCAGACATAAGCCGATTATCGAAGACATCATCAACGATCTTATCAAGAAGATGTCCAGGTATGTCGCAGTCCCTGATAGGCCAATGTTGAAGAAAGGAGGAAGGAAGAAAAGACCCTCCAGTCCTAGTGATGGACCATCCCTAAGGAACAAACATGAAATAAAGTTCTCCTTAGATGAAGTCTTGAAGGATCGTGAGAGTCTAGACATCTCTATGTTGAATCTTGAACTGCCAGCGAAGGGTCCTTATGCACCCAACACTGTGCACTTCAAACCTGAGTCAGGAATTATATTCCTTGACTATGAAGGTGAAGTAAGATTTCAGATAATGTCTGAGTTACATCTATGCCCAATGGAACACCTGGTTTATCTTACGTTCTAGCTAGATGATGACATGAAAGGAAGGATTATAGACTGAAGGATACGAAAGGAATTTCTACGTCGAAAGAAGCTTGGAGAAGATGTACATGGCTACATTATAGTTTATTTTCTTTGTAATATTGTCCATGTACTTTAATCTACTTACTATGTCTACTTTCAGTGATTAATCTTATATTTTGTAAGTTTTAGACATGTACTTGTAGTATTTCTCTTGGAAATAATATAAGTGTTTTTGTGCATCACTGAAAAAGATCTCTGAAAAAAGTAATAGAGACACAAGTCTATAAGTTCCAGTGTTACTTTTACATTTACTAACAATCTATAAGTCAGTGAATAAACTTTCAGTTTCAGTTTCCCTTCTTGTAACTTTTCTTAGACTTAACTTAAGAAAAATTTCCAAGTAAAGACTGACTCACTGAAAAAGATCCCAAAATATTTAAAAGGGGACATGTACTTTATGTGTCACTTTTCTTTTCTATTATTTGATAAGACAACTTTCTTTATGTTGTCTTGTTATCATCAAATAGGGGGAGATTGTTGATTCTCTCTCTCATTGATTTGATGATAAACTCGTTTTCCTTATACAAAGTATTTATGTTTCTGTTTTCAGTTCCAGCGATCATCACCGAGTCTATTCAGTGATCGCTGAAGAACTTGTAATGTAAATCCAATCAACGACGACGATACTTCAATAAGACAAAACTCACACCAAAGAACCTTCAGCGAAAGTCGAAGACTGAAACTGAAGATTAGAGACTGGCGAGTATGTGATCTGAAGCGGTATTCCAGCGATCAAAATTGAAGTGATTACAACCTTGTCTACATATGTGTGAAGACTGCCCAAGCCTCAGCGAATGTTGAAGAGACCTTCAGGTTATTCCAACATTCAGCGATCAAAAAAAGCTTGTTGAGCATGATTGTTTTTGTCTTGTCCTCATACACACAAAGGACAAACCCATACCCTTTCTAAAAGATAGTATGGTACGAGTTGATTAGTTGACTCTATTACCCACCAAGTTTGTTAAAGGATGTCTGCTCATGAATAGGCTTTTGTACTATTCACTGTAGCGAAGAACAAGTCTTTCTTTAAAGGCTTGACACACGTTCTAACCCTACCACGTTGCATTAAATGTGCATTTAATGCAATGGGTATAAATAGATGTGTTCTATCTCAATGCAGAGATACTCCTTACTCTGAACTTACTTACGTTTAAGTAAAAGAACACACACATCTAAGAACACAATACGCTCATCTTCAAGAGCAAGTTAGAATCTCTTTGTTGTATTCTAAATTGTTCTCTCCCAGATACAACTTACTTTCTTCTAAGTATTTAACAACAAGTCTTTTCTTTATTTGCTAAAAATTAATGTGTAACTTTAGATTGTTTAGATAGATTTTATTTACCTTATCTTTCAGCAAACAATCTTGTAAAATCTGTATTGATCATTCTTTATAAATATATATTTTAAATTTGAAAAGTTTACTATGTTTGTATTCATCTCACCCCCTTCTACAAACTGTTATACACATCTTGTAGACTCTAACGAGACCAACAAAAACTGATTATATTTTTAAAACTAATTATATATAAAATAATCGAGTATCTCATGAGCTTTTCGAGCCGAGTATCGGGTAGCTGGACTCGACTCATAAAAATATGTTGAGTCGAGCTCGAGTTCGAGCCAAGCTTATTCAAATTGAGTGTTGACCGAGCTTTAACCGAGTCGTTCTCGAGTAACTTACAAGTTGTCTCGTACCATTCATACCCCTAATTGGTACTATTGATGCCTATATTTGTTGATTTAATAACTAAAGAGGTTTGTTTTTTACGATTTACGGATTTTCATAAATAAATGAAAATTTTCGTTTGTAAATTATGGATTTAAATTTGTATATTATGGATTTCCATAAATAAATAAACTGTAATTTACAAATTTTCATTTGTGAAATAAATTTGATATCTTCATGTGTGTGTTTTTAAGTAAATTTCAGTTTTATTTTTTCATAATGGTTTTTCATAACTAATACACAATTTTAATCTTTATGTCTTCGGCTCTGTCCATAGCAATCTGTCATATATACAATATATATATATATAGAGGAGCTATCAAATTTAGATATACATATATATTAGGAGGCCCATTTTACCAAAATAAGTTTATAAGACACCTAAATTGTAGTATCCAAATAAAATTTTTATGAGATTTAAGTTTATAGGACCAAAAAGTAAAGGACTCTATCTGAAAGTATTACAATAAGTTTATACAATCTTTTTAAAATAGAGATTCATATTAGTTATTTTATATAATACTGTCTGAAAAAGTGTTCTATTATCACAAAGGGTCCTATAAAAAGATTTGGTTTATAGGACATTTCTCAAAAATGTTTTCTAAAATAGCTAATATAACACTTTATTTTAAAAATATCTTAAAAAACTTGTTATGCCACCCGAAATCATCATATAAACTTACAACAACACTTTTATATGAGACGTTTTGTTTTAGTCTCATAAGATTAAGTCCCATAAGGCTTTCTATTAGAACATTTCAATACTTTAAACGTCCTATAAATCTAATTTTATTATAGTTCTTATATGTGACCCTTTTAAATAAATCCGATTTTCCATAAATTCTTTAAAATAATTAAATTTACAATTTTAAAAAACCTTAAAAATGGTCGACTTGAATTGAAAGAATGCTAGTGGATGGAAGTGTACTGAACCATCAATTTCAAGACACTCAAAAGGACAACTAGACACATGACTTTGTTCGTCGACCTAAGTTTGTCCTTTTTTCCTTGCATGAGGACTAGTTTGACAAGACCAATAAATATGAGGGTGGATTTTGTAAAAAAGAAAAACTAGAAGGATTAAAGTTGATAACAGAAGGACCATGATTCAAGGAGGGGTGTTTGTTTGTATACATTTTTTAAAATTAGTTATATGATATTAAATAATTTGATTAAATAATTACTTGTAACAAAAATAAAATGTTTGGATGTTATTATTATGTTAATTATACAACAGAGGGTATAATGGATAGGAACCTAAAAGATAGAAGGGTTGACGTTGCATTTAGTCAAAGTTGAAGGACCATTTATTTATCTTTTTAATTTTAATAGATGAGAAATGGTGAATACAATTTTGTTTGTTGGTTGGAAAGCTACTTTCGAATCTTTCACGTTTGTATTGACGTTTCTTTGGAGTTTGGAAGCTAATAAATGCCATGACCTGATTTAGTTGTTTGGTGCAACTTTTCCTTGTTAACTTTAAAACATTAAAACATCTTTTAACTACAACGCTATTTTCAAATAACTAGTATGTTCAGGATTATGCATTATGTGGTGACGATAATTTCTTAAAAAAATATTGAAGATAAATGATTGATAATCATATATTAGATATTAAACTAATATAAATTGATATTACATATGATACGAAGTTGCTTTATCATATCCTCAGTTGTTTCTTTTGATATATATATATATATATATATATATATATTTTTATATGTATATATATACACATACACACACAACATTAATATGCATTTAGACCAAAAGTCTTAATTACAAGTCTCAAAACATAAAGTACTATCAATTTACGCAAAAGATTCAAAAACTTCTTAAGTACAAACTATTATGCATAATGTACAAATGCTTAAAACATACCATTTGTTTGGTCAAAGTTTCAGATTTAAGTAAGCCATATTTACATGAAAAATGTATGTTTGGTCTTCATAAAATTGTTTGACACTTTGTTTGTTTCCTATTTTGAACCCAAATTCAAATTCAAAGTTCTTCTTTCTCTTGAAGTAAATTGAAATGTTAGACCCCATAATTCTTATGTGTAAAAGTAACGAAGAAAAACAAGTAATGAAGAACCAGAAGGCCGATGGAAGACTTCAAGGCAAAATGGCTAAGTCCTCAATACAACCAGAGGGTCGATGGATCGACCAAAGATGCAATGGAAAGAGCATCTTCATAGCCTCTCTGGTTACCAACACTTGGAGTTTTCTACTATAGTTCAACCAGAGGCATGCAATGAAGATAAGGTTGAATAACACCCCATGGAAGACAACTGGAAATGACTAATCGACAGCTGGATTCTACAAAGTTTATCTTGTTTTGTTGATTATCCATGTCTAGATAAGCTTTATCTTTCCTAGAAGATTTGCTAGATAGTCTCTCTAGATAGTTATCTTCTTGTTTAGATTACTAGTATAAATATGTGTTAGGCCTATTGTAATCAGAACGCTTTGAACGCTTTTATTATCATTTTGGAATAAAGTGAATATTCCTGCACTCAAGTATATTCTTTGAAGATTCATATTTTGTTCTTGAGTGTTCTTCATTTTATTCATTCACATGACATAATTAGGTTATTCTTAACTTAATTATTAGTGTTATTGAGAGATATGTGATCAACATGAAATTTGAAGCTACAATATCATAAAGGGTTTCAGATCCTGCATGTACCCCACCCCAACCCTTCAACTTTATATGGGTATAGAAACTCAACATGTGTGCAATTATTTTTCCAATCGATCTTACTAATACATCATATTAGCCTTCAACTTTATATTCCTTTTTTTTTTCAAACCCGCCCCACTTCCCCTCCACTATATAAACCCCCATCCACCACCATTGTTATCTTTTACGCTCACTAAAACTTTTGAACAAATGAATCCAAACAGCTACCTGCAACTAGTTTTCTCAACAGTGGCATCCTTCTCAGCTTCGCATGACTCAAACCAATATGAGAGCCAAGTTCAGTCGACCGACGCCGACAGCCGTGCACTTGTCTTCCTCCCCTTCAAACCCAAAAACCATCACATCAACCTTCGTCCCCAACTTTTTGAAGACAGGTTTGCAATCCTAGTCGAGTTCTTCCAAAACAGCGTGTTACAGCCCGTATTGACCTTATCAGACAACGAAGTTCCCGTCCAGTATGTTCAACAATATTGGAATACCTGCGACTTTTACCTCAAAAACCATGGCATTATGGGTGACATTGATGCCCCGAATGACATGGTTTGCACCATAAAGATATCCCAGGCCAAGAATTCAAAGCTTCTATTTATTCCCACAAGATAGGAGTTCGGGATTGCTCATCATCAAGAACCAACAAACAAGCCACGACATCCTTCGATTTATACGAATGTTGGGCTACAACCGGGAACTGCGAAATGTCTCGGACTTCAAGCGCCAATATCTTCCACCTATGTGGAATGTGTTCTTCAGCTTCCTCAACCGGCTCTTACCTGCAAACTTGGAAGTATGGACTAGGGCAACATCAATATTATGACCATCATGTATGGTCTGTACTTTAACCTTCTGCTTGACTACACGTTGCTCCTCTACAACAAAATCCACACTACGATAGTCAAGAAAACCAAACTCATGGCCGCCGGAAAGCTTGTCACCTCTGTCCTATTTCCTCGTTTTCTTGCTCTATTCATCAAGGACACGATGAAGGTACATGACCTGTCGGGCGATGGACCGTTCACCCCCCAATTCATAATGACCGGTCATCGTCCCATAATATCCAAGGATGACTATCCCGATGAGAGGCCACTTTCAAGGGCCATGCTCCAAGTGATACTTGACACCTACGCCGCACTTAGGGCCTACCAAAGCTCCACGTTGGTCCAACAGTCGCGACCAGCTACCCCGGAGCACATAAAACCTACCCCCGAGACAAGCAAGGGGTCCCAAGGCAAGAGGACTCAATCTGATGATGATTCTGATAATGATGATGACAGTCCTCCCGTCTCCTTGGACCACTTCAAACCGCTGTTGTCTCCCCTCAGCCAACTTCTCGGGCCACCACATTTACTATCCCTGGCGACCAAGGCCAAAAGGATATTGAAGAAGGACGGCCCAGTCCAAACCCTACCCATACCAACCATCTAGAGGCCACTCTTTGGGCCTGTGGACATAGTGAAGTCGAGGAACCCCATTATCTATCACCTCCTTCTCAACAGAGATGTGATGAAGAAATAAGGGCCCCATCTCTTCAGGGGCCGACACTCTCCACTCACTCATAAACATTCGTTGCTTTTGCCTTTGAATTTTCCACAGATCGTTCAGAGCGATTTTCCGTTCATGCATGCACCCCTTCGATACTTGGTCTATCGACGGGGACACATACATACTTCTCTTCACCAGACTCTGAATCCGAAGAGGATAAAGCTACTATCAGAACATCTCGAGAAGGCTATCAAGGATGGGGTGGAAGTCCTCTGTTGGTCCCCTTAGGGTCTACAAGAAGTGTAGAAACAGTTTGTAGAAGGGGGAGATGAATACAAACACAGTAAACTTTTAAAATATTACAAGATTATTTGTAGAAAAGATATGGCAAAGATAATCTATCTAAACAATATAGGTTACACACAAATGTTCTTAGCAAAGAGAAATGATTTGATATTTAAGACTAAGAAGAAAGTAAGTTCTTTCTAGGTAAGAACTATTTAGAATACTTAAAAAGGGATTGTAACTTGCTTTTGAGATAAGCGTATTGTGTTTTTAAATGCATGTTCTTTCATGTATGCACGTAAGAATTAGGGTTCAAGAGTATCACTGCATGGAGATAGAACACATCTATTTATACCCATTGCATTAAATGCACATTTAATGCAATGCAGTAGGGTTTGAACATGTGTCAAGCCTTTAGAGAAAGAGTTGTCCTTTGCTACAGTGAATAATACAAAAGTCTATTCATGAGTAGACATCTATTCATGGAGTTGGTGGGTAGTAGAGTCAACTAATCGGCTCTGTACCGTACTATACTCTTGAAAGAGTATGGGTTTGTCCTTTGTGTGTGGAAGGACAAGACAAAAGCAATCTTTCTCAACAAGCTTCTTTTGATCGCTGAATGATGGAATAACCCTGAAGGTCTCTTCAGCATTCGCTGAGGCTTGGGCAGTCTTCACACATATGTAGACCAGGTTGTAATCATTGAATGCCGCTTCAGATCATGAACTCGCAAGTCTATAATCTTCAGTTTTAGTCTTCAACTTTCACTGAAGGTTCTTTGGTGTGATTTTTGTCTTCTTGAAGTATCGCTGTCGCTGATGGATTTACATTACACGTTCTCAACGATCACTGGGCAGACTCAGTGATGATCGCTGGAACTGAAAGACAGAAACAATAATACTTCATATAAGGTAAAAGGGATCATCATCAAACCACTGAGAGAGAGGATCGACAATCTCCCCTTATTTGATGATAACAAAGCAACATAGAGAAAGTTGCCTTATCAAATAGCAGTAAGGAAAAGTTACATATAAAGTACATGTCCCTTTTAACTGTTTTGGGATCTTTTTAAGTGAGTTAGTCTTTACTTAGAAAATTTTCTTAAGTTACAAGTTTAAGAAAAAGTATAAGAAGGGAAACTGAAACTGAAAGCATATTCACTAACTTATAGATTATTAGTGAATATAAGAGTAACACTGGAACTCATAGACTTGTGTCCCTATTATTCTTTTCAGGGATCTTTTTCAATGATGCACAAAAAATACTTATATTAATTTCAAAATGGAAATATTACAAGTCATTCAGTACATGTCTTTAGACTTACAAAATGTAAGTTTGAACACTGAAAGTAGACATAGAATAAAAGTTATACAGTGAATGGACAAATTACAAAGGAAAGTGACTAGTCTAAGTCGTTCAGATTAATGAAGCCAGGTACATTTTCTCCAAGCTCCTTTCGACATAGAAACTCCCTTCTAATCTTGCGGTCCATCATTTCACCTTTGAAGTCTTCATCTAGCCAGAACCTGAGATATCCAAGGTGTTCCATTGGGCATAGATGTAGCTCAGACATTCTTTGGAATCTGACTTCGCCATCATAGTCAAGAAATATAAGTTCTAACTCAGGCTTCACATGCACAGTGTTGGGTATGTAAGGACCCTTCGCTGGCAGTGAGAGATTCATCATCGATATGTTTGGCTTCTTCAAAGCCTTCAGGACTTCATCTAAGGAGAATTTTGTTTCATGTTCGTTCCTCAGGGATAGTCCATCATTAGGGCTTGAAGGTCTTTTTCTTTTTCCACCTTTTTCCAGCGTTGGCCTTTCAGGGACTGCGACATACCTGGATACCTTCTTGATCAGCTCGCTGATGATGTGTTCGATAATCGACTTATGTCTAGACTTTGAGCATTACATGGCTTGTCAGATCTCTAGCCATTCACTGTAGCCATATTCACCAAGGTAGGAAGTCTATTCGGTGACCGCCTCGAGATTATCCCTGGTGATGAGCATGGAGATCAACAACACATCGTCTTTTGTTCGTCCACTGATGCTGATGCTTGTAATAAGATGAGGGTTGATTCTCTTGTTAAGGCTATTTTTTCTCTAGCGCTTGTCACATTCGGCCAGCTTCAGGTTCTTTTCATATTCAGCCTCTACAATAGAAAAAAGCTTAGCTTGGGCCTGGACAACGTTCACCGTCTTTTAGGATTTTCTCTTTGGAAGAAGTTTTACGGCTAGAGACTTGGCCAACTTTAAGCTGTCCTCGGTCTATTTCTTTTGAAGTGCAAGTTTTTCCTCGGCCTTTAGAGCCTTGAGTCTTTTAGATTTGGTCAGAATGTCGAACTCACCACAACTAGAGGTACAAAGAGGGATTTTTACTCTAGTTTGGTCGAGTGACTCCCTGAGCTGAGTTATCTGCTAGTCGGTAGGAGTGTTGGGGGTTGGGTTCTCATGGACCCATTCCTCCAGCCGACCGCAGGTAGTCGAGGGGATGGATAGTTGGTACATGGAGGTGATAGTTATTTGGCTTGAGGAATCATCATACAAGGGTTCAAGGGGTTTGAAAAGTACCTTGAGGTTCCCTTCTTCAGCGACACCTTTGCCCTAAGACTTGGTGCCCTGGTGCGATTCTTTAGCACCTCATCTCCCTTTTGCTCCCCATAGGATGCGGAATCCCTGAGGGCGATACCTTTGGTAGCAATAGAAGGACACTGGTATTGAATGGTGAAGTCATTTTCGTCATCATCATCATCGTCCATGTCGTTGTTGGAGTCAGGGAGGTTGGGAAATTCACCTTTTTCATCATCATCATCATCATCATCATCTTCAATGTCTTCTTCCTCATCACCAACATTAGCTGCAAAGGTGATGGAAAGGTCATCGTCGTGAGCTTCAGCGTCAGCTCGGACGACATCAACTTCCTCAGCTGCAGGAGCTTCACAGGAGGTTGGGATAACATTAACAACCTCAGCGTCAGCTTCAGCTCTAGGAGCTTTAGCTTCAGCTTCATGAGTTGCTGGAGCAACATATATGAGGGCGGTAGCAGCAGATGGTCCAGCGTCAGACCTTATATCCCCCTCTCTGGCGATGGCTTGATAGCAATAGCTAGAGAGTTGGTCGACGCTTTGGATTTGGAGCACAATCATCTTCTCTAGCTGTGTAAGAGCGCTGGCTATGCTAATCATCACTTCACGCGCTTCATTAAGTTGGGCACGGTCATCAGCAGTAAAAGAAGAAGGAGGCACTGGAGCTAGTTGACGGAGAACAACCAAGACTTGCTGCATCAGCTCCGCTTGCTGGACATATTGGTCGTGTGCATCAACGGCCTTGCTCATGAGAGCAGCGATGGCCTCAGCATTGGCTTGAACAGCCACTTGGAGAGAGCAGAGCTGGCTTTTGACCTCTTAAACTTCAGCCCTAACGACTGAGAGGTCAGCAGCGACTTCATCCCTGTGAGACATGTCTTTATGGACCTTATCCATCTTAATAAAGATGGTCTTGACTGTTGGGAGGAGCATCTTCACGTCCTTCACCATATCGTATTCTTCGTCGTCCATGGCTTGTGCCTCAGAAGGACCTAAAAAAGAATGAGAGTGAGCATAAAGAAGCTCAGGGTTAGAAGAATTGAATGGATAGGAAGATGGAGTACCTAAGGGGTCTTTAGGTTATTTGAAGGATTAACACTGGTTGGCTCCATGGTGCACTCGAGAGGATGAGCACCAGTATACTGAAAAGCTTCGGGAGGAGCTACCTCAGGTCTAGTGGTGGGTGTCTCATCATCAGGGATGAGGCACTGATGATTCATTGACATGTGTGGAGACCAATGAAGGAGGGGAAGAAAAGATGGCTGAGACTGGTAGTGAGTATTCAGCGGTGGCAGTGCTGATATTCACACCTTCAGTGATTTGGATCACTGAGGCGGTTGGGTGAGGTGCCACTGGTACGACAGTGATCTCAGATATGACTGAAGAGCTAGGATGACTGACTGAAATTTCCTCGGGGTTAAGCTTCTTTCAATAGCTGAGACCTTTTGAGTGGTCACAGCCAGAGATGTGGTAGTCCTCCTTTTGGCCTTCTTGGTCCTTGAAGGAGAACCAAGAGTTGTTGAGATGGGCGTTTGGTGGAGATGGTTGTGGTGGTAGGGTTAGACTGGGGGGGGGGGTTTCCCTTGTCTTGACCACCTGAGAAGGAGGAGGAATTGAAGAGTATTGCACCACTAAAGACAGTGCAACATCTCCATCCCTGAGCTTGTGATCCAGAATCCCGGATCCAAGCTTGCACACAGGAAGGTTAACTTCCTTGGAGTATTTTTTGCCAAAGATCTTGGCAAAAATCATTGACAAGAAGCGGGTGTAGGGAACCCTCCCTCTGACGCTTGTTCAGCTTGAGCGCCAGGTCGTCGAAGATGACAGCAGCAAAATTGATCGGTCGGCGACGAGTCACTGAGACGCCGATGGTGAGAGCAACCTTGGATGCTTGATCCTGGCCTCCAGTCTTTCCACCCATGCTCTGGATGAAGTGAGAGAACAAGAATTACAATACCGCAGACATGTGATTCTTCTCAATTTTGGACAGCGACTTGAGAGGCTCGCTGGAGTCCTTCTTCATTGGCCATTGGTAGCTAATGTCATCGAGGCAGGCGATGATTTATTCAGTAGTGGGGTCACTGGTGAAGGGACCCTTTGGGAAGTGAAGAGCATGCCTGAGAGTGGTCACGCCAAAGCTCACAGTCATCCTGTTGAAGGTGAAGAAGATTTTCTCCACCTGATGACCATTTTTGTCCTCTTCTTGCACCACCTCATCAGTCATCGAGAACTACTGAAGGGCCTCCCTAACCATGACGGGTTCATGGTTGAGAGCGTAGACAACAGGGGACATCCTAAGGAAGGCAGCAACATTCTCGTAGATTGTTTTGTTGGTGGGGATATTCAATAAGGCAATGTGATTGTTGGCCTTGAAGGAAAAGTCTTTCACAGGGAAGTTCACATTCTTGGCAACCATTTCTATTTTTGTTAAGAGATAAGAAAAGAAAACAATTTATATTAGTTGTCCAAGATGTATTTGTGATCTTTTTAAGTTTTAGAACAATAAAACTTCTTTTGAAAAATCCACAAAGAAGAAGTTAGGGTTCTTCAAGAAGAGTAGTGTATTTGAAACTTTTAGATTATAGCCACGAATAAGAATGTGTTATTAATCTTTCTGTTTGTGTTTTAAGAGAACAAGGTTATTAAAATGTCAAACAACTGTTTCATAAGAAGAAGAAGAAGAACAGTTCAAAGTTTAAAGAAAGTTATTGACCTTAGAGTTTTTGAGAAGAAGGTCGAAGGATTCGAGTGTTCTTGATAGTTCTTGCTTGCAATTTATTTTTGGCAGAGGTTCGTCAAAAGATTTTAAAAGCATAAAGAAAATATGAGGGAAAAAATCTCATATTTATAGGTAGGAGGAGAGAGAAAAAAAATAGGAGAGAGAAAAATAGGACTGTTGAGGAAATGCCATGATGAGAAATATGGCACGTTCTCATTCATGATTGGATGGAAGTTATAGCAGGTCGTGTGTGTCAGACCTTTTTGTACGTCTCAAAGCGATTCGTATTAGTAATAGAGAATGTCGTCATTAAGATGGTTCATTAACTATTTCTTTTAAAACGAAAAGGTTTTAAGAAATTTGAAGAGTCA
This sequence comes from Cynara cardunculus var. scolymus, assembly GCF_001531365.2. Taxonomy (NCBI): domain Eukaryota; kingdom Viridiplantae; phylum Streptophyta; class Magnoliopsida; order Asterales; family Asteraceae; genus Cynara; species Cynara cardunculus. The sequence continues at coordinate 102,657 of NW_020200579.1, read as the reverse complement.
CATTCAATGATAAGAGAATCACTGAATAAAACCTTTTAAATATTTGATCACTGAAGAAGAAAAGTTTCAGTGATGGTTTTGTTTTAAGAAATGAAAAATATTTTAGAAGAAAATATTTTCATTAAAAAGTGTCAATGATAAGAGAATCACTGAAACTGACCTTTAAAAACATTTGAATCACTAAAGATAGAAGGTTCAGTGATCATTTTGATTTTAAGAAAAAGATAAGTATAAAAGAGATATACTTACTTAAAAATGTTCAGTGATAGAAAGAATCACTGAAATAAACTTTTAAAATGTTTTGATCACTGAAGAAGGAAAACTTCAGTGATAGTTTTAAGTTTTAAAGAAAAAGAACAAGTATACATACCTTAGAGAGAATAGATACATTCACTCAAGAGTTCAGTGATAGAAATACAACACTGAATTATTTCACTTATTGATTGATGCGTATAGCTGAAAAATATTATTCTTCAGCGTTTAGCATCCCCAGTTCACTGATCAAGATGTTAAATCTTGTTTCATCAAGAGGCTTGGTGAAAAGGTCAGCGAGCTGGTAATCAGTGGGAACAAAGTGAAGTTCAATATCACCATTCATAACATGATCTCTAATAAAATGATATATGATCTCTATATGTTTGGTCTTGGAGTGAAGTAAAGGGTTGTTTGCAATTACAATAGCACTAGTGCTATCACAATAGATAGGGATCTTTTAGAACTGAAGATCGTAGTCGTTCAACTGGTTTTTCATCCAAAGGACTTGGGCACAGCAACTTCCAGCGGCTATGTATTCAGCTTCAGCGGTTGATGTGGACACTGAGTTTTGCATCTTACTTGTCGAGCTCACCAACTTTCCTTCCAGAAGCTGACAGCCTCCATTGGTTCTTTTCCTATTGATCTTGAAACCTTCAAAATCAGTATCCGAATAACCTATTAGGTCAAAACCTGAACCCTTAGGGTACCAGAGACCCAAGTTAGGAGTTCCCTTCAGGTATCTGAAGATGCGTTTTACAGCGATCAGCTGGGATTCCTTAGTTTCAGATTGATATCGTGCACATAAGCAAGTAGAATACATGATATCTGGTCGACTAGCTGTGAGATACAACAGAGAGCCGATCATTCCTCTATAAACAGTTACGTTTATAGGCTTTCCATTTGGATCCTTGTTGAGAGAGAGTGGAAGAGCCATAGGAGTCTTCATAGATGAGCTGTTAGAGAGATTAAACTATTTCAGCATATCACGGACATACTTTGACTAATAAAGATGTCTCTATCTGATTGCTTGATCTGGAGACCTAAAAATAAGGTTAGTTCTCCCATCATACTCATCTGGTATTCTTTCTTCATGCGATCAGCGAATCGAAAACATAAAAAGGGATTAGTGGAACCAAAAATAATATCATCGATATATATTTGGACTAGAATGATATGACCTTTAACTTTCCTAAGAAATAAGGTCTGGTCGATCTTTCCATGAACAAATTTCTCAGATATGAGAAATGAAGATAGAGTATCATACCATGCACGGGGAGCTTGTTTTAACCCATAAAGAGCTTTATCCAAACGATAGACATGGTTTGGATACTAGGTTGTTCAACATAAAATCCTCTTGAATTTTTCCATTAAGGAAAGCGCTCTTTACATCCATTTGGTAAACTTTAAAGTCTCTATGGGCAGTAAAGGCTAGAAAAAGTCTAATTGCTTCGAGTCTAGCCACTGGTGCGAAGGTCTCGTCATAATCGATCCCTTCTTCTTGTCTATAACCCTAAGCAACAAGTCGAGCCTTGTTATAGGTTACCACATCTTCTTTATCTAACTTGTTGTGATAGACTCATTTGGTGCCTATCACTATCTTGTCAGATGAACGTGGGACAAGGTACCTGACTTTGTTCCTATCAAACTCAATGAGCTCCTCTTGCATGGCAATGACCTAGCTAGGGTATGAGATAGCATCATTGATCTTCTTGGGTTCAATTAAAAAAAGAAAGTTGACAAAGAGACAAATATTACCTAGACCACGACGAGTCTGAATACCTGCACCTAGATCACCATGAATTTGATGAATAGGATGGTCTTTAGTCCATCGCTGAGCTGGTAGAGGATTATCATCTAAGCATAGAAGTTCAGGAACAGAGGATGAGGCTTCAGCTGCAGATTCTTCAGCGATTATAACAATTGCTAAAGGAGCCTCAGGTTCAGCGATTGATATAGGTTCAGATGCTGAAGGCATTTCATTCACTGATTGATCAATGTTTGAAGTAGAAGGAGGAACACAGCTAATGGGCACAACAACGATCTCTATAGAAGACACGTTGGTGCAACTAGCTGCAACTGGAATGATTAATGGATCATCTTCAGCTTCTGGGGCTTCAATGTTGAGAGGAACGCTGAAGGAAGCTTCAGGTTGTCCATAATGAGAAAAAATCTAGTTTTCTAATTCTTCGTCATCATTTATGATGGGTTTAGAATTAGTTGATTGAGATTCATCAAATGTGACATGAATAGTTTCTTCTATCATCTGTTGGCATTTGTTGAATACTCTAAAGGCTTTGGATACTGTAGAATATCCAAGAAAGATTCTTTCATCAGCTTTAGGATCGAACTTTCCTAGTTGATCACGGTTGTTGAGAATATAACACGTGCAACCAAAGATATGTAGAAAGATGATAGAGGCCTTTCTGCTATGGAAAAGTTCGTAAGCTGTCTTCTTGAACCTCTTAACGATCAGCGATCGATTTTGAGTGAAGCAAGCGGTGTTGACAGCTTCAGCCCAGAAATTGGTAGGGAGATGGGACTCGTTGAGCATTGATCGAGCAACCTCAATGATTGTTCGATTTCTTCTTTCAACGACCCCATTTTGCTGAGGAGTTCTCACTGAAGAAAAGTTGTGAGAAATTCCCTTGTCCTCAAAGAAGTTATCCATAGTACTGTTTGTGAACTCAGTACCATGGTCGCTTCTAATAGATCATACTTTAATATAGTTAAGTACTTCTATCTTCTTGACGAACGAAATGATGTCTTAAGGTACTTCACTTTTGGATCTGAGAAAGAAGACCCAAGTGTACCTGGAGTACTCATCAACAATGACGAGTGTATATTTCTTTCCAGCAATAGATTGCATGTTCATAGGACCAAAGAGATCCATGTGTAGTAGCTGAAGAGGCGATTTCACTGAAGATATTTGCTTTGACTTGAAGCTAGCTCTTGTATGTTTTCCTTTTTCACACGCTGAGCAAAGAGATTCCTTTGGAAAGGAGTGTTGAGGAAGACCAGCGACAAGATCATTTCTAGACAACTCGCTGAGTGTCTTGAAGTTAAGGTGAGAAAGCTGTTTGTGCCACAACCAATTGATATCTGACGAAGCTTTAGATAGGAAACAACTATTCTCAGTGAGAGAAGAATCCATGTTGATGATGTAGACATTCTCTAGACGAGAACCGGTCAAGAAAACCTTATCATCCTCGTCATAGACATAGCATGAATTCTTGGAGAACTTCACTGTGTAGTGTTTGTCACACAGTTGACTAATGCTGAGGAGGTTGTGCTTTAGTCCTTCAACGTATGCAACACGCCTAAATGTGGTTGCAGCGTTGGTTACTATACCAAAATCTCTGGTATGTCCTTTTCCATTACCTCCAAAGGTCACGGAAGAGCCTCTTTCTTCCTTGTAGTCGATGAGCAGGGATTTGTTTCCGGTCATGTGCCTTGAGCATCCTCTATCGAGATACCATATGGCTTTGACTTTCTGAGCAGGTAAGGATGATGAGGGATCATGAGAAGTTGATGTCTCTGAAGAATCTTCTTTGATATCCTTGGCGATCAAGCAGAGATACGTCGTGTCTTCCTCATCAGATGATGATTCATCAGACGAATCAGCCCAGTCATGCTCTTCAGCAACAAGACCTTTGGCCTGTCGATGAGAACTCTTCATCTTCTTGTACTTCTCCTTCAGCTTCAGGTATTTGTCATCCTTAGATCTGAAGAAGGATGAGGTTTTAGAAGATGGAGTCACAACCTTCTTATACCTGCATTCACCAACAAAGTAACCCTTGCGGTGACAATTGTAGCAGATCGCTGAAGCCTTGTCTATATTATCAAACTTTGGCTTTTCCTTGATGGTCAGCGAAGGAGATCTACGAAAGTTACTTTTTCTGGAAAATCTTCTAAAACATTTAGTCAAGAGCGCCAATGATTCATCAAAGTTAGCAAGATCAGACTCTGATAGATCTCTCAGAGTTAGTAGAATCTAACTCAGTGATAACGACAGGAGGAAGAACTGAAGAGGAAGAAGATGGGAGTTCAGCTGAAGTATCTTCAGAGATTAGAGCTAATGGAGAGCTCTTCATTTCTCTGGAATTCTTGATTAGATTCCTTTTTAGTTGTCAAGACTGCTCATGATTGAGCAGTATCCCATATAGGGTGCTAAGGGGGAGAGAGAGAGAGAGGACATGTCATTGGACATCTTGAGACACTTGGCATAAGTATCCCAAGACTCAGGTAAACATTCAAAAAACTTCGTTAAAGTTTCAGAATTAGAATATTTCCTGCCTACAGTCCTTAAATCGATAAGAAGACAATTAAAACGTTGATGTACTTCAGACAATGTCTCAGTCTTTCCAAAGAGAAAGCTTTCGTATTGTCTTACTAAATTAATCTTCCTCGATTCTTGAACCTGAGAGGTTCCTTCATATTGAACATATAGAGTGTCCCACATAGATTTCGAAGTTCTGAGTTTCATCACAGAATGATAAACCTCATCAGGAAGACACATAGCTATTATAGACCTAGCACGAGTGTCTATAGCTATCTTCTTCTTATCTTCATCGCTCCATTGATGAGGGAGCTTTGGAATCTGCCGTTTAGGAATCACGGTAGTCGTATATGTTTCAGGAACAGCTGGAGAAATAGCATATGGAACATATGGTCCATTTTCTATATAGTGTGGAATTTCAGGATCCACATCTTCCAGAAAGAGGGACAATCGATTCTTCCAAAGAGTAAAGTTGTCTTGGATTAATCGGGGAGGTTTGGCAAGAGAGCAATTGTCATGAAAATGTGTGTTTGTGTTTTGTAAATCCATTTGAAAGCAGTAAGATTATCTAAAGAAGGAGATAATATAATGCAGAAAACAACTAAACAACAAGAAGAGAAATGCACTGCTCTGATACTAGTTGTTGGTCCCGTTAGGGTCTACAAGATGTGTAGAAACAATTTGTAGAATGGGGGGGGGGATGAATACAAACATAGTAAACTTTTCAAAGTTTAAAATATATATTGATAAAGAAGGATTAATACAGATTTTACAAGATTGTTTGCAAAAAAGATAAGGTAAAGAACCACAAGGGTGGTGCCTTATTGGTTTGAGCTTGGCTCCAAAGGTCAAAATTTCCAGGAGGTCCTAAGTTCAAATCCAAGGAGGAACAAAAAATCCCTTGTGGCCAAGGATGTTCAAATACGGTGACTCCAGGCTACCTGCAAAGCAGGTGGTTGCCATGGGATTACTCGGCTCGCAAAGCGGGTTGGATATCCAGGTTAATCAAAAAAAAGATAAGCTAAAGATAACCTATGTAAACAATCTAAGTTACATACAAATGTTCTTAGCAAAGAGAAATGATTTGTTGTTTAAGACTAAGAAGGAAGTAAGTTCTTTCTAGGTAAAAACTATTTAGAATACTTAAAAAGGGATTCTAACTTGCTTTTGAAGATAAGCATATTGTGTTCTTAGATGTGTGTTGTCTCACGTATGCACGTAAGAATTAGGGTTCAAGAGTATCTTTGTATGGAGATAGAACACATCTATTTATACATGTTGCATTAAATGCACATTTAATGCAATGCAATAGGGTTTGAACACGCGTCAAGCCTTTAGAGAAAGACTTGTCCTTTGCTATAGTGAATAGTACAAATGCCTATTCATGAGCAAACATCCTTTCATGGAGTTGGTGGGTAGTAGAGTCATCGAATCGGCTCCGTACCATACTATACTCTAGAAAGGGTATGGATTTATCCTTTGTGTGTGGAAGGATAAGACGAAAGCAATATTTCTCAATAAGCTTCTTTTGATCGCTAAATGCTGGAATAACCCTGAAGGTCTCTTCAGCATTCGCTGAGGCTTGGGCAGTCTTCACACATATGTAGACCAGGTTGTAATCACTGAATGCCGCTTTTGATCACGAGCTTGCCAATATCTAATCTTCAGTGTTATCCTTTGACTTTCACTGAAGGTTTTTTGGTGTGAGTTTTATCTTCTTGAAGTATCGCTGTCGCTGATGGATTTACATTACATATTCTCAACGATCACTGAACAGACTCAGTGATGATCGCTGAAACTGAAAGACAAAAACAATAATAATTCGTATAAGATAAAATGGATCATCATCAAATCACTAAGAGAGAGGATCAACATCCTCCCTTGCTCAACGTCGATACAGGCATCGATGGAGGTGCCTCTGGAATAGAGGCTCAACCTATGGCATCTGTTGCCGTAGGGGTTACCTCCATTGCTGAGTTGGTCACAAAGGTAGAGTTCCAAGCCTTTGCTAACTCGATTCAGCGGTCCTTGGAGGACCTTAAACTCACAATCACGAGGGTTGATGAATCCATCCCCACCCAAGATACAACCCATATTCAGCAATCTATCGCCTCCCTTGAAGCTTATTCATGGGACAACACCACCCGTCTCCAATCCCTCCAAGGTCTGGTGACCCAACACCATAACAACCTTATGGTCACCAGACTTGATTTCATTGATGCATCCATCGCCTCTCTATCCTCCCAAATCACAGCCACCGATGTATCAATAGCCACCATCTCCTCACAAATATCCACCATCAATACATCTTTCACCTATCTCCCCACCATCATCCAAAATATCATCCCACCACCCACTGCCCCCTTTTCCTCTACAACACCCACATCTAATGAAGCCTTTACCTCCTTTGCTGCAGAGATGAGATAACTGATTTCATCCATCACCATACCGGCCACCTCTACCACCACTCTCCCATCCCAAGACTTGGTAACCAGGGTCGATCTCCGCTCCTTCTATATGGCAATGATCTCAAAGTTCAACGAGATCAATGCCAATTTGTGATGAAAGCCGCTGAACCAGCCTCCGCCCTTTAGAAACGGTTCGCTCAACAACAAGAGTGGACCAACATTCTTATTCGCCGACTGGAGGACGATAGACGGCAGATGGCTCTGTGAATGTATGTCGCCCCACTTCGAAAGAAGAAAAGGTCTTCTAGCTCTTGATCTTCGGGGAGACATTCCAAGCACAAGAGGCATGACGACCAAGACCTTAAAGATCACGGTCTAGGTCCTCATGAAGGGGAGACACCATCCACCACTCCTATGAACACTTCATCAGTTCCACCTCCACCAGCACAAGCTCCATTATCTCAACAAACTGCTAGACCTGAAGCAAGGGAACTAGAGGCTCAGCCCTCTGATAATGTAAATAATGTAAAGGTTGTACCCATAGCTGAAGTACTACTTCCCTCCTCCGATCCTTCATCAACCAACCCATCACCACCAACCGATGAATCCTCACCAATATTGGTGAGCTCTTCATCACCTCTCGAAACCCAACCCTCAACCACACCAAAACCCACACAACCAGCTTCTCAAAATCCATTCACGCCATCACCTTCACCACCTCCATCACCAATACAACCAGAACCCATAACTACTCAACCAGAAACCACCTATATAGTGCCTACCTAACCAGAACCACCTCTTATCCAACCAACACCACTACCTACCCAACGTTTGCCAACAATGCCTTCAGATGTTCCTTCTTCTTTAAGGCAACCTCCATCAATTGATAAAGTATAGAAGGTCATTGCTCAAATGGAAACATTAAGTAGACGTCCGGAGATGCCACCTAAGGAACCCATCATGATGGAGAACATCCATCAATATCTCTATCATGATTGCGATGAACATATTGTCTTAAGTCCCGTAAGCCTGTCCCTGGAGTCCATGTACTTAATAAGACACAAGTTCATGAGGCAACACACCCAACCACCACATGTCGTCGTCTCGAATGAAGGAATAAAGACTATTCATGATATCAAGCTTCAGACCTTTGCCAATAAAGCCATCAAATACATCAAGTATACCGTGGAGCGTGCTCATGGAATGATCTGCATCTTTAATGACAATGATGTAATCAATCTCAATCTATGGGACTTGATCGATTTGTATGGCCATACGACTCAAAGACAAGACAATGGGATAAGGTACTGGATGGCAAAAAGAGCGATCGTAGAGACAATGGGGACTTTGGTGAAGTACAAAGCAAAGAATGATTTTCAAATCGAGCTGGAACTTGGCGTTGAAAGACTTTCCTACACGGCTAAAAATGAAGACTTTCCTGGAATGCAGGAGAAGCGCTTTGCCTCTGTCTTGACTCAACCAAATCTAGGCTTAGTTTTCAAAAATGAGTTTGCTACCAAAAAATTCTTCAGATTGATTGAGGCCTTCAAGTATTCAACCAATACGCTTGAATGGTTTTAGAAAGTCATCCAAGAGAGGCTGGGCAGAGACTATGTGCCAAGAAGAGAGGGAAAAGAGGTAATTCATGAGATCTCCACAGTCATAAAATATAGAAGACTGATGAATTTTTGGAGAATCTTCAATGGAGACCCTGAATAAGTTGTAATTTCTATCCCTTTCTACTTACTTCCGTACTGTATGAATCAATCATTTCTCTGAATAAGTTATAATTTCTATCCCTTTCTACTTACTTCCGTACTGTATGAATCAATCTATTTCAATGAAAATGAAAACTTTTGACAAAAAGGATGTTTCTCTTAGCTTAGCCTATTGTTCATAGATAGTTATATTTTATTTTTCATTACTTAGGGGGAGATTGTTAGACCCCATAATTTCTATTTGTAAACGTAATGAAAAATATACAAGTATGGAAGTCTGGAGACTCGATGAAAGGCGAAACTGAGAGATTCTAAGTGCTGAAGACAAACCAAAGATGCAATGAAAGGTCCAGAGGTGCTATGAAGACCTGAAGCACTTAACCTGATAATCATCTACTTGTGAAGAAGTTCATCAGGTCGATGAACTTAGCATTTCCATAACTCCTCTGGTTTACTAGAATTAAAGAATCATCAAGTGTCATAGTTAAATCAGATCTACTCTGAGCAAGCAGATATGTGAAGAATCTTAATTGAACACTCTACTTAAAGATAGCTTGAATTCTGTTTTAGTAGGTAGTTAGAGATAACTCCCATCCTCTAGATAGATATCTTCTCCATGTTTATCTCATAGATATCTCATACTAGATTGTTATCTCTTAGACTAGATTGCTAGTATAAATAGCATTCATATGTCTTGTAATCGAAGTAATCCTCCTCGTTATCTTTATTATAGTGAAATTACTTGAAAGCTTCATACTTTCTTGAATATCATCTAAGTTGTTCTTCACCTTCTATACGATAGATTTAGGTTCTTAAACATAAATCTTCGTATTATATTGAGAGAACTGGGATCAGAGCAAATTAATTGATTTTCAATCAAAACGATCAATTTGAATCTGAGTATTCAAATCTCTCAATTTTTGCTCTCTTCTTCTCATTTTTCTTCGAAAAACTCTCAAATGGCCAACTAGAATTCTGCATTCAGTGTTGGCTCTCTCTCCAAACATCCAACTCTTCAACGAGAAAAGTATCCCCAATGGAGGATAAGAATGGTAAATTTCCTCGAGGGGTTAGACATGAATATTCTTAGATCTGTCCTTGAAGGTCCTTACATACCCCAGACCTTCAGTGATCCTTTTTTGTTTTTAAAAACTTAAACATTCTTATTTTGTTTAAAAGAAAATGGAAATTGAACGGTCATAATTTATATGACGTCATTTCTCTTTTAAAATCCTATACGATTTTTTGAGACATGCGCATCATTCTGACACACGCGGTCCTTTGGAATTCCATCTAATCATGGATGAGGACATGCATACCCTTAATTATTCCACATCTTTTCAAGTCGTATTTTTCCTCTCTTTTTTTTCATTTCTCTCTCCTCCTACCTATAAATATGAGATATCTTCTCTCATTTCTTCTTTACGCTTACAAAATCTTGTCAAACCTTTGCTCCCAAGACTTTCGCAAAGCAAGAACTCAAGAACTTTAAAATCTCTTTCAACCTTTCTCTTCAAGTCTCAAGATGATAATCTTTTTTCTTTATTTTGAACTGTTCTTCTTCTTCTATGAAACTCTTCTTAGATACTTTAAGGACTCATTCTATTGAATAACTAACAGACATATTATTAACTCATTCTATTACTTGGTTATAATCTAGATTTCAAGACACTTACTCATCTGGAAAAACCCTAAATATTCTTCTGGTTTCTTCAAAAGAAGTTTTATCTTTCAAAACTTAGAGTTTACATTTTTAACAAACCTGTATTATCTTCTGTTCTCTTGTATAAACAGAAATGGTAGCAAGAAACGTGAACTACTCTCTCGATGAAGTGTCCTTCAAGGCAAATAACCATGTTGCTCTTCTAAACATCCCCATCAACAAACCCTACTTTGAGGATGCTGCTAACTTCCTCAAAAACTCCCCTATCTCTCATGCACGAACCCATGAACCTGTCATGGTTAAAGAATTCCTTCAACAATTTTGGTTCACTATTGAAGTGAAATAGGTAACTGACAAGAATAGGAACTAGGTGGAGAAAATCTTTTTCACCTTTAACAGGACGACCGTCAGTTTTGGCGTAGCCACTCTTAGGACAACTGTTTATTTATCCAAGGTTCCATACTCCAGTGAACTTTCCACTGAAGCTATCATCTTCTGCCTTGATGATATTGGCTACAACTGGCCAACAAAGAAGGACTCCAGCGTACCCCTTAAGTCGTTATCAAAGGTTGAGAAGAATCGTTTGTTTGCAGTTTGGCAATACTTGTTTTCCCATTTCATTCAGTGTATGGGAGGAAAGACTGGTGGCCAAGACCAAGCCTCCAGAGTTGCTCTTAACATTGGTGTTTTTATCATTCGCTAGATGAAGATCAACTTTGCTGGAATTATTTTCGAAGACCTAACGCTAAAGCTGAACAAACGCCAGTGAGAAAAGGTGATGCCTTACACCAGATTCTTGTGCATGGTATTTGCAAAAATCTTTAGCAATAAATACCCCATAGAAGGCAACTTGCCTATTTGCAGGCTTGGGTCTAGAACCTTGGACCACAAGTTTAAACCTGCAAACATTGGCTTGTTCGCGCCAATGCTTGCCATCGCTCAAGGCATAGTTATGTCTTCTACCCCTTCCTCTTCTCTCCCACAGGTGGTTAGGACTAAGGAAAAACCCCTTATTCTATCCCAACCACCACCACCATATCCTCTAAGAGGACCTCTACTCAAGCCACTCTTGGTCCTTCACTAGGGGCAAGAAAGCCAAAAAGGGGCTAACCAAGTCATTGGCTGTTACCTCCCAACAAGTATCAGTCATTGAAACAAGCCTTATCCCCGATGTGCTCTTTCTTCTATCCCCACCTAGCTCTTCAGTGATCTCCTCAAACACTATCGTACACGTGGCTCCTTTCCCCATCGCCTCAGTGACTCAAATCACTACAGGTGTGAATATCAGCATCGCCACTGCTGAACTCCCACTCCCACCTTTCTCAGCCATTCTCTCATCCCCTTCTCCTTTGGTCTCAATACATGCTGGTGATTCATCAGTCATTTTCCTCATTATTGATGAAACAATCACGACGAAACCTGATGTGGCTCCTCTCGAGGTGTCTCAGTCACAGGAAGCCTATCCTCTCGAAGGCAACCTTGAGAGAACTAGTGTCAATCCTTCAGATGATGCTAAAGACCCTTCAGGTACTATACCATCCTCATACCCTTTCATTTCTTCTAACCAATAGCTCTCTTTTGCTCAATTTTCTTCTTCTTTTTAGGTCCTTTTGCTACAGAACCTTCAACCATGGAAATTGACTATGATATGGCTGAAGATGTCAAACTCCTACTACGACAATAGTTATTGTCTTGGACAAAATGGACAAGGTCCACCAAGACATGGCTATCAAGGAAGACCTCATTTTAGGCCTCTCTGCTGTCAAAGATAAGGTTAATGAGGTGAAGGAGTTGTTGTCTACGGTGCAAGTTGATATCTGTACCAATGCTAAAGCCATCTCTGCTCTAAACAGCCGATGAGGTGCAAGTTCAGCTTGCTAGACACGATGAGCTGATGGAGCAGATATTAAATCTTCTTCAATATCCCTCACCAGTTCCTGAACCTTCCTTCACACCCGTTGATCGACATTCTATGGATCAGGTGCTTCAGCTTGATCTCCTCCAAGCTCAGGCTCTGACCTATCTAGAGCAGTGAATGGATTTTATTGCCAAAAGTATTATTGATCTCACCTCTTGTCTTGCTGATGACAAAGAGGGGGAGAAAGACTTACCTCATGTTGCTACTCCTACAACACCTGCTGATGCTGACACTTTAGATGAAAGGTCACAAGTAGAAGATGAAAGGTCTCAAGTAGAAGAAGCTAAAGCCTCTCTACCTCAAACCTTGATTCTATAACCTGAATTTGATGTTGAAGTTGTAGAACCTATTATTATCCCTCACTCTAAGGATGTCATTATATCCTATGAAGCTGAAGTAGTCGCTGAAGTTGAGGATGATGATGATGCCGTCATAGTTGTTGCTGAAGACAAAGACCTTCCCATCACCTCCACATCTAATGTGGGTGATGAGGATGATGAGAAAGAAGATGATGAAAAAGATGATTTTCTTTTCCTACCTGATGTTGGACAAGACTTAGGTAGTGGTGATGATGATGAAGACGACGGTGATGACTACTTCACCATTCAATTCCACACTAGACCCGTCCCCGCTCAAAAAGGAGTCTCTCTCAGGGAATTTTCATCATAGGGAGAGAAAGAGAAATCACAAGAGAACCAGAACACCTCCTACAAGAACAAAGGTGTCATTGAAGATGGAAACCTGGCTGTTCTTTTCAAACCTATCGATTCCTCAAGGATTTCTTAGTGCTCCAGGTTTGCTACCATTACTTCTCGTTCTCAATTCTCTACTCTCAGCTCCTCTATTACCTGTGGTCGTCTAGATGAGAGGATATCTCCTATCCCAACATCTAGAGATCTTCTCGACCAATAGATGACTCAGCTGAGGGAGTCCTCGACCAAACCAGAGTAAAAATTCCTCTTTGTACCACTGATTGTGGTGAGTTCGACTTCCTCACAGATGCTGAAAGAGAGGAAGCGCTCAAGGCCGAGGAAGAACTTCACATTCAACGTCAACAGACAGAAGACAACCTCAAGCTGGCCAAGTCTTTCGCTATTAAAGTTCTTCCTAAAGGAAAGTATAAAAAGATGAACCTTGTCAAGGCTCATACTCAGTTGCTCTCACAAGCTGAAAATGAACATCAGAGAGCATTGGCGTTGAGAAACCGTGACAAGAGATGGAGCAAAGATCGTTTAAATAAAAGAATAACTCCCCATCGCATCTCAAACATCACAAATGGTGGGCGGATGAAATATGGAGGAATGCTCATCTCTATGGTCATCACCAAAGAAACCTTGATGCAATCACTGAATATCCTTCCTACCTTGGTCAATATGGCTACAGTGAATAGCTGGAAATATGCCAAGCCATTCAACGCTCAAAGTCAAGGCACAAGCAAATAATCGAAGATATCCTCAACGATCTTATCAAGAAGATATCCAGGAATGTTGTTGTTCTTTCAGCACCATCATTGGTGCCAGGTAGAAGAAGAAAACCTTCAGATCCTAACGATGGACCAACTCTGAGGAATGAACATGAAACAAGGTTCTCCTTAGAAGAAATTCTAAAGAATTTGAACAAGTCAGATATCTCTATGATGAACCTCTCTCTGCCAGTGAAGGGTTCTTATACACCTAACACTGTTCACTTCAAGCCTGAGTATGGATTTATATTCATTAACTATGATGGTGAATACAACTTTCAAAGAGTATCTAAGTTCCGTCTCTGTCCAATAGAACACCTTGAATTTCTAAGATCTTGGTTGGACAATGACCTAAATGGTGAGACGATGGATCACAGGATCAGAAAGGAATATCTATGTCGAAAGAAGCTTGGAGAAGAAGTACCTGGCTACATCAACTTCAACGACTTAGATTAGCTTAAAATCTCTATCTTGTAAATCTTGTTTTTTGTATCTTTTCTTTCAGTGTACAACTTATATGTAATAGGTCCAGAACTTACTATTGTAACACTTGTATTTTTCCAATGAATAATATAAGTATTTCTCCAGTATCACTGAAAAAGATCCCTGAAAAGAGTAATAGAGACATGTATATATGAGTTCCAATTTACTCTTACAATCACTGACAACTTTTGGTCAGTAAACATGCTTTCAGCTTTAGTTATTACTCTTGTACTTGTTTCTCTTGAACTTGTAATCCTTTACAACTTAAGAAAACTTATGTAAGAAAACTGTATCACTAAAAAAGATCCCAAGATAGTTAAAAGGGACTTGTATTTTACTTGTAACTTTTCTAACTATTGTATCTTAGGCAATTTTCTTTATGTTGCTTTGTCATCATCAAATAGGGGGAGATTGTTGATCCTCTCTCATTGATTTGATGATAATCTCTTTTACCTATCAAATTTCAGCGATCATCACTGAGTCTGTTCAGTGATTGTTGAAACATGCATTGTAACTCTCCAGCGACTCTTATACTTTAAAAAGACAAACTCACACCAAAGAACCTTCAGTAATGTCGAATACAGAAACTGAAGATTAGAGACTAGTGCGTTCATGATCTAAAGCGACATTCAGTGATTACAAACTAGTCAAAATATGTGTAAAAAAGGCACAAGCCTAGCGAATGCTGAAGAGACCTCCAGCGTCATCCCAGCATTCAACGATCAAATGAAGCCTACCATGAACGTTTGTTTTTGTCTTTTCCTTCTACACACTAAGGACAAACCCATACCTTTTCTAGAGTATAGTACTGTACGAAACCATTAGTTGACTCTAGTGCTCACCAACTCTATGAAAAGATGTCTGCTCATGAATAGACAAAAGGACTATTCATTATAGCAAAGGACAAGCTTTCCTCCAAAAGCTTGACACGTGTTGTGTACCTTTTGAATTGCATTTAATGCAATAGATATAAATAGCTGAGTGTTCTATTCTCAGGTATGAGAAGAATTTGTCTTCTTCATTCTAAGAAGCTTACCCAATAAGTTATTTCTCTCACTACTCTATCTCTCTCTAAAGAGAAAGAACCACTTCAAGCAAGTGAAGAACATATTTCCAAGTCTTTATTTCTTATATCATATCTTTTCTATTTGCTAAGTGTTTTTCTGTGTATCTCTAGATTGTTTAGATAGGTTTCTTTACCTTATTTTTACTATAAACAATCTGTAAAAATTTGTATTGGTCATTCTTTATCAATATATAATTTTAAAAGTGAAAGTTTATGTGTTTGTATTCATCCCCTCATCTACAAACTGTTACCTATAAACTCTTGTAAATACAACTTGGACCAACAAAATATTATAGTTAATGGGAGTTGAGGGATCAAAGGTGAAGTAGTGCCATCTACTTGTGATTTAAAAGTTTGGTCCAATTAAATGGTTGGAGTTTATTTGTTTTTGTTTTGAGAGACCTTCACATGGGGGGAGGAGGTAGGGTGCATGCCCATGCACCACCTCACCCTCCTCTTCTTACAAGTCATATATATAGCTCGAGAGGAAAATGGAGAGGGGTTCTGGTGGTTTCGATTAAAAGAAATATGAAAGATTCGGATAAAGGTTCTGTGATATATCGGTTGATATCGGATGAGGTGATTTATTACAAAGCTTTTGTAAAATACATGTTATTATGTTTCACATGATTTACTTTGATACATGAAATTATGTGATGTATTTGGATTCGAAAATTATGTCCGTTAAGGCGTGCTCATCTCCCAAGCTTTGGGAGACGAGGGATGCTCATCTCCCAAGTTTTGGGAGATGAGGGGGTGCTCATCACCCAAGCTTTGACCAAGGAGTTTGTTCACCATTAAGGCGATAGTTGGCGGGGCATCCGCAATAGTTGGTGAGGAATCCTCGGTAGTTGGTGGGACAACCGTGATAAATGGCGGGGCATCCATGATAGTTGGCGGGATAGCCGCGATAGTTGGTGGGGCATCCGCGATAGATGGCGGGATAACCGTGATAGGTGGCGGGGCATCCGCGATAATTCTAACATTGAGATCAGAACTGAATTCATTAACATTTTGATCTATTTGGTAAGATGAGTTATATCAGAATGTGTTAAATGAGTTATTGGTTACTTGATGCGATAAATTGGTAATGTCTCATCTTTTAGATGCTACAAAAGAGGTTTGTTATATCAAAATGTTGTATATTTGTTATTATTACAAATATGAGTTTATAAATGTTTTTGGTGATTATTCACCCTGTAATAGCAGGCAAGAAGGCAATTCACTCACTAAACCTTTCAGTCTAACCATCGGTTTTGGTGTTTTAAATGGTACATTACTGGTCAGGTAACCAGATGTTAAGCGAAAGGGAATATATGAAGAAATTTATATGATTGCATGCATGTGGATATTTGGGATAATGTGTTGTAACTTGTACCTGTATGTTGCTCATAATTTCAAGTTTTATATAGAGATTTTGGTAGAAGAAAGTATTTAATAGGTTCTTTTGGGATCGAATGTGTAAAGTCATATATCTTATTATATGATATTTATGATTATATGCAAATGTGGAACCTGGGGCATTAAACTAGTTTTCTATAATTGCGATAAATTTTGATAGTGTGCTTATATTTGTTGTAATATACTTGTTTGCAACTTTGGCCAAAAACTCTCCTCGAAACCCTTGCTTCAGAAACCTACGGTGAAGAGTAGAGATATTTGTTGTCAGTATTGTGACCACTTTGACTATATGCATGGTTGTTTGGTAATTATTCTCTAAATGCTGAATGAAACAAGGTTGTTTGGTAATTATTCTCTGAATAACAACAAATTACCATTTTAACCCTCAAAAAATACAATCAATTCTAAATGGATATATAGAAAAGATGTTTCTTCATATCAGTATCAAATCCTCAAGAAATTGCAAAATGTCAGTAATCCAATCATCATTAACATTGTCACAAACATGAAATAAGCAATAAACACCATCAATTTCCAAAGAAAAATGCTAAATTCCCTAAACCAAACCCTAGACTTATCGAAAACACGTACTGTACAATTCATCAAGGAGGCGATATCGAAAAACTTACAAGCAATAAGGAGAGGACGCAGCAGCAAGGAGGCTGTGGAAGGAGACCGGAGACGGCAACGTGAGGCGGCGACTTGAGGCGGCAACATGAGGCGGCGACGAGCGGCTGCGACGATGGACGACGCTGGAAGAAGGCGACGTGAGACCTATTGGAAGAAGAAGATCGACGATCGTAGGGTGGGGGGAGCGATTTGAAGACCGGCGATCGTGTGTGGAGGGAGGGATTTGAAGACCGGCGATCGTAGGGTGGGGGAAGGGCTGTTGTAACGCCCCATAACACAAATTGCATGTAACACATATTTCATACAAAAGAAATACATGATATTATCCCATTCAGGTCCCTTAGTACAATAATCTATTGTAACCAAATACAAGGTCCAAAAATTCAAATACATTTCTTGTACTAATCAATCAAAACTGTACATCAAGACAAATCTTCATGTAGATATGCATATAGGAAAATATCAAATTTTCCCTTTTCCTTACCGTCCGAATCTCCTGCAATACATAGTTAAAATCACAAAATGAGGGTTAGACCAAAAGGTCTAGTGAGATACCCAATTTATGATATTGCAGGGTAAAAATCATCAAAACCTTTATGAAAAACAACGATTCATATATATAACAAATATATGAACGAATAGGAACAAAATACCAAATTCTTTCCACTTTTCAAGCTAAGCATTTAGCTATTCAAATATCATACCTTTGAACCAGTTAGGCTTCATATAATGCCACTTTTTAAACCTTTTATAATCAAACAAGGTTTATATAAAGTTTCAGGCCAAACCTGATTTTTTTCCTCAATAACATCCAGACTATGATTTCCAATAAGAACCATGATCCTAAATCTTTAAATCACAAAGAAATAAAGATTCCAGACCACAGTAGTCTTAAGGGATATAATAGAAAGAGTTATTTCATACCACACACATACAAATGCCACTCTTATATCAATTGTACACCTCTCCTTGATATGCCACCCTTATCCCATGGTACACCTCTCCTCGATATGCCACCCTTATCTCCTCATCAAAATATTTCACAAAATAATTCCAAAATAGACCGCAGTCAATGGAATTATTACCAATCCTATTTTATGATAAAATAACAATTTCTATCATTTGAGCACAAGGCACAACTCAAATCCGGTCAATCTAGGCTTGACCGGACTTCATCTCCGGTCAAGTCTTGGCCGGTTACCAAATCCGGACAACTCATCGCCCAAGGCTTGTCCGATTTAACACTTAGAAATAAATTCCACATTTTGTTCGGATAAAAAAAGTCCGGACAATACATCGTTCAAAGCTTGACCAATTTAAAATAATCCGGTCACCACTTAGTCGTATTCCTACTTTTCCGTTCAAAATGTTAACCATTCTTATCATTCATAAATTGCTCAAAGCTTAATCGATTTAAAACTAAACCGCTTAACGCTTGATCGGTTTAGGGCTTAATCGCCCAACCCTTGTCCGATTTAAACTTAATCCGGTCAGCCTTTGTCCGGATAAAACTCTTAAGCAATTAACTGATTTATTCCAATAATAAATAACATTCAATATAAAACCAGTAACAAGTTTTATGCAAAAAGGTTTAGAAATCACTCATCTTATCAAGCCTTTTGAAAACAACCTTCTTGAAATCAGATACTTGAAATCCGGTCAACTCACTCTATCCTTAAATTGCACAACTTTTAAAATGGCAAGAAGAAGATAATGGAGGCTTCAACCTCCTTTTATACTTTCCCTTTAGGGAAAGTCAGCTACTAGAGTCGTACTCCATGTGCATGCTTACATCCACTCACCATGCATTCTCATAACATGTATGTGTGTATAATCACACACACACACACACACACACACACACACATATATATATATATATATACTTCTACATATGCACATAGTCTCATACATGTATCCATATTATGCACATAATTTCCACACACACTAGCATGATCAAATAAACCAAATTTATCATGCTATCACGTAATCATTTAATCAGATAATCACGTATTAATTACCTTGGGTGATAACCAAGATCCAGTTATCACATTATCCACCCCTCAAAAGAATTTCGTCCCGGAATTCCTTTAATTAAAGAGCCAAGGGTATTCTGATTTCATCTTTGACTCTAGTTCCCATGTTGCTTCTGGTCCTTTATGAAAATTCCACTGAACCTTAACAAGACTTATCTCTTTGTTTCTCAACACCCTTATCTTTTGATCAATTACGGCTTCTGGTGTTTCCACAAAGTTCAGCTTATTGTCTAATTTAATCTTTGGCATTGGTATAGCTAGATCGGATTCGCCAAACATTTTCGTAGATTCGACACATGAAAAGTGTTGTGAATCAGACTCAGTTTTTCTGGCAGCTCTTACTGATATGCTACCGGCCCAATTCGCTTACATATTCTGAATGGCCCCCCATACCTCGGACTGAGCTTTCCTTTCTTTCCAAATCTGATAACACCCTTCCATGGAGAAACTTTTAACATCACAAAATCATCTATATCAAATTCAATTGGTTTTTGACGATTGTCAGTATAACTTTTCTGGCGATCTTGTGCTATTTTGATTCTTTCACGGATCTGTTCGATCTTTTCAGAAGTTTCTTGGACAATCAAAGGACCCGTCAGCTGTTTTTCACCCACCTCATTCCAACCCAACGGCGTTCGGCATTTACGTCCATACAACACTTCATACGGTGCCGCTTGGATGCTGGAATGGTAACTATTGTTATATGCAAACTCTATTAATGGCAAGTGATCTTCTCACGATCCTCCAAAGTCAATAATACAACTTCTCAACATATCTTCGAGAGTTTGGATAGTTCTTTCACTCTGCCCATCAGTTTGCGGATGATAAGTCGTACTTAGTCGAATTTCAGATCCCAAAGCTTTCTGTAACCCTTTCCAGAACTTTAAAGTAAACCGACTATCTCTATCAGAGACAATAGATAATGGAACACCGTGTCTGGTAACAATTCCTATGATATAAATTTGCACCAGCTTTTCTAAAGAGTACTTCCCTCTTATTGGTAGGAAATGCCCAGATTTGGACAGACGATCACCAATTACCCAAATTGCATCGTATCCCCTTGGAGTTCGAGGTAACTTTATAACGAAATCCATGGTAATGTGATCCCATTTCCATACAGGTATCTCTAAAGATTGAAGACTTCCATACAACTTCTGATGTTCAATCTTAACCTGTAAACATGTCAGACACTGTTCCACATATCGAGCTATGTCTCTTTTCAACCCTGGCCACCAATAAAAAGGTTTCAAATCTCTATACATCTTATTGGTGCCAGGATGAATAGAGTATCGGGACTTATGGCTTTCATTAAATATCATATTTCAGATATTTCTAAAACATGGTATCCAAACTCGCCCTTGAAAGCACATTAGTCCTTCGTTATTCTGTCCCAAGGTTGAAATCATCTTATCCAACCTTTTTGACTTAACAAATTCTTCTTTTACAGCTTCTTGTTGGCATCTTCGAATTTCCTTGCGAATATCAGGGATCAAGTTCATTCTCATTGCCACAACTTTAATGGTTCCACTCTTTTCTTTCATGCTCAAAGCATCAGCCACCACGTTAGCTTTTTCTGGGTGGTAAAGAATTTCACAATCATAATCATTAACCAGCTCAATCCACCGACACTGTCACATATTTAATTCTTTCCGGCTGAACATATATTGTAAACTTTTATGGTCAGTATAAATCTGACATTTCGTTCCCAGAAGATAGTGTCTCCAGATTTTTAGAGCAAATACCACCGCAGCTAATTCCATGTCATGGGTTGGATACTAATTCTCATGATCTTTCAATTGTCTTGACGCATAAGAAATCACTTTTTCTCTTTGCATCAGAACACATCCCAACCCTAACTTTGAAGCGTCACTGTAAACCACAAAGTCTTCAGATCCATCTGGTAGAGTCAATATCAGCGCACTGCAAATATGATATTTTAAAAGTTGAAAAGCTTCTTGCTGCTCTCCTTCCCACTGAAATTTAATGTTCTTCCAAGTCAATTTAGTCAATGGCACGTCTATCTTAGAAAAGTTTTGAATGAACTTACGGTAATAACCAGCCAATCCTAAAAAGCTTCGGACTTCAGAAGGATTTTTCGGAACTTCTCATCTTGCAACTGCCTCTATTTTCGCTGGATCCACTTTTACCCCTGTTTCTGAGATGACATGACCCACGAATTGAACTTCTCTCAACCAAAACTCACATTTAGACAATTTTGCGTACAACTTTTCTTCTCTTAACAATTTCAGTATCAAATGAAGATGTTTCGTGTGCTCTTCTTTGGTCTTAGAGTATATAAGAATATCATCGATAAATACAATAATGAATTTATCAAGATATTCCTTACATATCCTATTCATCAGATCCATAAAGGCTGCGGGCGCATTAGTTAAGCCGAATGGCATAACTAGAAATTCATGATGCCATACCTGGTTCCAAAAGCTGTTGTAGCAACGTCTTCCTCCCTGACTTTAAGCTGATGATATCCTGACCTCAAATCGATTTTGGAGAAATAACTTGCTCCTACCAATTGATCAAACAAGTCATCAATCCTTGGTAAAGGATACTTGTTTTTTATTGTCAACTTATTCAGTTCACGATAGTCTATACACATTCACATAGACCCATCCTTTTTCTTAACAAATAAGACTGGAGCACCCCAAGGTGAAGTGTTAGGCCTAATAAATCCTTTATCAGATAAATCTTTCAACTGTGCAACCAGTTCTTTCAATTCAGATGGAGCTAAACGGTACAACACCTTTGCTACTGGTGCAACTCCTGGTATAAGATCGATTCAGAATTCAATGACTTTGTCGGGTGGTAATCCAGATACGTCTTCTGGAAAGACTTTTGGATATTCATTAACAATCGAAATCGATTCTTCTTTTCCCTTCTCTTTATTTAGATCAATTACGTATGCCAAACATCCTTGGCACTTCTTTCGAATACTTTTCTGGGCTTTCATTACTGACAAAATACTGGTATGGTGATTCTGATGATCACCATAAATAGCAACTGTTCCCTGGTCTGGCAAAATAATTGTAATCATTTTCTGATTATAATTAATACTAGCCTGATACCTTGCCAACCAGTCCATACCCAYCACTACATCAAATTCCTTCATTGGCATGGGAAATAACCGGATCGAAAGTTCACAGTCCCCAATAACAATAATACAGTTATTGAATACACTAGTAACAGTTTCCTGACTATTAATAGTATCAACTACTAACTCATCATCAAGTAGCACAGAATTCAGACATGCAGTTTGAGTAAATAATGGTGACACAAACGAAAAGTTTGCACCAGAGTCAAATAACACCTTAGCACGTATTGAATTTAGAAGGAATGTACCTATTACTACATCTGGTGATGCTTCTGCCTCGTTCTTAGTTATTTGGAAGGACCGTCCCCGCGCCCCTCCTTGCCCTCCTCTGTTCACAGTAGGCCTTCCCCGTGTACCCGATGCGTTACTCCCCATTGTTATCTGCGGAGTTCTTATCAAAGGACAATTCGGTCTAATATGATCCGGAGAATTGTAATTAAAACACCTTCGATTAGTTAGGCAATTTCTAGACAGATGACCTGCTTCGCCGCACTCATAACATTTTCTTGGATCCATCTTGCATTCACCTTGGTGAATCTGTCGACACTTTAAGCAGATTTTCTCACTTATCTTCTGCTCATATCTGTTATTGTATTTTACTGCTTTTGGCCCTCGAAAATTAGACGAAGCCCCTTCCCATCTTCTCTTTTTCATAACTTTTCCTTCTGATTGTCGATTCTTATTTCATTCTGTTACTTCAGCCGCATCCTCAGTAAGTGAGAAGGTATTAGGGTTCATAGCTATTACTAACTCTCTGATTGAGGGTTTCAAACCCCAGATATACCTTTCAATCTTCCTGGATTCTGATGAAACATAGTGCTCGGCAAATCGAGAGTATTCAATGAATTTCTCGGTGTACTCTGGAACTATTCCATTTTCTTACTCTAGTTTCAGGAAATCTTCTTCCATTTGTCGTACAGCTGTCTTAGGGAAAAATTGTTCTTTAAATCGATTCACAAATTCTGCCCATGATAATGTATGTAAAACATCCGTCCTGGCTAATGATTCAACTTCCCACCAAAACAAAGCATTTGACTTTAATACTGAGACAGCGAATCGAACTTTATCTATATCCGGACACCGAATGGTGTTGAACACATATTCCATCTCCTTGATCCAGCACATAGCTTTCACTGGATCTCTCTCCCCAGAAAAGGTTGGTGGTTTGCATGCCAAAAACATCTTAATGTCTCCCTCCTTGTTGTGGGTGACTAGAGCAGAGGGATGAACTTCCACTCTTTCCGTTTCCACCCTAGTCGGTATTCCCATGATAGATGTTAGAGTTTCCCGCAACTTCCCCATTTCCTCTGCCAACATATCCCTGGTTACATATTATGGGTGTGATACCGATCTCTCCTGAACATTCCCAGAGTGGGATTCTTCATGTTTATAATGTATTTCGGTCCGACCCCTTCCCTCAGACTGACTTCTTCCTCTGCCTCGTCCCCTTGTTCTTCGCCGACCTCTATTTTCAGACGTACTAGTTGGAAGATTAACTGGCGATTCTTCCCTTTCCTCAGATTCTGGATGAGCCATTCTTTCAGATCTTCGGGTTCGGCTAGACATCTGCAGATTTTTATGTTAATAATCACGTATTCACATTCCCAAATATAATGAAGTATTCAAGTTCAAATGTGTACCTGTAAATTCATAATTACACTGACCAGATGTAATTAAATTTTACCTTACGCAGTGTTCTTTTAACTTATCATATTTATTTCCAATGGAGCTAACTATATCTGGGACCCTGAACATGCAATAAAATAGTTTAAGTCTAGGTATCATGCTGTTAAATACATAAATCCCTTAAACTCAGGCTCTGATACCACTTTGTAACGCCCCATAACACAAATTGCATGTAACACATATTTCATACAAAAAAAATATATGATATCTTAGTACAAGAATCTCTTGTAACCAAATACAAGGTCCAAAAATTCAAATACATTTCTTGTACTAATCAATCAAAACTGTACATCAAGACAAATCTTCATGTAGATATGCATATAGGAAAATATCAAATTTTCCCTTTTCCCTTATCGTCTGAACCTCCTGCAACACATAGTTAAAATCACAAAACGAGGGTTAGACCAAAAGGTCTAGTGAGATACCCTATTTATGATATTGCAGGGTGAAAATCACCAAAACCTTTATGAAAAACAACTATTCATATATATAACAAATATATGAACGAATAGGAACAAAATACCAAATTCTTTCCACTTCTCAAGCTAAGCATTTAGCTATTCAAATATCATACCTTTGAACCAGTCAGGCTTCATATAATGCCACTTTTTAAACCTTCTCTAATCAAACAAGGTTTATATAAAGTTTCAGGCCAAACCTGATATTTTCTCCTCAATAACATCCACACTATGATTTCCAATAAGAACCTTGATCCTAAATATTTAAATCATAAAGAAATAAAGATTTCAGACCATGGTAGTCTTAAGGGATATAATAGAAAGAGTTATATCATACCACACACATACAAATGCCACCCTTATATCAATTGTACACCTCTCCTTGATATGTCACCCTTATCCCATGGTACACCTCTCCTTGATATGCCACCCTTATCTCTTCATCAAAATATTTCACAAAACAATTCCAAATAGACCGCAGTCGATGGAATTATTACCAATCCAAATCATTTATTTCAAAATTCCCAATTTATGATAAAATAACAATTTCTATCATTTGAGCACAGGGCACAACTCAAATCCGGTCAACCTAGGCTTGGCCGGACTTCATCTCCGGTCAAGTCTTGGCCGGTTACCAAATCTGGAAAACTCATCGCCCAAGGCTTGTCCGATATAACACTTAGAAATAAATTCCACCTTTTGTTCGGATAAAAAAAGTCCGGACAATACATCGTTCAAAGCTTGACCGATTTAAAATAATCCGATCACCACTTAGTCGTATTCCTACTTCTCCGTTCAAAATGTTAACCATTCTTATCATTCATAACTCGCTCAAAGCTTAACCGATTTAAAACTAAACGGCTTAACGCTTGATCGGTTTAGGGCTTAATCGCCCAACCCTTGCCCGATTTAAACTTAATCCGGTCAGCTTTTGTCCAGATAAAACTCTTAAGCAATTAACTAATTTCTACCAATAATAAATAACATTCAAATAAAACCAGTAACAAGTTTTATGCAAAAAGGTTTAGAAATCACTCACCTTATCAAGCCTTTTGAAAACAACCTTCTTGAAATCAGATACTTGAAATCCGGTCAACTCCCTCTATCCTTAAATCACACAACTTTTAAAATGGCAAGAAGAAGAGAATAGAGGCTTCAACCTTCTTTTAACCTTTCCCTTTAGGGAAAGTCGGCTACTAGAGACGTACTCCATGTGCATGCTTACATCCACACACCATGCATTCTCATAACATGTATGTGTGTATAATCACACACACACACACACACATATATATATATATATACTTCTATATATGCACATAGTCTCATACATGTATCCATATTATGCACATAATTTTCACACACACTAGCATGATCAAATAAACCAAATTTATCATGCTATCACGTAATCATTTAATCAGATAATCATGTATTAATTACCTTGGGTGATAACCAAGATCCAGTTATCACAACTGTAAGCGATGTGTGAGGAACGTTGGGAGAGAGGACAAAGTTGGAAAAAGAGAAGTCTGAATGGTTTAGAGAACCTTTAGATGCAAAATGGTCAAGAGGGGTAATGTAACCATTCAGAGCCATTTTTTTTCCAAACAACCTTGACCTCTTACCGATTAATAGGTTGGCTCTTAATTTAACCATTAAGAGCCAAACAAACAGCCCCTTATACTAATAAGAAAAGAAAAAATTTGAGAAAAATTTAAATAAAAATATACATAATATTATATTTAAGTCCCATGTGTGTGTGTGTGTATATATATATACTAGGTTCGATCCCGTGTATTACATAGAGTAATTTGAAAAAATTAAATCATGTTATAAACTTATTTTACATATATGAATGATCATTGAAAGTATGATGCTACTTCAGACTTGAACTCTTCAAATTACTCTGAATTATAACTCTGAAAAATGACTCTTCATACTTGAATTTAGAAATGAAACTATATCAATAATTAGTTAAAATGAAGTTAACCTTAGAATAAAATGAAATTATATTAGTAAATTGTTTTTAAACTTAGAAGTAAATTTAAAATGACTCTTCAAACTTGTATTCTTGAAATAACTTTGAGGAATGACTTCAGCCTTGTACTACTGAAATAACTCTGAAGTAAAACTCTTCAGACTTCAGATCTCTGTATAGGCAAGCCAAAAGCTCTGCATGCACTATGCAGAGGCTGTGTATGCATTATACAAAGGCTTTGCATGGTCCTCTACATGGTGCTCCATCTGGAAAAGAAGACTTCAGAGTTCGGGTGAGCTAACTTTGACGACTGACTCTTCAAACTTGTACTCTGGAAATAACTCTAAAGTAAAACTCTGAAGAATGGCTCTTTAGATTTGTACTCTTGAAATAACTCCGAAGTATAAAATCAATCCCACTAAATTAGAGTTCAGACTTCTAAGTCTGAAAAAATAGACTTCAAAGTTTGGGTGAGCTAAGTCTGAAAAAGAAGACTTTAGAATTTGGGTGAGCTAACTCTGAAAAATGACTCTTCAAACTTGTAGAAGACTTTAGAGTTCAGACTTCTAAGTATTAAAAAGAAGACTTCAGACTTCTTTTTCTAAGTTTTAAAAAAAAGACTTCAGGGTTTAGACTTCTAAGTCTGAAAAAGAAGACTTCAGAGTTCAGACTCCAAAGTTCAGGTGAGCTAAGTTTGAAAAGGCAAACTTCAGAGTTTGGGTGAGCTGACTCTTTAGAATGTCTTTTCAGACTTGTACTTTTGAAATAACTCTGAAGAATGTCCTCAGAGTTATACTTTTGAAATAACTCTGAATTAAAACTCTGAAGAATGAATTCAGACTTGTACCATTGAAATAACTCTGAAGTATTTATTCAAAACAATAATTCTGAAGAATGACTTTTCAGACTTGAATTTAGAAATGAAACTATATCAATAATTAGTCAAAATGAAGTTAACCCTAGAATAAAATTGAATTTAGAAATAAAACTATATTAGTAAATTGAATTTGAACTTAGAAGAACGCCTGTGTCAAATCTGAAAACGAAGTCTGGAGACCTTGAGTTCAGAGTTATTCAAATACCTAATATCTTTGAAAAAGACCCCATGGTAAAGTTTGCATCATACAGAGCAAGACCAACCAGAGCTCCTCTTGTCCTTAAGAACCAGAGCCCATGTGGACTCACCAACCAAAGGCAAGGCAACTCAAAAGCAACGCCAACCAAAGGCCCTCTAGTCAACCAGAGCCTCTAGTTCGTCCATCTAGAGCCTCTCGGTCAAAAAAAATGTTAAATACTTAGAATTTGAGTTCCAATTACAACCAGAGACCCTCTGGTTAAACATGAAGATCAACCAGAGCCCCTCTAGTTCCTTTATGATGAATTGGAATATTTTTCCAAGGTTCAAATAAACAACCAGAAGCAAAGCCATCTAGAAGCTAGACCAACCAGAGGGGCTCTGGCTTACAAGACTAAGTCTAAGTCTGAACGACTTATCTTCAAAGTCTAGATAAGTTTATTACAAGACTTGTACTCTTGAAATTACTATAAAGTAAAAGTCTCCAGACTTTAGAGCGTTGTATAGGCAAGCCAGAAGCTCTGCATGCACTATGGAGAGGCTCTGCATGGTGCTCTGTCTGGAAAAGAAGACTACAGAGTTTGGGTGAGCTAACTCTGAAGAATGACTCTTTTCAGACTTGTACTATGGAAATAATCTGAAATAAAACTCTAAAGAATGACTCTTCAGACTTGTACTCTTGAAATAACTCTGAAGTATAAAATCAATTTCATTAAATCAGAGTTCAGACTTCTATGTCTGGAAAAAATGACAGGTGAGCTAAGTCTGAAAAAGAAGACTTTAGAATTCAGGTAAGCTAACTCTGAAGAATGACTCTTCAAACTTGTACTCTTTAGAATTGTAGAAGACTTCAGAGTTCAGATTTTTAAGTCTGAAAAAAAAGACTTCTGACTTCTTTTTCTAAGTCTAAAAAAAGACTTCAGAGTTCAGACTCCAGAGTTCGGGTGAACTGTGTATGCAAAAGCAAACTTCAGAGTTCGGTAAAACTGTGTCTGCAAAAGCAAACTTCAGAGTTCGGGTGAGCTAACTCTGAAGAATGACTTCAGACTTGTTCTCTTGAAATAACTTTGATGTAAAACTTTTCAGTAAATTGAATTTAGAATAAAATAAAGTTAACCCTAGAATAAAATTGAATTTAGAAATGAAACTATATTAGTAAATTGAATTTAAACTTAAAAGTAAACACCATATTTTTCGGGAATCAGTTACCATATAAATTAATTAACTCAATAATAAAATCAATTGCATCTGAAATTAGTGGGATTGAGTGAATAAGAGAACACATGTCAATCAAATGAGTATAATTGAACTGTTAATTTAAATTGTGTATAGATACGTTCAAATGAGTCTAACTGAACCAATAATGTAAATTGTGTCTAGATACGTGTTTAGGCGAGAAAACAAGAAAACCGACTCAGCAGAAGATAACACATGTCATCCAAGTTACTTATTTATTATAAGTATAGATATTAAAGTATGCAAAAAAAAAATATACATATACTGATCATAATTTCATTTATATAAATGAGTTGTAAATATTTGGATCATATATATATATATATATATATATTCAATAATTCTTATGTAAATATAAAATAGAGTCATGTGAGATAAAAAAAATTAAAAAAATATTGGGTGTAACAAACGTAGATGAATAGTCTAATTAATTTAATGTTTTGATAATAATTACATCAATAAAAAAGACAAAATTTAAGAAAAAGAAAATTGGGATTGAGATACTTAAAAAATGTCACCTTATTTTTATTGTATTTTTTTATAAAATTACAAATTGAGAAACTATAAGAGAGAGAGAGAGAGAGAGAGAGAGAGAGGAGAGAATGCACAACAAAAACAAAAAAGTAAATCAAAATTCTCACAAAATTTTAGAATCTCAAGGGAGCTTTCTCCTTGATCCATGTTATAATGCTTTATATATATATATATATATATATATATATATATATATATATATATGGGCCTAATCAAATGAGAATTAATTAGTTTGTGATAACCGTGAGGTCCAATCTTAACCACAAATCAATAGATAAATTAAGAAATTTATAATTTTGGTAATTTTTAATTAAAATTTTAATGCAAGGACATTTTAGGTATTTTCTCTCCTCTCTCCTCTCTTCTCTCTCCGTCTCCAGGCCTCCGTCTCCCAGCCTCCGCCACCGTCCTTCGAATGTGATTCGGTATCACACTGTGGTCGTTTGTGTGGTCGATCGGATATGTAACACAGTGGTATCACAATGCATCTTATATGTGCTTGAGTATCATACTGTGGTATCACTGGAAGACGGGGACGGAGAGAGGAGAGGAGAGGGATAGAAAATACCTAAAATGTCCTTGTATTAAAATTTTAATAAAAAATTACTAAAATTATAAATTTTCTAATTTATCTATTGATTTGTGATTGAGATTGGACCTCACGTTTACCATAAACTAGTCAGTTCTCCCTTGAATGGGCCTCTCTCTCTCTCTCTCTATATATATATATATATATACATATACATACATATATATATATATATAGACTTGGGATCATATGAGACCAATACTTTTTCGTGAGACCCGTAAGACCAATTCTTAACCCTTAGATTAGATCTATAATCTCAACATCCTTAATCACAAAATTTGCCACGAGAGTTCTCAATAATTACGAAATTGCCACCGTGCAACTTTAAACCATTAGATCATTAGTTTATAAAGTTGATCAATGAACATAAATTGGTCTCACGGGTCTCACAAAAATCTCTTGGTCTCACGTGAACCCAACCCTATATATATATATATATATATATATATATATATATATATATGGGGAAGATCAAATGTTAATCAATAACTTTGTGTTAACTTTGAAAACCATGGCAACCAATCAAATTCCATTCTTCTTGTAGGTTTATGTCATGCTCACATTTTAATTACAAGGGTATTTCAGTAAATTTATTTGATATGCAACTCCCAAACAATTAATGGGGAGTTACAAATCATCAAATCCCAAAAAATATACATTTATAATATTAATATTTTTTTTAATCTTGATCTTCCATGTTTATTGTTTTATCAGTTTTTAATTCGCATAGAAAACACGGTAGTAAAAAATTTCGGTATCGATCAAGCTAATATAGATAAACACAATGGAAAATAAATCGACAACAGTGAGAAGATTAAAATGGTTTATGATGACAATCGGAGTTCGAGGTCGGGAATTGAAGAAATTAACCAAAGCGAATGTCTTGGTAATAGATTTTTATTTTTTTAGATTCATTTTAATCGAAATTATGTTCATTATGATGTGTTGTGTTTTTTATAACTCATCTTGTATTGATATCTTTTTTCTTTAATTAYTAAAATACGTACCTAATTCACATGTTCAAATGGAAGTACATGCACGGCCCATTTTCATATTGTCATATTACCGACTTTTATGAATCATGAACCATTATGTTCATGTTACTTCTATCATAAGAACACAAATGTTATTTTTTAAGCTTGATACCAAATCTTTATATTTGTGTAAGTGTTTGCACCCGGTGTTCATAGCGTTGGGGTTATGTGTTCATATATTTTATATGATATGAACAAGAGGTGAACACGATATGAACAAGRGGTGAACAACCATATAAGATCAGAAACATATATGAACAAGGGGTGAAACTTAAACAGTGTGGATGCAATGCATGTATAAAACTCCAATTGAYAAAGGATMGCTYMTGAATGTGTTTATAATGAAGGAACTATTGTTCACAAGCTGTTCATATCATGTTCATACATGTTTTTTTATTTATTTTCTTTCGTATAACAGTTATTCTTATTATGTTCATATTGTGTTTATAAATGCTATGCAGTCCAAGTTCATATATATGTCAATTTTTTTTCGTATTTGACACAATGGTTCATATATATATATAGTTGTGTTCATATGGTTTTTATATTAACAAAAATAAATTAACAAAAAAATCATAGAATTTTGAATTTTGTTACTCCCAATTAATTAATGATATGGGAGTTACATAATTTTTTTTTACCTAAATACCCTTTTCAACATTGTTCACTTATCTTTATGCAATTTTAAATTTAAAAAAAATAAGTTTTTTATCATGATTAATCACATCCGTTTATTGAAAGATTGAATGGCCAAGATCGGTTAACAAAGTTAACACAAAAACTTTGTTTAACATTTGATCTTATCCCTTTATATATATATATATATATATATATATATAGGGACACGTTCAAATGAAAACCGTGCATTTCTAAGAAACCGTGTAAACCAATTTCGACCAATAAGAAAATTTCTTTTTTTCTAATTAAATTTAATCAATAAGGGTATTTCGGTCATTTACAATATTTT
>NW_020200579.1:66169-70033 GCF_001531365.2 Cynara cardunculus var. scolymus | reverse complement strand
TGAAACCAATTTCGTTCATATAATGTAATTCAAAATTTAAAATGATTCACTCCATATAATTGAATATGGTGTGTTATATTCATTTTTTTTTTGGATATGTTTTATTGATGGATGTGATTTAAAGTTAAAAATAATATATTACTTTAAAAAATGAAAATAGTGTCATTAATATCGAGAATGATGTTACCAAATGTTAAATTTTGTTTACCATTTTTGCCCTTACTGTTGAAATTAAATTATTATTTTTAATTTCCTAAAATAAAGTAAACTAATCTTGGTCATTGATCAAGAAAATGGATGGATGAGATTGGTTTACACGATTTACACAAATGGGCAGGTTTTTATTTGAACGCTCCTATATATATATATATATATATACATACTAGTTGTGTACCCGCGCAATGCGACGGGAGCCATGAATTTTAATGATTTTGAAGTTCCACTGGTTTTATAAGATAAGATTTAACGATGATATATGTTACATTTTGTCTTTACATATTAATAAAATTTGAATAAATAAGAGTTATGGTTCCAATTACAAACTATCGATGAATAAAATCCAATAAATAAAAATGTATTTCTTAAACATGTTTTAATTTATATACGATTATGTATGTTAATTTGATAAAAGTTTAAAATGAAACATTTAAAAGTAAAAGACGTAAAGTAAATTAATTAATTAATTATAGGGGTATAAAGTGTAAATTTAAAATTATAATTTAAAAAAAATATGAGATGGTGAGTGTATGTGAGGGGAGGAGGGAGTGAAAAAGTGAAAAAGTGAGTATAAAGAGTATTTTGGCCATTTAGTATTTTAAGACTTTAAGACTTTCGCTAAATTTGCTTAATAAGATAGTATAGATTAATTAATTAAGTACTAAGAGTACATGTTCCTTGGAAATTTTTTTCCCGGGTAATATTGCTTTGTGAAAAATGCTTCAAAAATCCGAATTTGAAATTTTAAACCCGGTTTTGATGACCACTCCAGAGTTAAATTCAGACGTGAATTTTTCCAGAGTTATGTTATAAGTCTGGGGCCGTAAGTGAAAATTGTGTTTTAGACAGGAAAAATCAATAACCGTCGCACAGAAACGTGACACGTGTCCCCAAAGTTACTTATTTATTAGTAATATATATATTGCAGGACTTCCGAATCTATTTGCAGAAAAGATTAGAAATAATTTAAGAGATAAATATAATAATCAAATACCTTATAAAGATTTAACATATRGAGAATTWATTAGTCAAATCAATAAAGAAGGACTAGCGATTTGTGCAAATCTAAAATTAAATGCTAAGCTCAAAAAGGATAGAATTTCAGGAAAACAAGASTTAGGAGATTTTTGTGAAAAATATGGTTTTGAACCACTTAAAACTCCCTCTTCAAAAAGAAAGAAACAATTTTCAAAACGAAGATATTCAAATAAACAATATTCTTCAAAATATAAAAACGATAAGAAAATATATTATAAAAATTATAAGAAGAATAAACCATATAAGAAAACTATAAAAAGGCCAAATTACAACAAAGATAAACAAAAGGTTTCAAAAGATATAGTTATATATTATAAATGTGGTAAAACGGGTCATATGGCAAGAGATTGTTATGTTAAGAAAAAAATTAGAGAATTAAATCTTTCATATCAATTAACAGATAAGCTGAATAAATTATTTCTTAATAAAGTTTGTTCTAGTGAATCTAGTTTATCTGATTACGATCAAAATGATTTAAATATTATAGAAAATAGTTCAACCTCGTCTAATTCAGATTCAGAATGTGAATGCATAGGTAATTGTACATGTTATCAAGTACATGTAATTACAGACGAAGATAAAAGAATATTCGATTTATTAAAACAAATAACAGATCCAATAGTTAAAAAAGAAGTATCTGACAAATTCTTTGATCTAAATAAACCCAAAGAACCTACAGTCCAAACAAAAGAATTTAATTTGCAAGAAGTATATTCAAGATTTAATAAACCATAAATAGCTAATGTTCAACAGTTACAAGAAGAATTAAATAATGTAAAAATAGAAATAAGATTAATTAAAGATAGATTATCTCGAGTAGAAAAGAATAAAGAAATAATCCAAAATAAAGAATCTTCTGATAGCTAAGAATTGGATGCTAAAATTGAAATAGAAAACCCTACTGTCCATAAGATTTCAAAAGGGATCAATATACAAAGATGCCATACAATTATAGAACTTTGTGTTAAGAATGAATTTAGAGTTTTAGTAATAGCATTAATAGATAGCGGTGCTGATATGAATTGTATTCAAGAAAGAATTATACCCACTAAATATTATGAAAAAACTTCTCATAGATTATCAGGAGTAGAAGGTTCACCTTTAAATATTAAATACAAAGTCTTAGATGTTCATATATGTGAAGAAGATTATTGCTTTAAGACATCATTAATACTTACTAAAAATATGACTTCAATTTTAATCTTAGGATTACCCTTTGTTTCTCAAATCATACCCTTTTCAGTCTCTAAACAAGGAATTAGCACTAAGATATTAAATAAAGAATTAGTTTTTAATTTTACAAAACCAATGATAACTACAGAAATTAATGCATTAAAAAATAAAATTAATCATGTAAATTATTTAAGAAACGAAATAAATAATCTAAAAATAAATGATCAATTATTAGATTCAATTAATCAAAATAAAATAAAATAAATCAAGAAGAAATATGAAGATAATGTTTGCTCGAATATACCTAATGCCTTTTGGAAAAGACAACAACATATAGTTAAATTACCTTCTATCAAAGATTTTAATGAAAAAGATATCCCTTCAAAATCTAGAGCAATCCATATGTCTATAGAATTACAAGAACATTGTAAGAAAGAAATTAAAGATTTATTAGACAAAAATTTAAAAAGACCGTCAAAATCACCATGGTCATGTTCAGCCTTCTACGTAATGAATGCTGCAGAATTAGAAAGAGGAG
This sequence comes from Cynara cardunculus var. scolymus, assembly GCF_001531365.2. Lineage (NCBI taxonomy): Eukaryota > Viridiplantae > Streptophyta > Magnoliopsida > Asterales > Asteraceae > Cynara > Cynara cardunculus. The sequence goes on along the minus strand of NW_020200579.1, from coordinate 67,068 downwards.
CACCGAGCTTAGTTATTAATTATAAACCATTAAATAAAGTTTTAGAATGGATTAGATATCCTATTCCCAATAAAAGAGATTTATTAAAGAAACTTTATGATTCAAATATTTTCTCAAAATTTGATATGAAATCAGGGTTTTGGCAAATACAAATACATGAAGATGATAAGTACAAAACAGGTTTTAATGTTCCCTTTGGTCATTATGAATGGAATGTTATGCCTTTCGGTTTAAAAAATGCACCCTCAGAATTTCAAAACATAATGAATGATATCATCATTCCTATAAGCAATTTTGCCATTGTTTATATTGATGATGTATTAATTTTTTTAAAATCCATTGATCAACATTTTAAACATTAAAATATTTTTTATAATTTAATTTATAAAAATGGATTAGTCGTTTCTACTCCAAAAATGAGTCTTTTCCAAACACAAATAAGATTTTTAGGACATTAAATTGTTAATTAAACCATTAGGCCTATTCAAAGAAGTTTAGAATTTGCAAATAAATTTCCCGATGAAATTAAAGATAAAACTCAATTACAAAGATTTTTAGGTTGTCTAAATTATGTTCATGATTTCTTTAAAGACTTAGGAATTATATGCAAACCCCTTTATCAAAGATTAAAAAAGAAACCAAAACCATGGACTCAAAAACATACTCAAATTATCAAGCATATTAAAGAAAAGGTCAAATATGTGATAACTGGATCTTGGTTATCATTCAATGTAATTAATACGTGATTATCTGATTCAATGATTACGTGATAGCATGATAAATTTGGTTTATTTGATCATGCTTGTGTGTGTGGAAATTATGTGCATAATATGGATACATGTATGAGACTATGTGCATATGTAGAAGTATATATATATATATATATGTGTGTGTGTGTG
>NW_020200579.1:59523-64784 GCF_001531365.2 Cynara cardunculus var. scolymus | reverse complement strand
TTTAGTTGATTAGTACAAGAAATGTATTTGAAATTTTGGACCTTGTATTTGGTTATAATAGATTCTTGTACTAAGGGACCTAAATGGGATAATATCATGTATTTCTTTTATATGAAATATGTGTTACATGCAATGTGTGGTTTGGGGTGTTACACAAAGTGGTATCAGAGCCTGAGTTTAAGGGATTTAGGTATTTAACAGCATGATACTTAGACTTAAACTATTTTATTGCATGTTAAGGGTCCCAAACATAGTTAGCTCCATTGGAAATAAATATGTTGGGTTGAAAGAACAGTGTGTAAGATAAATTTTAATTACATCTGGCCAGTATAATTATGAGTTTACAGGTACACATCTGAACTTGAATACTTCATTATATTTGGGAATGTGAATACGTGATTATTAACACAAAAATCTGTAGATGTCTAGTCGAACCCGAAGATCTGAAAGAATGGCTCATCCAGAATCTGAGGAAAGGGAAGAATCGCCTGTTAATTTTTCGACTAGCACGTCTAGAAATAGAGGACAGGGAAGAGCAAGGGGACGAGGCATAGGAAGAAGTCAGTCTCAGGGAAGGGGTCGGACTGAAGTACATTCTGAACATGAAGAATCCCACTCTGGGAATATTCAGAAAAGATCAGTGCCACACCCTGAATATGTAATCAGGGACATGTTGGCTGAAGAAATGGGGAAGTTGCGGGAAACTTTGACTTCTATTCTGGGAATTCCAGCCAGGGTAGAGACAGAAAGAATAGAAGTTCATCATTCGATGCCAGTTACTCACAATAAGGAGGGGGATATTAAAATGTTTATGGCATGTAAGCCACCAACATTTTCTGGAGAAAGAGATCTAGTGAAAGCCGTGTGCTGAATTGAAGAAATGGAATCAGTATTCAACACCATTCGGTGTCCGGAAACAGATAAAGTTCGATTTGCTGTTTCTGTATTAAAGTCAAATGCTTTGTTCTGGTGGGAAGTTGAATCATTAGCTAGGACGGATGTTTTACAAACATTATCCTAGGCATAATTTATGAATCGATTTAAAGAACAATTTTGCCCTAAGACAGCTGTACGACAAATGGAAGAAGATTTCCTGAAACTAGAGCAAGGAAATGGAACAGTTCGATAGTATACCGAAAATTTATTGAATACTCTCGATTTGCCGAGCACTATGTTTCATCAAAATCCAGGAAGATAGAAATGTATATTTGGCATTTGAAACCCTCAATCAGAGAGTTTGTAATTACCATGAACCCCAATACCTTTTCATTAACGGTAGACGCGGCTGAAGTGACCGAACGAAATAAAAATCGACAGCCAGAAGAAAAAATTGTAGAGAAGAGAAAATGGGAGGGGCATTCATCTTTTAGAGGACCGAAAATTGTAAGATATGATAACATATCTGAGCTGAAGATCAGTGAGAAAGTATGCTCATAGTGTCAACAGGTTCACCAGGGTGAATGCAAGATGGATCCAAGGAAATGTTACAAGTGCGACGAAGCAGGTCATCTGTCTAGAATTTGCCCAGCTAATCGAAGGTGTTTTAATTACAATTCTTCGGATCATATTCGACCGAATTGTCCCTTGTTAAGAAATCCACAGTTAACGATGGGGAGTAACGCATCGGGTACACGGGGAAGGCCTACTGTGAACAGAGGAGGGCAAGGAGGGGCACGGGGATGGTCCATCCAAATGACTAAGAACGAGGCAGAAGCATCACCGGATGTAGTAACAGGTACATTCCTTATGAATTCAATACGTGCTAAGGTGTTATTTGACTTTGGTGCAAACTTTTCGTTTGTGTCACCATTATTTGCTCAAACTGCATATCTAAATTTTGTGCTACTTGATGATGAGTTAGTAGTTGATAATGCTAATAGTCAGGAAACTGTTAGTAGTGTGTTCAATAACTGTATTATTGTTATTGGGAACTGTGAACTTCCGATCCGGTTATTTCCAATGCCAATGAAGGAATTTGATGTAGTGGTGGGTATGGACTAGTTGGCAAGGTATCAGGCTAGTATTAATTATGATAAAAAAAATGATTAAAATTATTCTGCCAGACCAGGGAACAATTGCTATTTATGGTGATTGTCAGAATCACCATACCAGTATTTTGTCAGTAATGAAAGCCCAGAAAATAATTCGGAAGAAGTGCCAAGGATGTTTAGCATATGTAATTGATCTGAAGAAAGAGAAGGGAAAAGAAGAATCGATTCCGATTGTTAATGAATATCCAGAAGTCTTTCCAGAAGACTTATCTAGATTACCACCCGATAGAGTCATTGAATTTTGAATCGATCTTATACCAGGAGCTGCACCAGTAGCAAAGGCGTCGTACCATTTAGCTCCATCTGAATTGAAAGAACTTGTTGCACAGTTGAAAGATTTATCTGATAAAAGATTTATTAGGCCCAGCACTTTACGTTGGGGTGCTCCGGTCTTATTTGTTAAGAAGAATTATGGGTTTGTGCGAATGTGTATAGACTATCGTGAACTGAATAAATTGACAATAAAAAACAAGTATCCTTTACCAAGGATTGATGACTTGTTTGATCAATTGGTAGGAACAAGTTATTTCTCCAAAATCGATTTGAGGTCAGGATATCATCAGCTTAAAGTCAGGGAGGAAGACGTTGCTACAACAGCTTTTCGAACCAGGTATGGGCATCATGAATTTCTAGTTATGCCATTCGGTTTAACTAATGCGCCCGCAGCTTTTATGGATTTGATGAATAGGATATGTAAGAGATATCTTGATAAATTCGTTATTGTATTTATCGATGATATTCTTATATACTCTAAGACCAAAGAAAAGCATGCGAAACATCTTCATTTGATACTGAAATTGTTAAGAGAAGAAAAGTTGTACGCAAAATTGTCTAAATGTGAGTTTTGGTTGAGAGAAGTTCAATTCTTGGGTCATGTCATCTCAGAATCAGGGGTAAAAGTGGATCCAGCGAAAATAGAGGCAGTTGCAAGATGGGAAGTTCCAAAAAATTCTTCTGAAGTCCGAAGCTTTTTAGGATTGGCTGGTTATTACCGTAAGTTCATTCAGAACTTTTCTAAGATAGTCGTGCCATTAACTAAGTTGACTCGGAAAAATGTTAAATTCCAGTGAGAAGGAGGACAGCAAAAAGCCTTTCAATTATTAAAAGATTATCTTTGCAGTGCACCGGTATTAGCTCTACCAAATGAATCTGAAGACTTTGTGGTTTACAGCGATGCATCAAAATTAGGGTTAGGATGTGTTCTGATGCAGAGAGGAAAAATGATTTCTTATGCATCAAGACAATTGAAAGATCATGAGAAGCAGTATCCAACCCATGACATGGAATTAGCTGCAGTAGTATTTGCTCTAAAAATCTGGAGGCATTATCTTCTGGGAACAAAGTGTCAGATTTACACTGATCATAAAAGTTTACAATGTTTGTTTAGCCAGAAAGAATTGAATATACGATAGTGTCGGTGGATTGAACTAGTTAATGATTATGATTGTGAAATCCAATACCACCCGAAAAAGCAAACGTGGTAGCTGACGCTTTGAGCAGAAAAGAAAAGAGCGGAACCATTAAAGCTGTGGCAATGAGAATGAACTTAATCCCTGACATTCGTAAGGAAATTCAGAGATGCCAACAAGAGGCTATAAAAGAAGAATTTGTTAAAGTAGAAAGGTTGGGTAAGATGATTTCAACCTTGGAACAAAATAACGAAGGACTAATGTGCTTTCAATGGCGAGTTTGGGTACCATGTTTTGGAAATATCCGAAATATGATATTAAATGAAAGTCATTAGTCCCGATATTCTATTCATCCATGCACCAATAAGATGTATAGAGATTTGAAACCTTTTTATTGGTGGCCAGGATTGAAAAGAGACATAGTTCGATATGTGGAACAGTGTCTGACATGTTTACATGTTAAGATTGAACATCAGAAGCTGTATGGAAGTCTTCAATCTTTAGAGATACCTGTATGGAAATGGGATCACATTACCATGGATTTCGTTATAAAGTTACCTCGAACTCCAAGGGGATACAGCATAATTTGGGTAATTGTTGATCGTCTGTCCAAATCTGCGCATTTCTTGCGAATAAGAGAGAAGTACTCTTTAGAAAAGCTGACACAGATTTATATCATAGAAATTTTTAGCAGACACGGTGTTCCATTATCTATTGTCTCTGATAGAGATAGTCCGTTTACTTCAAAGTTCTGGGAAGGGTTACAGAAAGCTTTGGGATCTGAAATTCGACTAAGTACAACTTATCATCCGCAAACTGATGGGCAGAGTGAAAGAACTATCCAAACTCTCAAAGATATGTTGAGAAGTTGTATTATTGACTTCTTGGGATCATGGGAAAATCACTTGCCATTAATAGAGTTTGCATATAACAATAGTTACCATTCCAGCATCCAAACGGCACCGTATGAAGTGTTGTATGGACGTAAATGTCGAACGCCGTTGTTTTGGAATGAAGTGGGTAAAAAACAGCTGACGGGTCCTAAGATTGTCCAAGAAACTTCTGAAAAGATCGAATAGATCCGTGAAAGAATCAAAATAACACAAGATCGCCAGAAAAGTTATGCTGACTATCGTCGAAAACCGATTGAATTTGATATAGGTGATTTTGTAATGTTAAAAGTTTCGCCATGGAAGGGTGTTATCAGATTTGGAAAAAAAGAAAAGCTCAGTCCGAGGTATGTGGGGCCGTTCAGAATATGTAAGCGAATTGGACCAGTGGCATATCAGTTAGAGCTACCAGAAGAACTGAGTCTGATTCACAATACTTTCCACGTGTCAAATCTGCATAAATGTTTGGCAGATCTGAGTCTAGCTATACAGATGCCAGAGATTAAATTAGACAGTAAGCTGAACTTTGTGGAAACGCCAGAATCCGTAATTGATCAAAAGATCAGGGTGTTGAGAAACAAAAAGATAAGGCTGGTTAAAGTTCAGTGGAAGTTTCACAAAGGACCGGAAGCAACCTGGGAACTAGAGTCAAAAATGAGATCAAAATACCCTTGGCTTTTTAATTAAAGGAATTCCGGGACGGAATTCTTTTGAGGGGTGGATAATGTGATAACTGGATCTTGGTTATCACCCAAGGTAATTAATACATGATTATCTGATTCAATGATTACGTGATAACATGATAAATTTGGTTTATTTGATCATGCTAGTGTGTGTGGAAATTATGTGCATAATATGGATACATGTATGAGACTATGTGCATATGTAGAAGTATATATATATATATATAT
>NW_020200579.1:51010-58163 GCF_001531365.2 Cynara cardunculus var. scolymus | reverse complement strand
TTTAGTTGATTAGTACAAGAAATGTATTTGAAATTTTGGACCTTGTATTTGGTTATAATAGATTCTTGTACTAAGGGACCTAAATGGGATAATATAATGTATTTCTTTTGTATGAAATATGTGTTACATGCAATGTGTGGTTTGAGGTGTTACAAAATATTTACCATGTCTTAATATACCCCATCATAATGCTCGAATTATCGTAGAAACAGATGCAATTGATTTAGGATTTGGAGGAATACTTAAACCAAAGATAGATAACAAAAATAATGAAGAATTAGTTAGATATTTTTCTGGAAGCTGGAATGATACTCAAAAAAATTACTCAACTGTTAAGAAAGAAGTTTTAAGTATCGTTTTATGTATTAAAAAATTTGAAGATGACTTATACATGAAACCATTTTTGTTAAGAGTCGATTGTCAATCAGCAAAACCAATTTTTTAGAAAATGATGTTAAGAACATTATTTCAAAACAAATTTTTGCAAGATGGCAAGCCTTGCTAAGTAACGTTGATTTTCAAATAGAATTTAAAAAAGGAAAAAATAACTCTTTACCAGATTTTTTTATCAAGAGAATTTTTACAGGGAAAATGAAGCCTGCATTATTTCCCCAAACACCAGATCAAAAGAAGAAGAGTGTCGTAACTGTTGGTCAAACTTCATAGAGTGTTCCAGCCACTGACCAACTTCCCACAAACCTTTATGTTCAAGATAGGTTTTCTCCATTAACAAGTAATCCAACATATTCTCAATTAATTCAAAATCCTATCATGTTTTCTCCAATTACCCCTTCTCAAAAGAAAAACCTTGTTACCTTAAGACCCTACAAGTTTGTTAATACTCCTCAAAAGACTCTTCCTCAAACCAAGTCTAGTAGTTATATTTCAAACACAAATGAACAATTGGTCAAAATTCTTGAACCTAATGAAGTTCTTGCTCACAAAGCTAGTTTCTCAAGACTTTTAGAAATTGCTTTTCCAAAAGACTCTCTCTACATAGGATGTAAACCCAGAGATTACTATGAAGCCATATTAGTAGATACTGGTTCTGTTAATATTAATCATATCAAAAATCCTCAACAACATTCTTCATACACCATAGACTATTCAAAAGCTCATATCTTTAGAGTCCTTACTCAATTCAATTGGGGACTTAAACCTTTCGCAAACAAAACCTTGTCAAACTACCCTCAAATTCCTAGCTATAATTACTATGATTATCAAGATGCCTGGTTCAACGTTTTCTACCTAAGATGTTTCTAACATTCATGGTTCATCTTTTTTGACAAAAAATTCAATTTTAACCATGGATATCCTGAGTGGATGATCAAATGGTTTCAATATTTAGGAAATATAATTGAAACTTTTCCTAAGCCTGTTCAAGATGGATTTTCACAGTTTCAAGAATTATTTCCTCAGAAGATTTCCAAAAGTGAATATCTCCTTCAATTCACCATTCTGTTTAAAATTCCATGGATCTTAACATGGAAATTCTTAATAAAAGAAAAAGAAACCACTTCCTCAACATTTCTATACCGCGTATCGAATGTTAAATGGTGGGACAAGTTACCTGCTGATCAAACGATGAAAATGACAATCCAAGGGGTTGTTAATTATTTTACTCAATCCAGAGGCTTCGGCGTTCCAAGTGTTTTAGAGAATGTTCATCCTATTCAAACTAGTCTAACTAAAGAAGAAAATGATGAGCTTCAAAGTCTTTTGAATGCTCCATCTCCAGAAGAAATGCCAAGACTGTTTCAAGAGATTAAGAAGTCCACACAGGGTTCATCTAGTTCTAACCCTGAAGATGATCAAAATTTGTTTCAAGATGCTCAAAACCCTTATGATAAGTTTAGTCCTTTCGACTAAAATCATGTAAAGTGTGTGTTTTGTTGCCTTGCCATTGTTGGCAAGTTTGTTCATAAAAGATGGTCAAACGGGTTGATGGTCAAAATATTATCAATACAAATTCTTTATGTATTGGTAAAATTATATGTTGTTCAAATTGATGTTCAGATTTTTAAAGATGCATGATTAGAACAAGACAACTAGTTGACACTATTCAAAAAGAAAAATTCTATTAAAAAAGGAAAATGCCCATTTTCAAAGGACGTGAGTTTGTCAGAAAGAAAATGCCTACAAGCCAAGATTATCAGAAATGGTTATTTCTCTTGTCTGCTATTCAACAGATCCCAAATAAAGAATTTCAAATCCGCAGCAGCCGGTTCCCAGTAAAAGATAGATCGATGATTATTGATATCAAAGGACACGTATCGGTTACACCTTTGGAAGACGCCTATATAAGAATTCAAAGATTGAGAATAAAACACACAAAAAAAAAAATTAGCCAATATACAATGTTATGTCTAGAGATAAAAAGCCTTTCTTCATTTTCTCTACTTCAAGATGTTCCAAATCTTTAGATCTTAATATAGTAATAGCCCCTGAAGTTTGTTCAAATTGTAGCAAAGAAGTTTGTATCAAAGATTGCTTAATCAAAGAAGGTATTTTTATTTAATACTTGCCTTATTTATTTAAATTTATCATAAAATATTTAAGTTTATCGATATATTCTGTTTATCGATATATTCTCATATTATGTTTATCATATTCACATACATTCATCGATCCTGTTAACTTTGGTATCAGAGCCATGGAGCTCGAAAGAGTGAGTATGTGTTCATGTACTCTTCGTATTTCTATAATTGAACTATTATTTTAGAATATGAAATCATATCTATATTGTATAAATCAAAGTTGTTTAGATATGATTAAGATTTATAAGAAAATAAAGTTATCAAGTGATTATGTATCCGTAGCGTTCGGTTTAGCCTAGCGTTGGTTTAGCCTTGGACGTTGGAGTAGCGTAAGTCACGCACCAGAGAGCGTAAGACGTGCAGCCGTACCAGTCCAAAAGAAAGGTGGTTCAGTCATGGTGGTCCCGGACGGATACAGAAATCACTAGGTAACCAAATTTTCAACTAAATCTAAATTATCTCTATAACATACTTTTATTTTACAATCACGATGATGAATTTATTTTCTAAAATACATAATTCAAAAGAAATTAATGAAGAACATGACCTTCATATGAATTCTTCTGAAATTCATATTTCAGATATCGAACAAAGTCTTACTAATTGGTCAATTCCAAAACAAAACCCAAAGACGATTTATCAAATAGGAACTTTTGACTTTTTTCAAGGCTATTCGATTAAAACAAATGAACAAACCATTTCTATAAATAAAGATTATGAAAGTATCAAGCTTCTGTCAGAAAAATCTATAATATTACATAGACAAAAATATAAGTTTATGCATATAGGATTAGTTCAAGTAGCTGTTAAACCCTTATTTAGATTAGGCATAGATGCTCCAGTACTTTTAGTCTTGAGAGATGCTAGGCATACAAATTTTCAAAATTCAATTTTAGCTATGGTAGAAACAAATATATCTAATGGCCCAATATACTTTAATTGTTACCCGAATTTCTTAGTAGGTTTATTTGACCCAAGCATTTTAGACACTTTAGTGTTAACAATTAAGACTAAGAATTTAGAAATCACTATAGACACAAAAGCGATAGCAGTAATATATAGAATTTGTTACAAAATTGTGACTACCACTATAGAACCAAGAGCAAAAATAGTTAGTCCTAGAGATATGACTATAATGTTCGAATCAAACCCCTAAAAACACTAAAATGATAAGTCCTAAGAAATTAAAATGGAATGAAATCACCCAATCTTGTAATTGGAATCTTCAAGACACAGGAACTATTAAATCCTTAGAAGAGTTAGATCAGATAACAAATATCATTGAACATGGAGATGGTTCAGTTGATATTAATTTTCAGAATTTTCAAACAAATTTACAATCAATATCATCCAGATTTTCAACAAGTTCAATTAGTAGTACTATTAACTCAGGAAATCTTCAAATAACTAAATCAAAATCATTAAAATACGTAGATTATAGTCAAGCCGTCCCAAAAGCTTTCTACCAATATGATAGTAAAAGCGATGATAATAATAGTACATACAATCCAACTAGATCTGATATTCAGTTTGAAACAAACAGAATTAGAAATCAGATATGAGTAACAAATCTCAAATTTTCTGTAATATAGAAAATAAAACTATAAAAAGAATAATAGAAGATTCTTGGATAAATATAAATAAATATCATAAAAATTTAATGTAACATCCTAAACCATAAATTGCATGTAACACATATTTTATACAAAAGAAATACATGATATTATCTCATTCAGGTCCCTTAGTACAAGAATCTATTATAACCAAATACAAGGTCCAAAAGTTCAAATATATTTCTTCTACTAATCAATCAAAACTGTACATCAAAACAGATCTTCATGTAGAAATACGTATAGGAAAAATATCAAATTTTCCCTTTTCCCTTACCGTCCAAACCTCCTGCAATACATAGTTAAAAATCACAAAACAAGTGTTAGACCGAAAGGTCTAGTGAGATACCCTATTATAATATTGCAGGGTGAAAAATCACCAAAACCTTTATAAAAAACAACTATTCATATATATAACAAATATATGAACGAATAGGAACAAAATACCAAATCCTTTCCACTTTTCAAACTAAGCATTTAGCTATTCAATTATCATACCTTTGAACCAGTCAAGTTCCATATAATGCCACTTTTAAACCTTTTCAAATCAACAAGGTTATTTAAAATATCAAGCCAAACCTGATGTTTTCTCCTCAATAACATCCAGACTAGGATTTCAATCAGAACCTTGATCCTAAATCTTTAAATCACAAAGAAATAAAGATTCCAGACCACGGTAGTCTTAAGGGATACAATAGAAAGAGTTATATCATACAACACACATACAAATGTCACCCTTATATCAAATGTACACCTCTACTTGATATGCCACCCTTATCCCATGGTACACCTCTCCTTGATATGCCACCCTTATCCCATGGTACACCTCTCCTTGATATGCCATCCTTATTTCCTCATCAAAACATTTCACAAAAATAATTTCAAATAGACCGCAGCTATTGAAATTATTATCAATCCAAAAATCATTTATATCAAATCTCCATTTTATGATAAAATAATAATTTTATCAATCAAGCATAAGGCACAATACAAATCCGGTCAACATAGACTTGGCCGGACCTCATCTCCGGTCAAGTCTTAGCCGGTTTACCAAATCCGGACAACTCATCGCCCAAGGCTTGTCCGATTTAACACTTAGAAATAAATTCCATCTTTTGTCCGGATAAAAAGTCCGCACAATACACTTAGAAATAAATTCCATCTTAATCGCCTAACCCTTGCCCGATTTAAACTTAATCCGGTAAGCCTTTGTCCGGATAAAACCCTTGAGCAAAATAACTGATTTATTTCCAATAATAAATAACATTCAAATAAAAACAATAACAAATTTTATGCAAAAAGGTTTAGAAATTACTCACGTTAACAAGCTTTTTGAAAACAACCTTCTAGAAATCAGATACTTGAAATCTGGTCAACTTCCTCCATCCTTAAATAGCACAACTTTTAAAATAGGCAAGAAGAAGAGAATGGAGGCTTCAACCTCCTTTTATACTTTCCCTTTAGGGAAAGTCGGCTACTAGAGCCGTATACCATGTGCGTGCTTACAAAAGAAATCTCCCATGCATGTATGTATACTCATACACATATTATATGTATGTATGCTCATGTATACATACCATACATTTCATTTTGTCTTACCACATATACATACCTCCATACATGCATCTATATCATGCACATAATTTCTATACACTAGCATGATCAAATAAACCAAATTTATCATGCTGTCACATAAACATTTTGTAACAAATAATCACGTATTTATTACCTCGGGTGATAACCAAGATCCAGTTATCACATTATCCACCCCTCAAAAGAATTTTGTCTCAGAATTCCTTTAATCAAAGAGCCAAGGGTATTCTGATCTCATCTTTGACTCTAGTTCCCATGTTGCTTCTGGTCCTTTGTGAAACTTCCACTGAACTTTAACCAGACTTATCTTTTTATTTCTCAACACCCTGATCTTTTGATCATTTACGGCTTCTGGCATTTCCACAAAGTTCAGCTTACTGTCTAATTTAATCTCTGGCATCGGTATAGCTAGACTCGGATTCGCCAAACATTTCCTCAGATTCAACACATGAAAAGTATTGTGAATTAGACTCAGTTCTTCTGGCAGCTCTAACTGATATGCTACCGGCCCAATTCGCTTACATATTCTGAACGGCCCCACATACCTCGGACTGAGCTTTCATTTCCTTCCAAATCTGATAACACCCTTCCATGGCGAAACTTTTAACATTACAAAATCACCTATATCAAATTCAATCAGTTTTCGACGATTGTCAGCATAACTTTTCTGACGATCTTATGCTGTTTTGATTCTTTCACGGATCTGTTCGATCTTTTCAGAAGTTTCTTGGACAATCTCAAGACCCGTCAGCTGTTTTTCACCAACTTCATTCCAACACAACGGCGTTCGGCATTTACGTCCATACAACACTTCATACGGTGCCGCTTGGATGCTGGAATGGTAATTATTGTTATATGCAAACTCTATTAATGGCAAGTGATCTTCCCACGATCCTCCGAAGTCAATAATACAACTTCTCAACATATCTTCAAGAGTCTGGATAGTTCTTTCACTCTGCCCATCAGTTTGCGGATGATAAGTTGTACTTAGTCGAATTTCAGATCCCAAAGCTTTCTGTAACCCTTTCCAGAATTTTGAAGTAAACCGACTATCCCTATCAGAGATAGTAGACAATGGAACACCGTGTCTGGTAACAATTTCTTTGATGTAAATCTGCGCTAGCTTTTCTAAAGAGTACTTCTCTCTTATTGGTAGAAAATGCGCAGATTTAGACAAACGATCAACAATTACCCAAATCGCGTCATACTCCTTTGGAGTTCGAGGTAATTTCATAATAAAATCCATGGTAATGTGATCCCATTTCCATACAGGTATTTCTAAGGATTGAAGACTTCCATACGGCTTCTGATGWTCAATCTTAACCTGTAAACATGTCAGACATTGTTCCACATATCGAGCTATGTCTCTTTTCAATCCTGGCCACCAATAAAAAGGTTTCAAATCTCTATACA
>NW_020200579.1:49260-50445 GCF_001531365.2 Cynara cardunculus var. scolymus | reverse complement strand
TACCGGTGCGCTACAAAGATGATCTTTTAACAGTTGAAAATCTTCTTGCTGTTCTCCTTCCCACTGGAATTTAACGTTCTTCCGAGTCAACTTAGTTAATGGCACGACTAACCAGCCAATCCTAAGAAGCTTCGGACTTCAGAAGGATTTTTTGGAGCTTCCCATCTTGCAACTACCTCTATTTTTACTGGATCCACTTTTACCCCTGCTTCTGAGATGACATGACCAAATAATTGAACTTCTCTTAACAAGAACTCACACTTGGACAATTTAGCATACAACTTTTCTCTTTTCAACAATTCCAGTATCAGACGAAGATGTTCCGCATGCTCTTCTTTGGTCTTAGAGTATATAAGAATATCATCGATAAATACAATAACGAATTTATCAAGATACTCTTTACATACTCTATTCATTAAATCCATAAAGGCTGCAGGCGCATTAGTTAAGCCAAATGGCATAACTAAGAATTCGTGATGCTCGTACCTTGTTTTGAATGCTGTTGTGGCAACATCTTCTTCCCTGACTTTGTGTAACGCCCCAACCCACACATTGCATGTAACACATATTTCATATCAAAGAAATACATATTCATTTAACATTCGGGTCCCTTAGTTCAAGAATCTATCATGACCAAATATAAGGTCCAAAAATTCAAAATACAATCTTGTACTAAACAACAAAACTAATCATCAAAAGCAATTCTGCAGCCGAATGCATATAAGAAAAACATTAAATCTTTTCCTTTCCTTTACCTTCTATACTTCCTGCAATACACATTTTAAAATCACAAAAACGAGGGTTAGACTAAAAAAAAAGTCTAGTGAGTTACCCTAATCATGTAATTGCAGGGTGAAGGATCACCAAAACCTTTATAAAACAACTTATTCACATATATAACAAATATATGAATACGCAAGAAGGTAATACCAAATCCTTTTCCACTTTCAAGCTAACCACATAGCTATACAAATTTCATACCTTTGAACCAATCGGGTTCCACTTAATACCCTTTTTTAAACATTTTCTTTATCAAATAAGGTTTAAACAAAGATTCAGACCAAACCTAACATTTCCTTCTCAATAACATCCAGACTATGATTTCCAATAAGAACCTTGATCCTAAATCTTTAAATCACAAAGAAATAAAGATTCCAGACCACGGTAGTCTTAAGGGATATAATA
>NW_020200579.1:47706-49005 GCF_001531365.2 Cynara cardunculus var. scolymus | reverse complement strand
TAAGTAATACTACCAATTATAAACCGCTCAACACTTAACCGGTTTACCAACTCCGGACAACAAACCGCTCATCGCTTGTCCGGTTTAAAACAATCCGGACAATAAGCCGCTCAAGGCTTGTCCGGTTTAAATACTTATCTGGTCACTCCTTGTCCGGATAAACACTTAAACAATATAATCAAGGTTTCTTTCCACAAGATATCAATACGAAGCATGCAAATAAAACCAGTAGAATCTTTATACAAAAAGATTTAGAAACCACTCACCTTATAAAGCTTTTGAATCCAAAAGTTTATAAATCAACCCTTTTGAAACTTGACACTTGAAATCAACTTGAAATCACCTCCCTTTTAGCAAACCGGACAACACTAACTTTAGAGCATTCAACTTTCTCAAAATAGCAGCAAATGAATGAGGAGGTGAAGCCCCCCTTTTATACCTTCCAAATATGGAAGGTCGGCTAACCGCCTTCCATACCCCCTATGCTACCCACATGCATTCATGCATACACATATGCATACATACTCCATGCATAATCTTGCATGCATAAAAATATATATATATATATATATACTTCTATATTTATGCATACATACATATAAATATATATATATACCTTTACCCAAATAAATGCACAAATTTGCATACCAGCATGTATCAAACATATCAGTTTATCATACTATCACACAATCAATAAAATAATCACGTATTAAATACCTTGGGTAATAACCAGGATCTGGTTATCACATTATCCACCCCTCAAGAGAATTCCGTCCCGGAATTCCTTTAATCAAAAAGCCACGGGTATTCTGATCTCATCTTTGACTCCAATTCCCATGTCGCCTCCGGTCCTTTGTGAAACTTCCACTGTACTTTAACCAGACTTATTTCTTTGTTTCTCAACACCCTGGTCTTCTTGTCAATTATGACTTCTGGTGTTTCCACAAAATTCAATTTGCTGTCTAATTGAATTTCTGGCAAAGGTACAGCTAGATTTGGATCAGCCAAACATTTTCGCAAATTCGACACATGAAAAGTGTTGTGAATTTGACTCAGGTCTTCTGGTAGCTCTAATTGATATGCTACTGGCCCAATTCGCTTACATATTCTRAATGGCCCAACATAYYTTGGACTGAGCTTTCCTTTCTTCCCGAATCTGATAACACCCTTCCATGGCGAAACTTTTAACATTACAAAATCGCCTACATCAAATTCAATGGATTTTCGACGATTGTCTGCAAAGCTTTTCTGGCGATCCTGTGCTGTTTTGATTCTTTCGCGGACCTGTTCAATCTTTTC
>NW_020200579.1:0-46902 GCF_001531365.2 Cynara cardunculus var. scolymus | reverse complement strand
TTGACCTGTAAACATGTTAGACACTGTTCCACATACTGTGCTATATCTCTTTTCAATCCTGGCCACCAATAAAAAGGTTTTAAATCTTGATACATCTTATTGGTACCTGGATGAATAGAGTATCGAGATTTATGACTTTCGTTCAATATCCTACTTCGGATATCTCCAAAATGTGGTATCCAAATTCGCCCTTGAAAGCACATAAGTTCTTCATCATTCTGTTCCAAGGTTGAGATCATCTTACCCAACTTTTCTGTCTTTACAAATTCTTCTTTCATAGCTTCTTGTTGACACTTCTGAATTTCTTTACATCATCAATATAAACAATGGCAAAATTGCTTATAGAAATGATGATATCATTCATTATGTTTTGAAATTCTGATGGTGCATTTTTTAAACCGAAAGGCATAACATTCCATTCATAATGACCAAAGGGAACATTAAAACCTGTTTTGTACTTATCATCTTCATGTATTTGTATTTGCCAAAACCCTGATTTCATATCAAATTTTGAGAAAATATTTGAATCATAAAGTTTCTTTAATAGATCTCTTTTATTGGGAATAAGATATCTAATCCATTCTAAAACTTTATTTAGTGGTTTATAATTAATAACTAATCTCGGTGCACCTCTTTCTAATTCTGCAGCATTCATTACGTAGAAGGCTGAACATGACCATGGTGATTTTGACGGTCTTATTAATTTTTTGTCTAATAAATCTTTAATTTCTTTCTTACCATGTTCTTGTAATTCTATAGACATATGGATTGCTCTAGATTTTGAAGGGATATTTTTTTCATTAAAATCTTTGATATAAGGTAATTTAACTATATGTTGTTGTCTTTTCCAAAAGGCATTAGGTATATTTGAGCAAACATTATCTTCAAATTTCTTCTTGATTTGTTTTATTTTATTTTGATTAATTGAATCTAATAATTCATCATTTATTTTTAGATTATTTATTTCATTTCTTAAATAATTTACATGATTAATTTTATTTTTTAATGCATTAATTTCTGTAGTTATCATTGGTTTTGTAAAATTAAAAACTAATTCTTCATTTAATATCTTAGTGCTAATTCTTTGTTTAGAGACTGAAAAGGGTATGATTTGAGAAACAAAGGGTAATCCTAAGATTA
Source organism: Cynara cardunculus var. scolymus (assembly GCF_001531365.2). Taxonomy (NCBI): domain Eukaryota; kingdom Viridiplantae; phylum Streptophyta; class Magnoliopsida; order Asterales; family Asteraceae; genus Cynara; species Cynara cardunculus. Next base: position 45,762 of record NW_020200579.1, on the reverse strand, counting down.
AAGTTGAAGTCATATTTTTAGTAAGTATTAATGATATCTTAAAACAATAATCTTCTTTACATATATGAACATCTGAGACTTTGTATTTAATATTTAAAGGTGAACATTCTACTCCTGATAATCTATGAGAAGTTTTTTCATAATATTTAGTGGTATAATTCCTTCTTGAATACAATTCATATCAGCGCCGCTATCTATTAATGCTATTACTGAAACTCTAAATTCATTCTTAACACAAAGTTCTATAATTGTATGCCATATTTGTATATTGATCTCTTTTGAAATCTTATGGACAGTAGGGTTTTCTATTTCAATTTTAGCATCCAATTCTTCGCTATCAGAAGATTCTTTATTTTGGATTATTTCTTTATTCTTTTCTACTCGAGATAATCTATCTTTAATTAATCTTATTTCTGTTTTTACATTATTTAATTCTTCCTGTAACTCTTGAACATTAACTACTTTTGGTTTATTAAATCTTGAATATACTTCTTGCAGATTAAATTCTTTTGTTTGGACTATAGGTTCTTTGGGTTTATTTAGATCAAAGAATTTGTCAGATACTTCTTTTTTAACTATTGGATATGTTATTTGTTCTAATAAATCCAATATTCTTTTATCTTCGTCTGTAATTACATTTACTTGATAACATGTACAATTACCTATGCATTAACATTCTGAATCTGAATTAGACGAGGTTGAACTATTTTCTATAATATTTAAATCATTTTGATCGTAATCAGATAAACTAGATTCACTAGAACTATCTTTATTAAGAAATAATTTATTCAGCTTATCTGTTAATTGATCTGAAAGATTTAATTCTCTAATTCTTTTCTTAACATAACAATTTCTTGCCATATGGCCTGTTTTACCACATTTATAACATATAACTATATCTTTTGAAACCTTTTGTTTATATTTGTTGTAATTTGGCCTTTTTATAGTTTTCTTATATGGTTTATTCTTCTTATAATTTTTATAATCTATTTTCTTATCGTTTTTATATTTTGAAGAATATTGTTTATTTGAATATCTTCGTTTTGAAAAATGTTTCTTCTTTTTTGAAGAGGGAGGTTTATGTTATTCAAAACCATATTGTTCACAAAAATCTCATAACTCTTGTTTTCCTGAAATTCTATCCTTTTTGAGCTTAGCATTTAATTTTAGATTTGCACAAATCGCTAGTCCTTCTTTATTGATTTGACTAATTAATTCTCCATATGTTAAATCTTTATAAGGTATTTGATTATTATATTTATCTCTTAAATTATTTCTAATCTTTTCTCCAAATAGATTCGGAAGTCCTGCAATAAACTTTTCTTTCCAATAAGTTTCTTTATAATCTGGTCTTAACATTACTTTAGTTAAAAACATGTTTTTATACCATCTAAAATCTTGAAGTTTTCTACAAGTTAGATTTAATAAAATTTCTTGACTTTTTTCATGAAAAACAGTTGGATCACTTATGAAGTTTTTAATAATAGCAAAAAGTAAAGTATTTATTATATCGTCTTCTTGGGAAGAAATTTGTTGATTATTTTCAGTTTTATTCATGGTCTTTTTAGCGGTTAAAATAGTGTGTTTTTCTTCGGGTGAGACATATTGCTCCCACCACCCCCTTAAAATGCCCGTGAATCCGGAGAGGAGTAACGAGGCAATTGCGGTTTGATTATTTCTTTTAGATTTATAGGCGTTAGCTGCCATATTTAATTCATTAATGAAATTTAATAGTTGATGTTCTGAATATCCATCTATATTCCATTCATATACCAAAGTACCATCATATTGACTTCGATTTAGGGCAAAGTCTCTATCTTCATATTGAACATCAGGAAATATTGGCCTAGGATAATAATTAAATGTTTGTGGTCTACTAGTAGAGGTAGTATTATTTCATTTATATCTAAGTCTATTTACTTTCGTATGGTTTATAAATTGATCTTGTATTTGAGAAATCTCGTCATTATCATCATTAGATGAACTATCATTGTTTTGACTGATAGTATTTATTTTTAGATCTTTGTTTATATTTAGTTCTGATAATTTTTCTCCTAATTCTTTAATTAATTTTGGACTATATCCTAAGTTGGCATTGTCGGTTATTTCTTGAGGTTTGAATAAAGGACTGGGTTCAGATTTTATTATTTGTTTAGAAGTATTATCTATTTTTTCTTCTCTATTTTGATTACTTTCTATTTTATTTAGTTGTTGACTCATTGTATTTAATATTTCATTTGTATAGTTATTTTGATAAATAATGTATTTTGTTAATTCTTCTTTAAGAGATCCTGTATTTATTTTAACTAAAGGTACTGCTAAATAATTTCCTTGAATATGTATATTAGTTTTTGGTGGATGAATTGAAGTTACATCTTTATTTTCCTTTATATCTCTATATGTTTGAGTAACCTTTGGGGTTTGATTAAGTTTTAAAAAGGGATTTTTTATATTGTTTTGTTCACATAATATTTCATACCATTCAAAGAAAGTTGTGTGAATGTTATTAGTTCTTAAAAAATTTCTCCAATATATTTGATGTCTTAGTTTTGTTTGATAATTATTAACATGTTTCGTATACCAATCTATTTTCTTTCTATTATGCTCAGCCATGTATTCATCGCTGAGAAATTGCATATTCACTTTAAATTCCATTATCTTAACAAGTATATTTGTTTATATCATCTTTTAATAACTTTATCCATATATGGTTAATTTTTATTAATATTTTGAATTCTTTTATTAAATCGTTTATTGTAGTATATTGATTAAAGTGTAGATGATAAGGATCTTGAATAGGCATGTTTATAGGATTATTATTATACAGTTGATTGAGTTCTATTTCTAGGGTTTCTATAGCTTTTTGATTGTTTTTAAAATTTTCCATTCTCTTTTAAGATAATCTACTCTTATTTTATTATCTGGACACGCATTTATTTGTATTTTGTTGGCCATTTAACATATTATTAATGTATTCTTATCCAACTATACTTTATCATTTTAGTTTAGTGTTTATTATTTAAATTACAACATATATGGGTTTTATTACTCATTGTTAGCAAATTATTAATTCTTTAGAATAATATTTAATTTCTTCAAATTCAGAGTTTATAATTTCTTTCATCCATTCAGTATATGTTGGGATATCCGATAATCTTATAAATATATAATCTGGCACTAATTGCTTATTTTGTTTTAATTTAAATTTTTTATTATCAAGGTTTGTTTATCTTTTTCTAATGTTATTAAAATTTTATGATATTTATTTATATTTATCCAAGAATCTTCTATTATTCTTTTTATTATTTTATTTTCTATATTACAGAAAATTTGAGATTTGTTACTCATATCTGATTTCTAATTCTGTCTGTTTCAGACTGAAAATCAGATCTAGTTGGACTGTATGTACTATTATTATCATCGCTTTTACTATCATATTGGTAGAAAGCTTTTGGGACGGCTTGGCTATAATCTACATATTTTAATGATTTTGATTTAGTTATTTGAGGATTTCCTGAGTTTATAGTACTACTAATTGAACTTGTTGAAAATCTGGATGATATTGATTGTAATTTTGTTTGAAAATTCTGAAAATTAATATCAACTGAACCATCTCCATGTTCAATGATATTTGTTATCTGATCTGACTCTTCTAAGGATTCAATAGTTCCTATGTCTTGAAGCTTCCAATTACAAGATTGGGTGATTTCATTTCATTTTAATTTCTTAGGAGTTATCATTTAGTGTTTTTAGGGTTTGATTCGAACATTATAGTCATATCTCTAGGACTAACTATTTTTGCTCTAGGTTCTATAGTGGTAGTCATAGTTTTGTAACAAATTCTATATATTACTGCTATCGTTTTTGTATCTATAGATTCTAAATTCTTAGTCTTAATTGTTAACACTAAAGTGTCTAAAATGTTTGGGTCAAATAAACATACTGAGAAATTTGGGTAACAAGTAAAGTATATTGGGCCATTAGATATATTTGTTTCTACCATAGCTAAAATTGAATTTTGAAAATTTGTATGCCTAGCATCTCTCAAGACTAAAAGTACTGGAGCATCTATGCCTAATCTAAATAAGGGTTTAACAGCTACTTGAACTAATCCTRTATGCATAAACTTATATTTTTGTYTATGTAATATTATAGATTTTTCTGACAGAAGCTTGATACTTTCATAATCTTTATTTATAGAAATGGTTTGTTCATTTGTTTTAATCGAATAGCCTTGAAAAAAGTCAAAAGTTYCTATTTGATAAATCGTCTTTGGGTTTTGTTTTGGAATTGACCAATTAGTAAGACTTTGTTTGATATATGAGATATGAATTTCAGAAGAATTCATGTGAAGGTCATGTTCTTCGTTAATTTCTTTTGAATTATGTTCTTTAGAAAATAAATTCATCATCGTGATTGTAAAATAAAAGTATGTTATAGAGATAATTTAGATTTATTTGAAAATTTGGTTACCTAGTGATTTCTGTATCCGTCCAGGACCACCATGACTGGACCACCTTTCTTTTGGACTGGTACAGCTGCACGTCTTAAGCTCTCTGGTGCGTGACTTACTCTACTCCAACGTCCAAGGCTAAACCAACGCCAGGCTAAACCAAACGCTACGGATACATAATCACTTGATAACTTTATTTTCTTATAAATCTTAATCATATCTAAACAACTTTGATTTATACAATAAAGATATGTTTTCATATTCTAAAATAATAATTCAAATATAGAAATACGAAGAGTACATGAACACATACTCTCTCTCTCTCTCTCTCTCTCTATATATATATATATATATATATATATATATATATATGGGCTCCTTCATTTGTTAACCTTGTTTTTTATGTTAACTTTAAAAACCAACCTTTAACCATCCAATTGTTAGATCAATGGTTTAAATTGATTTTGTTAATTTTAGTATTAAAAGTAATTGAAGCGATTATTAAGGAAGATGAATCATCAAGAACAAGGGTAAATTCGGTACAAAACAAATAAAAGAAACTTACCATCGTCTTCTTCCCTACAATTACTCTTCTGTTACATTGTAGATGGGCAAGGATGGGTGGTGAAAAACAATGAACATATTCATGAACATTGTTAAGTTATAAATCCCAATAAGTGAACATATCCATGAACATTTTAAACAATCATGACTGGTTACAAATGTAGATGGCAAGGATGAGTGGTGAAAACAGTGAACATATCCATGAACATTGTTAACAATTATGAATCCCAATAAGTGAACATATCAATGAACATTTTTAACGTCTGTCATGATAGTTACGATTTCCATGTTCATGAACCCTTGTGTTCACACCTAATGACTAACCATTCTAAACATGTTAAAGATGAACACGATGGAAGACATAATTAGATGTTCATTACGTCTAGAGGAACTAAATATTTGAAATGAGCCAAATTTTAGGAACAATGTAACTCTCATATTATGTCAAGATATTCTTACTAATTTGCCCTCATTTAACCTATTAACCATGAACCAATATGGATTCCTATCAAACCATTTTGGTTTATATAGTTAACACAAAAAGCAAAGTTAACAAAAGATGACACACACACACACACATATATATATATACATATATATATATATACATATATATACATATATATATATATATACATACATATATATATAAACCCGTGTATATCTTTTTGCCGTAGATGAACAAATTGAGAGTTGTACCACTTTACCTTATTGAATTGATGTGTATACTTCTTTTTGTCGATGGGGATAAATGATAAGGAAACAATAGAGAAACGTAGATTGAGGGATGGAGAGATCAATAAGAATAAAAACAAACCAAAAACAAAATGGAAAAAGTTAAGAGATGGAGAAGAAAAACAAACCTGAATCAAAATGAAGAAATTAAGGAATGAAGAGAGTGAAATGGTTACATGATGTGGATTAATTAGGAGATGAAGAAAGTAAAAAGTCTTCCAGGAAACCGAAGAGTTTGAAGGTTAAAATTTAATTAAAACGATCGTAAAATTACCAAAATGACCCGATTGCAATGAAAAATACATTTTTTTTCATGCAGGGTCATGGATGTCTTTAATATAATTAATATTTTAAAAATTCAAAAACACCACAAAATTTCTAGCTAAGAATCCTACCCTAAGAGGATGCCAGGTCATTTTTGGTAGGTTTTCCCTTTAGATAGATATAGATAGATTTGGTATTTGAGAAAATTTTACTTTAACAACTATACCAACTATACCGTGGGTATGTAACGTTTATGAATTTGTGAAAACCGTGAGTGATGTGATTAGTTAGATCGATAAAAATGTAAAATTTAAAAAGTTAAAAGTGTAAAAACAAAAAAGATAAAAAAAAAGTTGGAAAAAGTCACGTGTTACAAAAAACACACGCCTCAAGACGCCATGGCGTGAGTCATGCCTTACAGAAACACTATGGGTCATTTCGTAATGGCGAATCCGCCACGTCTTGCGCCATATCGTGCCATGGCACGCATTTTTGAACACCGGGTGAATCATAAAAACAATGATACAAGAACGAAAATGCTCCTCAGTTAATAGAATTTTTGAACAACCGTTAAAACAAGGATACAAATTCGGATGTTCTTACAAACTAGGATGACCATTTTGTGAAGTCGAAACCAAAAAGGTGAAAAATGTAATTTTAACAAACCACAAGGACCACATTTGTAGTTTACTCTAGAATTAATACTTATAATTCCTTTCTAATTTAATGTATTGATTTTAAATCCTCTTTTAATGTTTCATCATACTTTTTAAAAGAGGTGTTGTGGATAATCTTAATTAACAAAAGCATGTAATGTTCTTGATGACTTTTATAGTGTTTTTGAAAGTCGCATAACTTTTAATGGTTTAGAAAATTGAATAATTTTTGATAGAGTAAATTACAGTTTGTCCCTGTTACTAATTTTTATTTTCGTCTTAGAAATTATGATTTTTATAATTTATTATTATTTTTATCTCTAAGACTAATTCCACCTTTCAAGTGTAAGAGACTAAGGGGTCGTTTACTAATCACTTACTTGGTAAATGCTTACCGGATAAATTTTCTTATCGGATGAATATGAGAAGGACCAAGAATCTTACCGGGTAAGAGCAATGAAAAGGATAGAGACTCTTACCCGCAGTGGCGGACGCACCTTAATGGGGTAGGGGGCCTAGGCCCCCAACAATATTTTAACACCAAAGCCCAATTTTTTTTTTTTACTTGTATTTGTAATTACCTCTTCTTTAGGCCCCCAACCATATTAGACAAGAGGCCCCTCTCTAAGTCTCTAACCTAGAAATCTRCTTACCTGCACGACGGGAACGAATTTAACGACGGACAGAGGAGAGCTGGAGAGGAGTAGAGCGAGCGACTCGAGTGTGACGAGACCGAGACCGAGTCGACGGTGCTGGCGCCTGGCGTGCAGCGTGCTGCAACCTGCGAGCGAGAGGCGAGAGTGACGAGAYCGAGACGGCGAGACCGACTGCAACCTGTGCTCTGGCTCCTGGCTGCTTGCTGACTGCTGTCGCCTCTAAGCCTCTTGTCTTGGTAATTGGTAAATATTCTAAATATCTAGTTTCCATCTTCTAATTTTTCAATTAGTAGTATTTTAGGTTAATTTTGTGGTAATTGGTAANTAAATGCTTTAGGTTAGGTATTTATTTTAGGTTAATTTTGTGGTAATTGATAAATGCTTTAGGTTAGGTATTTATTTTAGGTTAATTTTGTTGGTTAATTTTATGGTAATTGGTAAATGYTTTACTTTAGGGATTTTAGGTTAATTAAGTTGGTTAATTTCTAATTTCCAACTTCAATTAGTAATTAAGTTGGTTAATTTCTAATTTCCAACTTCAATTAGTAGTTATTTAGGTTAATTTTGTGGTAATTAGTAATTGGTAAATGCTTTAGGTTAATTTTGTGGTAATTAGTAATTGGTAAATGCTTTAGGTTAGGTATTTATTTTAGGTTAATTTTGTAGGTTAATTTTGTTGGTTAATTTTGTGGTAATTGATAATTGGTAAATGCTATAGGTTAGGTATTTTAGGTTAATTTTGTTTGATTAATTTTGTGGGTAATTTTATAGGCAATTAGGCATTTCCAAAAAAAAATTCTGCGTCCGCCACTGGTTTGCGATATGGACGGGGGATTTCCAAAAAAATTTGTCGGGAGTGCCCCCTACAATATATTTTTCTGCGTCCGCCACTGCTTACCCGGTAAGTAAGAATGGTGACTCTTACCCAGTAACTTGTTGCATTTGATATGTTTGGATATACTAGAATCTTATGTATCAAAACAAATTATAATGTTTAATTCTATTGGTAAGCACTTATCGGATAAGGATTTGGGTAAACGGCCGCCGTTTACCAAACACTTTCCCGGTAAGTGGTTACCGGTAAAATTAACACTATCATTTACTTACCGGGGAAGATTTTAGTCCACCAAAACGGCATTGTATGCAATTATTTACTCGGTAAGTGTTTATCTTGGTAATAGTTGTCGCTCTCACTTACCGAGTAAGACTTTTGGTCCTTGTCTCAGTTTTGCCCGGTAAGTTCTTGGTTCTTACCACATTCATCAGGTAAAATAATATGACTTGGTTAACGCTTACCCTGACAAACGTTTGGTAACGACCCCTTAATAAACTTTTTAAATAAATCGTTAATTGTTAAAGAAAAGCTTTTGACATTGGAGTAGGGTAGGTTTTTATTATTAAATAAAAATTAATGAAAAACCGGGTAACAAAAAACCAAGTTTTTTAAGAGGTCAGGTTGGAGATGTTTTAAAGTTATGTTTAATAAATTAGTAAATAAGTTAGGTTGTTAATTAAAAGACTAGCCGTTAGTTAGTTAGTTATTATAAGTCTCCTAAAAAGTAATCAATAATATAAAACATTTTTATTTTTAAATTAAAAAGTAAGGTTTTTCGTTTTGCATCAAATTAAACCAGGTGTTCCACCGCTTGTGCAGGCCCCCACCAATTCCTTTGAGTTATGTTCTTGCGAACGTATTCCTCAAACAGGATACTTAACGTGTAAACTACAACACTTCACATATAAGAAGAAATAGGTCCACCCCTACCGATTTAACAACCTCTGTTACAAAGAAACTAAAAAAGATTATGGTTAGAATTTCGTTTATTAAAATTCATAACTATCATTTATATAGAGCAAATTGAAATATATGTCTTATTAATATCATTCAACTTTTAAAAATATTAAAAAGAGATAAATTATATTTTTAGTTGCTGAGCTTTGTTAAAAATGGTGATATTTTTTTCCTTGTGATTTAGAAATTAGAGTTTTTGATCTTATAGTTTGTGATTTGTTGTTACTTTTATCATTATGATTTACAATTTATCATTGTTTCAGTTGTCATAATTAATTTACAATCTTTTTATTGGTCCCCTCCTCTAATTTGTCGCTTCTAAGCTCATGTTATATTTTCCAAAAGCAAATATTATTTAACGTCAGACATTCAATTAAATAATAATGATAATCTATATCATATTATAAAACATCTGACAAAAAAACTCTTAAATGATTGACATCTATCTACGAGTAGTTCTTTTGCATCAACAATTTATCATTTGTTCAATTTACTTTTGATCCAAAAAATAACCAACAGCAATATTTAATTGTATTGAACCGATTCTCAAGATTTCAACAATCAATAAATGATAGGATTGAAATTGTTCCCTTAGGTCCATTAAATGTGAACCAATAAACGCCCAAATCACGAGTACCCCCCAACCACCACCATAAGCCATTGACGATTGCACCAAATGGTCATTAGCCCAACGCATACGAATTTCCAGTCTTCCAAGAGGTACCAAAGATGAAGAGCATATGCGATATATATATATACTTCCAAAAAAACCATGGTTGATTGCAACCACATCACAACCAATCTTAGACCATCTACACATCGGTCGAACCATCGTGAACCAGTTCGCTACTTTGTAACTGGATCCCATATGGGTCATGAGCAATAAACCCAACTTAAAACATTGGCAATGAGCAAATAAGTTTTACTTCTTATCCACATAACATCAGAAATTTAAAGAGACTTGACAAAAATGAAAGCAATGGGCATGTAAGTTTGATTCCTGATATTCAAGCATTGATATCTTTGACTACAATCTGCCATCATATATCATGATCCAACAAACATGAAGATGATATTCATCTCCACCTACACTAAACTTGATCTCCCAGAAAAGGATCAAGTCCCATAAAACCTCATATATGTATGTATGTATATATATTAATGAATGTATAGTGCAAAAAGCTTACCCGAGTGAGTAAGGATAACAACTTTCAAGAAAACAAGTTGGTCAAATTACCCACAAAGGTAATGTTAGTAAAGCACCATATTTATGTATTTACAGCTCTCACCCATGCTCTCATCTTGTATCTAAAGTCTTGTTTTTTACACAAGGCGCTTCCATGTCTTTAGTTGTTACGATGCCTACTTTGAGAGCACGATGAACAAGAAGACTCACCTGTTTTCTTAGACTGATGTTATCTACAAGGATCTCCGACACCATCTTCCTAAGTTCATAATCACCACTTGAAACATCATCATCTTGTCCCAAGATCTGTGCCTGAACAAATTCCCAAACCAACATGTATAAACAACTTAGATATTGTTCATAAAACCAAATCAAATCAAACACATCCAGTAAATCTCAAGCATAGGTAGAGGTAGAGGTAGAGGTAGAGGTAGAGGTAGAGGGTAAGATGTGGGCCAAATCTTCTTGTTTCCATAAATGCTAGTAATTATTACATTTGAAAAACAAGTAACAAGCTTATTATAATGCATTATGTTCACATGATACAACTATTTCATGCAGAAGGGATTGGCAAGACCTGTGTTGTGGCTGCTGCACATTTACTCGCCATAATATGGACTCAAATTAGGTATGAAAATAGATGTGGTGCTTGATACTATACTTCCATCATCACGGAGAAAGATCACCAAATATGTGATTCAATGGATACAACCACGTAAGAACAAGAATCGACAGTTACACGTGGTGGAGGTTCATAACATGTAAGGCGGAAACAAGTTCTTTTAGTAGATGATGTGATGAGGGTAACATGTTTTTGGTCACCGAAATGATGTCTTTGCCTAAATAAACAGAGTTAAAGGTGAACTTTCAAGTCTTTTAACACAGTTTCTAAAATGTCGACGATGAGAAATGCTGTTTATCTGCTGTAAATCATCATAACATGCAAGTGAAACGTACCTGTGCAAGGAGGGCTTCTATCCGATCATCCGATATTTTTACGAGTTCTAAAGCATCTTGCACTGACGGTGAATCAATGACTAGTTTATCTTCACTTTCATTTAGCAAATTCATGCTGCACTCTCGAAGCCGATGTTGAAGAACATCACATTCATGGAGCAACTCCCTTCTAGCAACATTATCATTCTCGTACTTCTGCTTTTCTTGTTGAAGAAGTTTCTGGATACCACATATTTCCATAAAAATAAGTATATATGATCAGACTTCAAACATAGAGGCAAGGTATCCATCTATTGCTAAGCGAGTCCCACACTAGGACCATATCAAGATCTACTTGTTTACAGGATTTTGGTTTTCTTTTAGGTAGGCCATTTTTACCTTTCCATACTAGGGAAGTCTTTGTGATTCACTGAATGAAAACAAGTCAAGAATTACAATGCAAAACTATTATTACACTTCCACTGTCCTAAAATATATTCAATAATTTCCTTTTGGGATCAAGAAAAGATAATGTTTACCTTTTTGGCACAGTTATTATCCGTAGTAACTTCTTTTCCTATTACTGATCATGATAAAGTAATGATAGTATTGGTTCTTTCAACAAGATTCCCCTACTTATATTGGGGGTATTTTAGATATTTTGACTATTAGGCAAACACTTTAACCAAGCTTGTTGGTTAAACGTTGCATTTGTTTTGGGACGGAAAGAGTGTAAGTTCTCTTTCTAGCATAAATATTTTCACAACCAACAAAGTATCTAAACAAACGCTTATTTTGATATATGAAGTGATACCTCTGCATCTAACTTTCCGACAACTGATTGATTCAGCTGCTGTTTCAATTCTGCTTGTGAACTTCTAAGGGATTTAACCTCTTTAACAAGAACTTTGACATCTGCTTTTGATTTAATTTCTAGTTCTTGATGTTTCTTCAATAGTTGCTCAAGCTTGCTTTTAGTATCATCCAGCTCCTGCAGTAATTGATCTTTCTCTTCAATAATGGATGTTTTTGGCGATTCTGTTTCTTGCTTGTCATCCTGGAAATATTTCACTTGCCAATTATTACACATCACAGAAGTTACTTAATTCGATGTTAAAAAAGAAACCCAACAGCATTATAAAACCTGTTGCGACTTCAGTTTGAACTCCATTTCAAGTGATCTCCGTCTAAGTTCTTCCATATCCCACTGCATTTGAGTAACTCTTTCTCTTTCCATCAAAATAGCTTGATGAAGGTTTTCTTTACTTCTCAGTTTGGTAGTCTCAAGTTCCTCCTCCAAATCCTTGACCTATAAAATACACATGAAGTGCAGGCAAAGCATAATATAATCATTTTTAATGCCATGAACATTCAGTTTCCCCAAAGTAGCGCAAAAAAAAGGTACTCAGTTTTTGGCCCCCCCCCCCCCCCAGGCGAGAATCTTTGTAACAGCAAGAGCTTTACCATATTAATATGGCAGCTACCTACAGAAAACCATAAACAGATATTGAATAATTGGTTTTTAAGGTGCAGATGTTAGAATATATACACAGTTCAAGATTAAGATAGTTGCACAAGCCTGGAAGATAAGCATAGTGTACATGCTAGAGAAAGGTCAGGGGCTTGAGTCACAGAAACAGCCTTTTTGGAAACTACAAGGGAAAGCAGAAATCTAGTAGTACGGAAAGACTATCTTTTAGATTCCTTGAGAGAAATATTAGCATCCCACTTAAGGAAAGGAAAAATCAGTAAAGGATGAGCAGTACTTTTAACATACCTTCGTCGTAAGGTAATCTTTCACTGCTATTTCTTGGTTCAATCTTGATATTAGATCTTCCATGTCTGTTTTTGCGGTTCCCAGTCTCCTCTGCATACTGATTAGAACCCTATTCATCTTTTGCTGCTGCCCTAATGGAAGAACTAAGTTTATATCATCTGATTCCATGTTGCCGAGAAACCCCACAGGTTTTGAAACCTCAGCAGCTCTTGAAGGAATTAGATAGCTGTCTGCCAATGAACTAGGAAACTCCGTATCCACTGTTACGCTCCTTCTCAATGAGCTTGTCGTTTTCCCAACACTCCCATTTGAAAGCTTTTCAGAATTGCCAATAAACTTTCCATGTTCTTGTTCTTGTCGAGGCAGAGAATCCCCTCTATCTCTGGTAAGATATGCTGTGTCAGATCCATTCCCATTTTTGTCAGTTCTCCTCATAACTTTGTTAATCTCTCTAGCATGAATTGTATGCCTGGGAAACCCTTCGACCTGCTCTAAAATAGCATTTCCTATGAATAAACCCTCGTCGATATTGGACATACCGTGCTTGACAAGTTTTTCTAGTGGACCTGTCAAATCTTCATCCAGAGACAAATCCTCTGTACCAGCTTCAGATATATTATCTCTTCCAAGGCTTGAAGTTCCAATTTCTGAAGTCTCATAAGCAGTGTCACTGCCATAGTCTGGTGTGAGTGGAGTACTACCAGAAGCCACGGATTCATTTGAATCAGGATGAATACGTGGAGACGCAGTGTTACTCTTTCCTTGTCCAATTTGTTGGTTTTCATCTTGAAATGCTGCAAAAGAATTATGACATGCAATCAGAAATCGAAGTGCTAAATGATGAACCAAATGCTGAAAGTGAAAATTTTATAAAGCACGATAATGTGTTCAAATTATTTAAGGTGAAGTAGGCAATTACATACAAGACCGAGCAGCAGATACTAGTTCAAGAAACGATGCCACTACGATGCTTCTTGATATGTCGATATCAGATAGCAACTTTGTCATCCACTCCTCCAAAGAGCCACGGCGCTGCATAAGATGGAATATATGAATAGTAAATATCCATATAGATCATTTGACGATATTTTGAATCATAAGCAAGGTTTAGTTACTTTCATCAAAATTCCTAAGCGCTTACTCAAGCTTGGCTAACAGTTCTTGCTAAATATTCATGCTCCCCCCAAATTAATGCAATTTTTGACTGGGCATATATTTCAATGGAAGAACCAAATATCTAAAATAACCATCAATAGCAACTAAATTGAAGAATCTTATGGACCAAAATTAATGCTATCAGTGATTTTGCAACTAATTGGCAAAATTTAATGTCGAATTGAAATTTTTCTGAAAAGAAGAACATGGCATTTATTTTGGCAAATCCTAGAAAGGAAATTATCGCATCTATTTTCGGATGGAGTACAAGATTATAAAAATAGAGCCTTCAAACCAGAAGATCAAAAGTGAGACCCTTCAGTGAATAAAGCGACAAAGCTTTCCAGGAGCAACAAAATTAATAGTGTAGCGTAATCCTCAATTATCACAAGCTCATATTCACGATGATAATAAAAAAACAAGTTGCCAGCAACCAGTTACTTCTATACTAGGTATGGTTTCAAATAACTACCTCTTCCAACAGTGTTCGACTTTTTAACCGTAAGAGTCCCTTTGGTGGTGCTGGTGGGAGATTCTTTTTTGGAAATGCTTTCCTAAGCTGCAAAAATTAAATTCAAAGTAACATGAAACAGAATGAGAACATCAAAGTACTTATAAAGTCCAACACAGATGATATGATGAAAGTTATTTTACTTACAGCAGCAAGTAACTTTAAAAAATCATTAAATCTTCTTAATACCGCTCGTGTTGTTGTGACCCCTTCGGGTGATTGTAGACCAACCTGGACCCTATAGAACTGTTCTAAGAATGTTAACATGGATTAAACCTAAAACATACAAAATATAATAAATATGTACTCTGAGTTGAGAAGAGAAAAAAGCTATCAGATACTACAAACCACATTGGCACCAAGTGCAATTTTATTAATCACTCAATATTCAGAACAAGGACATCCCTTCATAGTTCATTGGACGAAGTTTCATGAAATTCAATATAAGAACACCAAAGAATCAAATTTGAATACTCACTAATGGTAATGACGTTAGCACATGAAATGCAATAAAAATCTTCATGACATACAAAGACAGACATGAGGATACTCGTAATTGCCAGAAAACACATTTTTGAATATTCTATTTTATTCTTAAATCCAACAAGTTTCTGACTGATTTTTCCTAATTCAAGAATTTCACATGATTCAAGTCTCTTAAGTTTGCACAAACTAAGTGTGTGTCACTCATCTAGAGAAGGACTAAGGAAAAAGGAACTTGTTCCCCATCACCAGAACCATAATCAACACCACCCATCCTCATAGTTCTACATCATCATTCAAACCTCAAAGAAACCTTGCAATTAGTTTTCTGAATGATAACCACAATTAAAACAAAATATCAAATTGCCAAATTGAATCCAAGATATGTAGACTCACTATTTAGAATAATATCGCTGAAAGAAGAATGACGTCCATTGGAACGTTTATCCCTGATTGAGCCTTTAAACACACCTATAGAGCTTGGTAACTAACATAGTTTCTTTTTTCTTAGTAAGCTATGTCATGCATTCTACTAACATTAATTCCTACCACAAACCACTCCAATAAACATCATATTCTATAACTAGAAGAACACTTAATGATATCTAACTACGTGTCAGCAATCAGGATGGTATCTTGTTGCACATCATGTGCATGAAATTCTACCTTTACAGATTTCTGTAAAATTTAACATTTTAGTTATCGGGAGAACCCAAGTAGTCTCTTTCCGATTCAGGAAAGAACTTTCATAGATCTTTTTAGATTATACTCCTGTCAGTTAGATGGTGGTCATGTTTGAATGGTTAAAATACAGACCTCAGGTCAACAATGACTTGAGGATAGCAAATACTAGTGAACCTATCAGTACACGTAGTTTAGAACTACGGTAAGTCTGGATCTGTATAGAATAGTCAGTCAATAAAAAACTTGAATGAACATTTATGTGCAGTGCATCCACTAACTTAACTCTCCAAGTTCCAAAGCAAGAAAGTTATGCAGGTATAGACACAAATAAGTTACATGTCAAGAAAAGGAAAGCCAAATATGATAACCCATTGGCCATATCTCAAGTGTTCCTTAATGCATCCAAAACAAACAAGAACGATTGAATGTGCTTAGACCAATATAACATTCAGTACTATAGTTAGATTACAATCAAAATAGATGAACTCTTCTTTTAAAAAATGCTAATCTGTGTTTTACAGCAAGAGTCCCGTTTGCCATTGATCCAAAACAGATTTACTTGATGTAAAATAGCATACTCAAGTTCACTGCTCACGATATGCATTTAACTTTGTTGTAAAGTGGCTATAATTGTAGAAACACAGTCTTTTGACCTGTCACAACTATTTAAATAAATAAAGTTAACTGAACGCCTCCATCAGATGCTACAGTTACAACAGTTGATAATACTACTGGTTCGATTTGACCAGGCCAATTTGGGGTATTGAATATTAAACTCTATACTTCAAGAAGGAAAATTATAGAAGAAACACGACCAACGCATTTTGGCATATAAAATTAAACTTACACATTTTAATGACAAAATGAATTTAAGTGTATTATTTTGGATTTGCAGACTCATACTTGGCACCTAGGGTGTAAATAGATAATCCTAGATGGAAAACAGAGTGATACCATGTAACGTTAAGTGTAATAAATGATGAGCTAGAAGTGCCTAGTATTTATTATGCATAGTGTTAAATATGAGAAAACTAAAAGACTTATATAAGAGGGCAGATTTACAAATAAAATGCCTACTTCTATGCATGCACGAGTTGTATCAAAAAATTCTTACCATTCTTGACATTTACTGGCAGGTTTAAGACGAATTAATTGCAATAGACAGTAGAGAAACTCCCAACACATGCTTCGATATTCTTTTATATTAGTTTCTTACAGAGAAGGTTGTTTCGTATCTTCCTTGACATAGAGAAATATTTTGAAATAACTTATAATCTGTCAAATGAAAATGAGAATTTCCAAAAGATCTTAATATGATTCATAACATCCTAAGAGAACACAATCAAGGGATGGAATCAATTTAAGTAGCTAATCTCCAGTTCACCCCAATCGCATATTTTATCCGTTACTAGGTGGTTCAAGTTTTTGATGTTGATCTGCTTCAATTGTTACCTTGCCTGGAAATTGAACTAAAAGCTCACAACAGAATATAAGGAAGGTAAATAATATACCGGTTTTAAACACTATCACAATGCTCACAAAATTCAGTAAAAATAGCTGCTTGACCTTGTGTAGACTGACGAGAACAAAAGACCATTTTTGGAACTTTATAGTCAATGCAAAGAACAATTATAAATTTATAATGTAAATCATAAGAGAGGAGCTCCGCATCAGCATCTTCTCCCACAATCGTTGTACAATGTAATTTGACTTGATCCATGGAGGAAAAGATTTGTTAGTCAATTGGAAGGAAAAGCAGTCCTCCCAATTTTGTAGTTCAAATGATCAATACTTTTTGCCATGAAAAACTGTGCCCTTTTCACATACATTCTAGTTTCTAATCTCAGATCCAAGTTCACCAAAAGTCCAAAACCTATGTTCTTCGATTTTCTTCTCATTCAGCCTAGGGATACAGTTGACCTGATCAGCTCAGGCTTTCTTCCTCACAATATCCTTGATCAAAATGTAAGTTGAGAATGTTTTCTTACAACTCTTAGAGAACAGCAAGATAGATAAGATAACATGAATCAACAAACTAGCATTTGTTTCCCGTTGACAATGTCAACATTTGAAATCCAAATTAGAAAGCAAGTATTTAAAGGTTCAAGAACCAAAAGAATACATGAAGGGTAACTGTTTGTCAAGATATTGCAGGTCCAGTATTACAGCATAAATCATCATCTAACCATTTGTATAGATAAACAATTGAGAGATTATCAGTATTACCACAACAGGGTCTGAGTCTCTAGATTTCGGAAGGACAACCCAGGTTGGGATTGTGATGCAGTAACTCCATCCTGTGCGAGGATCATGTGGCCAAACTGTATCCCGCCCATTCTGCAGAATATGGAGTTCTCAGACAGGAATTGACATAAGATCTCTGATATACAATGAAGAGTGGAATATATTACCAAAGGGCCATTGGCTCAGCGGCACCCAATAACCCCACCTTCCTGGAGGTTAGGGGTTCAAGTCTCACATAAGTATGTCTGTGTGTGTAAGTTTAATTACCATATATAAATATTATATACTTCAAAAAGAAGAAGAAAAAAGAGTGGAGCATATTAAAAGTAAAGCAACACCACTACCTCAAACAGAAGATATGACTAGAAATAGCTTTGAGGAGAGCTGCACTTACATTAGAATCATTTTTAATGAACCACCTAAACAGAGGAGCAACTAGAATACTGCATGGATATTCTTGGAGAAAACTAAAATGTGAATGTGGCCTATCAATAGCATTACAAATAAAATATACTTTCAAGATATTCATGATGTCTTAGACTCCTCAGATTTGGATATACAGATTGAGTTATATAATCAACTAAAACGTAAAAGAATCCAAATGTCCAGAACTATCCAGGTCGAAAAACAAACTAATATCATTTCGATAATATAGTTCCCTAACTTTGAACTTTGGGACAGCCTCCAATCCCCCTTCTCTATAGCCCACCAATACCCATGTTAACGCCATAAGATAGCAACTGTGGCTCTAGTAACTAATGCCTTTCTAAAAGCCAAAATGAGACAAATTATCTTTTTCCCTCTGGTTCGTTTACAACTCTTACTATCATGATTCCTTTTTCCATTAAAAGCCTACCTTAGACAAAGGCATCTTAAACCTCCTTACCATAAGATATCTTCTTCCATTAACCTTCACCACCCGTTTTTCCAGTACCCAAAAAAAATTCCTACACTTACAGAAAAATACCTCTGTTTTACAAATAAATGAAAAAAAAAAACTTGAAATCAATGTAGGTTAGGCGCATTCAGCTTCCAGCAAACTTCCTTTTTTCTAGTTATGATCTACTTCCAAGATGGTCACCATATTAAAATCTTTTCAGCTACTGCTTTACAAATCTTTGACAATATGACCTATTTTTAACCTTAAAAGTTCATTAAGAGTCTTATAGAACTGAATGTTTCATTAATACATTTGATGTGAGCAAGATGCAATCAAAACTGCCACATATGGTTGTAACTAGTGTCTCACAGGAAATGTACTAGCCTCGTGCAATTATTTTTATAACTCTACGATCAACTTCCTGAGGCTTCCATGCGGCAGGTTTTTTTAATTGTTTTCTTTGTGAGGTACGCCCATTTACTGCTAGAAAGCATTAATTGAAACTCATGACTCTTGTTCAAAGAAGGCATTTTCATGATTTATATCCTTATGTGAAAGTGTCAGCTAATAAATGTGCAACCTTCTCTAAATGACTCGCAACAGAAATATAACTGCCCGTGTTTCTAGTATTTGTTCTGCTTAGGAACATTTTACTATAACCAATTTATTCATCATAAATAAGAAGAAAAACACTGCATTTAATTTCTTCATTAACGTTCTCTTACTATATCAATCACTCAACTATCTCAACAAATATTAAACTGTCACTGATTTAGCTAAAGTACATAAAAGAAATGACTAAATTCTTATTAATGAAACATGCTAAGAATAGTGTGCCTTAAAGTTATACTTCAGACTTGGTATATATGCGTCGGCTGAAACAGGAGAAGTCAGTATTGCTTATGATGCATTATAAATTGCATGTAGCAACCTCTAATCAAAAGCAGTAGATACCTTTTTTGCTTTGTTGTTGGCTTTATACTTGTTTTTTCACAGTTTCATTGAACATCATATCTTAGTCTAAGAGCATGGTATAATTACTCGTTAAGGAGAAAGATTATATCATGTCTTCATATCTAAGTTTATGAGTGAGACTGAGTACCGCTTTAAATATTTTGCATGCACTTCAATAAATCATACGGAATAAAGATTGTTGTCATTAGATACTCCCAACCGCCACAATAAAGCACATCAGTTTTAGATGGTCATGGTTTTATCACCAACTTTCATCGGATTTTCAATGAAAATTAACATCAATTTCTCTAGTATCCTAGAGAAACGCAGCTCAAAAATCTTTGCAAGGATGATAGATTCTTGCTTTACGAGTTTTCCATTTTTTATAAGTAAAATAAATTAAAAAAATTCAAGGGTTAGCCATGTGCTTATGCAATTTATATGCACAACCATGATCATACAAAACAAGAGCAATATCGCAACTATAACAAAATAGAACTCCAGATTAAAATTCAAACTGGTCCTGTTTATGACCAAAATACAATTATGGCCCGCGATACAACTGTTAGGTCTAAACCAGTATTTATCTATTCTAGGCATAAATCTAATTGAGGGGGCAAATTTTGGAATTTTGAATAGTGAGAGTTCTGTAAATAGAGTGGGAGGGCAGAAATGATAGGCCTATGCCAGTTCTAATCTATTCCAAGTGTAAATGTAAAATTAAGGGAGGGGAATTTCAGCAATTCCTAACAGCAACAAATGCAAGCTCTCCCCACTAATCCACTAAGGCTGCAACCATAATGCTTTCAACTGGAAGAAAGCTGGGTAAGTGATAGCTAGACAACACCTCAAGGTTTCATCCTATTTTGATGGATACCTCTTCCCCTCTTTGTGAGCCTATCAGTTTTTTGGACTATTCTTCACCAAAATGAAGGAACCTAGAAACCTAAGACATTCAAAAGGGCACTTCATTAATCCTTGCAAGCTACTCATGCCTCAGGAAGTACTTTACAGGTTCCTAGTCAGCTGTACTGTAGAACAGAATTATAGTTTTTGCTTGCTAGTGGATCATGCAAATTAGCACATTACAGATTCCTTGCCCATCCGAACAGCAAGAACAAACTTCAGACTAAAGTTTAACATAAATGCTCTTGAAAATTTTACAGTAAAATGCTGGTGCTGCACAAACACTAATCAGGCAGAAACTTCACAGTTGGGACATCCAGAACATGAGCCATGCAGATCAATTTCTGATGAACCTCTAACGTAGTACACAGCGCATGTCTTCCAAAAGCGGCACACTTCCTATTTGTTCAACCGGTAAATCATCGCCAACATAAGCTCTATCAAATTGGAGAAATGTCCAAGTAAACAGGCAAGGAGCTTTAAGATGATGACCATTTTGTGATAAATCCATCCTAGGCTCCATGATTCACTAGATCACTAGCAAGCTGCATCTCATATGCTACATTAAAATCCAACCAAATCTAATGTTGCCATCTTCCTCTTTACAGTATATACTTATTGATAAACTTTATATCATAATACTAATCTGCATCAGAAAAGCACATCTTTGGACCATCTCCATTTGCCTATGGCCCCAGAATACAGAAGTTTTCAAACATCAGTTGTAAACAATACATTGGATCAATACAAACTCATAATAATGGCATATATATAAGCTACTGGACTACCATAAACCAAGACAAACTCAAAATTATTGAAAGCAACAAAAACCATAAAGGGTACGTTGGGAATTCCAATTCCAGGGCTTGAAATTGAAATTAGGAACAAAAGATTTGAGCTGGATGAGCGGCAATCTCTAAACCTGAATTCCAATTAAACTACCACATATATCATGCAACGGGGTTCACAACCAATCAAATATCCCCATATAATTCAACATCAATGAGCATCAAAACGAAAAAAAAAAAAAGTAAAGAATCAACTCAATTCTTCGATCAGAGCTAAAGCAAATTAAACAGTGAATCAGACTTTAATCTTCAAAATACCCATTTCTTAGGTGGAGGGCTCCAATCCATCCCTAAAGGCAAAGGCGAAGTTCCATCGTGTCTGTGCTTCGGAGGACTCCTCCGATGTTCCATGTTCCGATCAATTTCCTCCCCTCACACACCCTAACTTATCCAGAAATTGAATAATACAATTGATTGTATCGAAGACAATAACCCACTAGGGTTTTTGATGAATTGATCAGATCGGAGAGACCAAAGTAGAGGAAGAAACAAGACTGGGAAGTTGACAGGTGGCCTGACTCCGTACAAGTGTAATTGTTGTCGGTATTCGCATTGCTTTTTGACAAATCCAAGTCTCCAGCCCTCGTTTCAATTCTCCAAGATTCGAAAGAGAAGCAAATTTGCTTGAATAACGAAGGTAAGAAGGAGAGGAGACCAATCAGGCTTTTGGGAGAAATTGATCAGGACTCATGATCGAATGGAATAACCAGTCCGACTCCATTAATACTAGAGATTTTGTCGACCTTTTTACAGGGAAGACTCCTTGATCGATTAACGCAACCATTTACCACACACATGAATTTGATCTAAAATTAATAAATTAGAAAATTCAGAAACTGGAATATAATTTTTCACTAAAAAAACATAGTTACCGATATTTAGGATCGCTTATTTAAAATAATTTATGCTTTTATATAAATATCCTTATTAACTTGTTATAACTTAGATTAATTTAACTTTTTAAAAATTTCTTATTACCAGTTTGGCATCGATATACGTTATTTATTCAAACACTTAAAAATGTTTTAAAAATGTATTTATTATGTTATCTTATATGGATTAAGACGTTAGTTACGATACAACATATAGTGTTTTTGTAAAACGTGGTTCAGTCCATGGTGCGTTGGTGTGACTTTTATCAAAAAAATGATCATTCTTTTAGTTTTTAAAATCATTTTAGATTTTGTATTTTTTTACACTTTTCATTTTAGATTTTACACTTTTATATATTTAATTAATGACATCACTCGAAGTTTCACGAATTTAAAGGTTATTTTTTTACCTTTTAATAATTACATTAAGAGACAGTATCTGAATCGTTAAGATGTAAATCTTGTTTGGCAAAATAAAAGTCTGTCTCTTAATGATTTTAAAACCCTCTGAATGATTTTGTATCATGGGCCTCCCTTAATCATTCAGCGCCTTAATTTCATTGTAAACAATTATATTTCAGTTTGCACTATATCATGAGAGTCTCTTAATTATTTTGATCACTTAATTATTCTGCATCAAACCATTCAGTAACTGTCAAACAGCCCCTTACACATCATAGACTCAGGATCAATATGACTGTAACAACACTTTAAAGAACGGAAAAGAATCTCGAAGCGTTTTCCTCTTAGGTATTGAGGCATAAGCCTCGAGTTGGTCAAAGGCGTAAGCCCCAAAAAATTAAACAACAAAATTATAATTCTGTAACACGTAACAAAAAAAAACACAACATCATATCTCCATACAAATAAACAAACTATAAAGCCCATGATTCAGAATATTTACACACATACACGTATGTATATGTATATATATATATATATATATATAACCAATTATGTACAAAATTTATATGTTAAAACAGATTATGTACATAAAATAAATTAGTTACATATGTGCATAAATCAGAATATATATATATATATATATATATATATATATCTAAAAACAACATGTGTATACTAATATAGACATAAGAAACAGAGAAATCGTTGGAGAAAAGAGAAAAGAAGCAATCGTTGATTGTTCATTGGAGTCTTGGGGAGAAGAAGTAATAGAAGTCGAAAAGCGTTATTAATTTACTGGTTTGGTATTGTATTGATGCAAACAGAAGAATAATAATTTGGGTTTCATATGCCGCATCTGTTACCATAAATATGTTAGGCTTTTTTAGTTGTAAAGAAAGGAAGGTTATTTATAAAGGAGAAGAGAAGCACGCCTCTGGACCGGCCCATTGCCTCACGGCCCGCTTCACCCATCAAGGCGCACATACAATCGGGTCTCTTAGAGGCGGCGCCTCATAAATGTTTTTGGCCTAACTCGCACTGAGACGAACCTCTAGGCACATGCCTCTGGCGTTTTTTAAAACACTAGATTGTAAAATTTCTTTTTCAATTTTTTTTTTCTGAATATTTAACGAAGATAAAATATTATGCTAATACATATGATTTTTCTCCTAATATTAACGTAAATTTTTAATATCATTATCTCATTGAATAATGTATAGAAAAAAATGTATGTGTGTGTGCATATATATATATATATATATAATTCTATATGATGTGAAAATTTGTCGCCTTATATCACGCCTCGAAAATTATCGTGTCCTCACCATGGCATGTAAGGCTTAAGGTTTAACCTCTTTGTCACGTCTCATGTCATTTTGAGCCTAAGTTGTTTATCAATTAATTTTTCAAATATGGAGTTTAAATAGCATTGTACGTATGCTAATAAGTTGTAATTTGTATTTTATGAGAGAATAAAAGTTTCAATTTTTTTTTTATTTTGAACTCATTTTGGTTAATAATATGTTGATCTCGTAATATTTGATGATGTCAAGTTTATCATTCACTTCGTCATAACTTTCTTGTAAACGTTTTGTAAATGGATATCCACGCCATTAAATGACAAGAGGGTGAATGATGGAATGGCATGTTGTCGGTCTCACCCATTAGCTATGGTGATGATTCTGATTTAATCCCCCATCCAACTAGTAGAATATGTTCTTTTGTTTTTTCGACGTCGAAAACATGTGCTCCGCTATATCCTATCTAATTTGTTTTCGATGTTCTTTATGTAAAAGATCAACGCATTGTAATTATTTTGATCTCTATTTTCCGAATTCAACTGGTATAAGCCTAAAGCCTTTGACAAATAGAAGAAAACCCAAAATGAGGATAGAATGATGTCGAAACGGCTAGCATTACTATCCAATTCAAGACCATAAGTGATTCTCAAGCAAACCAGTTTAAATAAGACTCATTCAAATCTCCAGTTCACCAACCTTTACTAACTCTTGTATTTCGAGAACATTACCTAAGCATGTCTGTAAATTATAGATGCTTAATTTGACATATTTATGTGTCAAATCTCTTTAATGTTTTACCCCGAAAAATGCTCCCCTTTGATTCGGTTGTGTTTTTTCATTACAACAACTTGTGTAGTGAAAATGGGCAAAACTTTATGTGCTACTTACATAGTTGGAAAAGTATCGGGAAACGTAAAGAGAGTTACGAAATTTTAGCTGCAACTTGGACGGGTCAAGACAAATTGTACATGATTTTAGTCACGACTTTGAGACATTGGACATTTGTGACTTTAGTTGCGACCTAGGTTGCAGAAAGAACTTGCACGCGCAATTGCGAGCCCAAACTGTCATTTTGATGTTTTTCATCCCCCAACTGCCATTTTGTGGGAAATCACACCTGGAACGAATTTTGGAAAGCAAAAGGAGAAGATTTGGAGCATTTTCATCCTTTCATATGTTTAATTAGTAAGTAGTTAGTTTCCTTATTCAACAATAGTTAAACCCTAGACTTTGTTGCATTTTAGTTTAGAGATTCCTAGATGACTTTCTTTATTCTTAAATGCTAATTATTAATTGTGGCCAATTAATTGGTGTCCGTTCAATAAAATGCTAATTAAAACCCTAAATATTTAACTGGGTTTTGGTAAAATGGCAATTGGTATTATAAGGTTTTTAAACCTATGCCATGGATTATTGCAATCAAAGCTCTAGTAAATTGAGCTTTTGAATATATTATTTTGAATTGATAATTTCCTTATTCTTAAAACTAATTACACTTGGGAATTTAAGAGCATATTAAAACACATTTGTGAAAACGATTTGTAGGAACCCAAAATCCTCTAATGATCTAATAATCACAGCTTAAGTCAACAGATGAGCGGAAACAATAACTATGATATTAGATGGTTGACAGAAATGAACAAAACACAAATAAATTTAAAGTGTTGAACAAGTCGACTGTATTGATTGAAGAAAGTTGCAAGAACACCAAGAACACTCTTGAGTGTGTGTATAGAAAAACTCTCAACAATAATCTAAATCTCACAAGTGTATAGCTAGTTTCTCTCTAGCAGCAAGGAGCGTCTTCAAATTTGGCAAATCGGAGAGTATGTTTCCTTAGAGGAAACATCCTTTTATATGCCATTTCCAAAACAAAATCTTTGATAATTTAGGCCTTAAACTCTGTCAATGCATCCGAAATCATTAGCATTCACGATCCTTGAAAGTTGGAACTGTTTCTTCACACGTGTCAGGCTCTGATTGGAACACTTGTGATATGCGCCGTGGAAACTCTGCATGCAAGCTAAGGGGGAAGGAGACCCAGAGGCTCTGTATGTATAGTGCAGAGGCTCTATGTCTGGAATTGTTGCTCTGCATCAAGTCCTTAAGCTTTTCGACGCTGAGGCTTGATCTTCCTTACTTGGCATGGGCTCTATATGCGAGGGATACTGACAGGCTAGAAGTTTACACAATGGGCACAAAGTCCCCACAGTGGGCACAAAGTCCCCACAGTGGTGGTGCAGGTGCATGCCGACACTATGATCGCTTGCAAGTAATACAGTGGTAAAATACCGAGATCGTTTCCACAGGGAGTGGACTACTGAGATTCAGAGACTTTCATGAACTTCTTGCTCGTGTTTCGGTTTATGAATAAAGTTGGATTTTTGTTTATAAAAAGGCTTTAAAAAAACTAAAATAACGAAATAAACTTTTGACTAAAGAATGGACATGGGTGTGAGTGTTACTTAAGATAAAATTAACAATAAAATGGTTAGAATTTTATGAGTTATTTATAAAAATCTCAATCTCTCGAAAGTAAAAATTTACAAACGGTCCCCATAAAATTCCACAAAATTCTTACGTTCACCACTTCGAAACTTGCCGATTTAGCTAAAAAGAAGAAGAAATAAAATCCATACCCGAATCTCTTTGTGATAAGAATAACCATCGCTTAACCCTTAGCTAAATACATACAAAATTCGCGTCTCCACGTAATTATCAAAGACTTTCTCGAGTTCTTTGTGTAACACTTAAGCCGTATTTCGGATCCGCTCATCTCTGGGTCTAAGATCTAATATTAACACTTCAAAGTGATCGGTTTATCCGCGTCGATTTTAAGTCCCGTCTTAAGTGACCAAATTACGAAATGGTAAAGAGTAAAAACACCCAAATATTGTATACAAATCCTAAGTTGAACTCACACCCACACCCATACCAGTAAATTAGCTAATAATAGACATAATAAACATAATAGAAGACATTAAATAAGACTGAAATGTAACTTGCATTAATATAAACTAAAAACAGATTACAACTTTAATACGAGAAAATAAAGTGCTAAGCTACAACTAGATAAGAAGAGAAGAACATTAGCTAAAATACTTCTAAAAAATTAATAATAGAGAGAGATGAGGGATAAGAGATGTATCCAAATGAACTCCCAATGCCTCTTTATATAGTGAGAATGGATAAGGACAAAACCTTTATCCAAAGGAAATTAAAAGCACAAAATCCTTGGGGAAAAGACTAATAAATAAAAACTTACAATAAAATAACATAAAGGGTACATCTCAACAGCCAACTACAGCTGGAGGAAATCTCTGGGAAGATTCTTCAAGCAACTCATCCTCCAAAAAGCAGAAAGCAACAAAATTCGTGAACATCTCATAGTGGTGTCACAGTGGGCAGTTTGCCAGAAAATGCAGGTTTTCGAAATAAAATTTATTTCTTTGTGTTTCATCATCTTTTTAAAACTTTTTAGAATAACCGGGGAAAAACAAGAAAATTGGGTATTTAATAATTTCAAAAATGGAAGAAATAAATAAGAAATAACTCTAAAAAATGAGAGTTATCACACACCCAAACTTGAGATATTACTTGTACTCAAGTAACGAAAATGAAAGGAAT
This sequence comes from Cynara cardunculus var. scolymus, assembly GCF_001531365.2. Taxonomy (NCBI): domain Eukaryota; kingdom Viridiplantae; phylum Streptophyta; class Magnoliopsida; order Asterales; family Asteraceae; genus Cynara; species Cynara cardunculus. Next base: position 17,873 of record NW_020200579.1, on the reverse strand, counting down.
ATGAACAAAAGGGATGAAAAAGCACAAAAACTTATGGATGGGCGTTGAATCTCGTCAAGCTCACATGTTGTACGACTTCCTTTCTTTGATCTTTGAGGCACAAAAATTAATTGGTAGGGCTTTATCGGGTTAGTGTATTTGGCTAAAAAAAATTCCCCCAACTTGTCTAGAATAACAACAATGCTTGAATGATTTCAATTAATCGCATTTTTATTGTATTTTTAACATTTTCTAGGAACTTAATAAGTGATTTTTCACTATTGCTCTTTGGGTTAAAGCATTTTGCTTTATTTTTTTTTTGTCTTCCAATTTTTCGAAGACATTTGGTACATCAATTTTTTTAACACACTTTGGAGCACATACTCCCCCAAACTTAAACCGAACAATGTCCGCATTGTATAACCGGGTTAAAGTGTTTGGCTTGGCAACTAGGGAAAGTGGTTCGGCCAAAAATGAAAGATGGCCTACGTCCTTTTAATTTTTGCAACCCAAAATAATTAATCAAGGAAATCGTACCTGAAATTAAAGAACAAGCTCACAAAAATATCAATGCCCAATATTTACTTATCAAAGGATTAGAGTAGCGAGCAACAAAAATATTGAGGTAACTATCAACAACCGCCTTATATAAACACAAAAGAGGCGGTTAGACAAAGTATCAAATACCTGCAAAGTAATTTTAAAGTTTCAAAAGTTATAATGAGACACCAAGGAAAAATTTAATCCGATTTACCCAATTCATTTCGACTGGCGGAAGCCTGATCCGTAGCATTCGTAATGGTAGTCGGATGAATCTTGGGAAGGCGAACTTGCGGAGGACAAAGACCTCCTGGAAATCGCGGTAAATCAGCAGCCATCATTACGTTCTTGGCAAAAAGGAACTTGTTGACAACCCAGTTCCGGTAGCACGTATTAGTCCAAAATTTCTCCGAACAGGCCGTCAAACCGGTAACTCTATCTTCCACCTGTGTGATCCGGTCCGTGATTTTTGTCAAGGCATCAACAATTGCTCCCATTTTCTGATTACATTCCTCCCATTGGTCGGCCATTAAGGAAAGCCAAACTTTCGAACCATAGCCGGTTGCCGTAAGTGGTATCAGGGGGATATCGGCAATGGTGGGAAGGACAGTCGTGGATGGTTGAGAAGCTGGAACAGAAGCATCATCAAACAGCTGTGGGTTGTTTGCAGTAGGTCCACACGTGGTCTGGGTTCCGGTAGCATCATCCACCAAGTCGTCATTCTCGTGTGTCGGTTTATGCATGCGATTAACAGTCCCTTGATCAAGCAAAGAGTGGCTAAACGAAATCACATCATTATCAGAAACCGACACCTTTGCGGCTGCTAGAAACTTTGTTATTAGACCTGGAAAAATTAAACATGAACTAGGTCGTACTGTGGCGGTTAGTATTGTGGAGTATGCAAGAGCACCAACATCGATTAGGAGTTCCTTGAGAATACAGTAAACTAAAATACACTTAGCCCTTGATAAGGTTCGATCATGCATAGAGGGCATGATATTGTGGTGAACAAATTAAAACCATAGGGCTACTTCCAAAGTTAAGTGACCGGACATTAGGATCTTTCTCCGGTTGTCTTGGGACCAGCCATGTCTGGGCAAAAGAAGTGCCTTGGCTATCTCATCTTTATGCACATCCATACCTCCATCAATAAATTGCCAATAGGAACAAATAAACGGGGCAGTGAGACCGAGCACCAAGTTGAGTTTCGGTGCTGTCCAGTTCACACATGTTCCTCGAATGACAATGGTGTCATTTTTAGAACTCGCGATGGTGGCAAAAAATTCCTTCACCAATGTTTCATTAATTTTACATGGGATCGATATCATGTGTTCCCAATGATGTGCAAATAAAACCACAAGGGTGGTGTCTGATTGGTTTGAACTTGGGCTCCAAAGGTCAAAAGTGCCAGGAGATCCCAAGTTCAAATCCAAGGAGGAATAAAAATCCCCTTGTAGCCACGGAGGTTCAAATGCGGTGACTCCGGGCTACCCGCAAAGCAGGTGGTCTCCCTGGGATTAGTCGGCTTGCATAGCGGGTTGGATATCCAAGTTAATAAAAAAAATGATGTGCAAATAAGTGGTGTTTGACACACATAAGCTTATCACTCAATTTGGGTCAAATGCGCGCTCACATTAGAACCAATTGTTGCGTATAAGATCAAATCTATCAGCAAAGGTTGGAGATATACCTCGAGTGCATGAAGAAGTCCGCTTTTGACGAGGCGTAGGGGTCGGTGTTTGTTCCTCCTCGGGCTCATAATCCACATCTTTTTCTTTCATCATCTTTGTTTTCCCTTTCTCCCGCCATTGTTTCGATTGAGTTTTCGGTCCTCCCAAAGCATTGCTCGATGATCGAGTCTGCCTCCTATAAGTTGTAGAGGCTGCCACACGGGTGCTTTCGGACTGTTGACTGGTATCCACATTGGTCGGGGAATCGAACGAGTACATCCCGACCTTGCTTACCGGCTGTGAACCTTCAAAATCAAAAGTCATGTCATTTAAACCCTCATCCTCATAGTCTTGTAACACCCCTCATCACATATTGCATGTAACATATACTTTATTCACAAGAAATACATGTTTTACACCATTCAGATCCCAAAGAACAAGAAATTATCATACAAAATACATGGTCCAAAAATTCCAAAATACATTTTTTGTACTAATCAACATTCATCTACAAAAGTAGATACAACATGAGTTGATCTTCACAAAGATATGCACATAGGAAAATATCACATTTTCCCCTTCCCCTTACCATCAACAGTTCCAGCAATACATAATTACAAATACAAAATGAGGGTTAGACCGGAAGGTCTAGTGAAATCCCTTTTTCCAAGTTGTTGCAGGGTGGAGATCACCAAAACTTTATTTAAAATCAACTTTTCATATAAACAAATACATAACCATGTAATCTTCATTTACTAGTACCTTCCGATTTCCAAGCCAATCACTTGACTTAATAAATAACATATCAAACCAAATAGGTTAGAACCTTTCAAGTTTCACATAACACATCTCTTAAACCTTTTTATTAGAACAAGGTTTATTCAAAGCCTCTGGCCAAAAGCCAGTTATCGTCTCCTCAATAACATCCTTACTACGATTTCCAATAAGAACCATGATTCTGAATCTTTAAATCACAAAGAAACAAAGACTCAAAGCCATTGTAATCTTAAAGGATATAATAGTAAGAGTTATATCATTTAACACACATACAAATGTCACCCTTATATCCAAAGGTACACCTCTTCTTGATATGCCACCCTTATCCCAAAGTACACCTCTCCTTGATATGTCACCCTTATGTCTTCATCAAAATTTACAGATTATTCTCAATCAAGACAGACTGAAGTCACTAACGTCCTGATGGAATATCATCTATGTTTTATCCAAAAACAGTTCCAATACAAATATTGAGTATTTTTCTTTTATAGTTTTAAAAAGGAATGTTATATAATTAACATCATTCACTTGTGAATAAAATACTCATTAACATAATTGATTATCAAAATACTTTAGCCAAAATACAAATCCCGTCAAACCTTCAACAATTCAGTCAGCATGTCAACTTGGCCGGATTTCAACTCTGGTCAAACCTTGGCCGGATTACATATCCGGACAACAAACCATGTAATTCCATCTTTTAATAAATCTGGATAACAATATTATTTTCAGCACAATTGAATTCGGTCAAGTCACAGCCGGATTTACACAACACCGGCCAATATTATGGCCATATAACTCTAATCCGGACAACACATCATCCAGATTAAGTCAAATCCGGACAGCAATAGGACCGTATTCCTACTTCTCCGGTCAAAACCATGTCCGGATTTCATATTTCAAAATTCCCCTAACACCCAATCCGGTCAACATTATAGCCGGTATTTCCCAATCCAGCCATCTCTATATCCGGTTTTAAAACCAAATCTGGTTAATACCAAATTCAAGAGTCAAAACAGATTGTAACATACAGAAGATGAAATCTTATGAAACAAAGATTTGAGTCACTCACCTTATGAAATTTAGCAAACGTAAACCAACTTTTGATCCCAAGAAAGCAATCCGGACAAGCCTCTCTCTTAATTCTCTCTCAACTTTCAAAATGGCCAAGAGGTGTGAACCTCTTCACATATTTATACCCTTTCTAATAAAAGAAAGACGGCTAACACATGCAGGATCACCCCATGCATCACCTTATGCATGCATACACATTTCATGCATACAAATAATATTATGCATATTCACACACACACACACATATATATATACAATTTCATGTATACATATTACTCATATATGCATAAAATTATATTCACCATTTTATGCATGCATATAATCATATTATACATATATTTTCTATACATAAAATAAATATATTTACATGATAAAATATAACAATTCATCATGCCTTCACGTAACCATATATACCAAATAATCACGTATTAATTACCTCAGGTGATAACCAAGAACCGGTTATCACAGTCCCCCATTTGATTTAGGTCAAACCGAGAATGGTTTGGGGAAACAGGCGGTGAAGGGGTAGTGGTAGGTTCAACATTTGGGATGGGGTGGTGGTGGGTTGTGGTGGTGGCACGACAGGAGGTGCACTTGGTGCACTCAAAGATAAAAAGAGTGGTTTTGGGGCTGTGGAGGAGTCGGAGAATTGAGATGAAAGGGCCACCCTAGTGAGAATGGCAAGGCCATCATCATCGTAGGTTAGGACCGTTATGGTCGGGGGTGATGAGGGGGGGTTTGGGCAGTGGCGGAATGGGGGAAGAAGATTGGTGAGGGAGACTCACGGCGGCCGAAGTTGGGAAGAGGGGCGGCGATGGCACTAGCAGTGGACGAGCCACCCGCATTCGAAGAGGGGTTGGTTGAAGACACAGTCGGTTATTCGGCTTGGAAATTTTCACCGGACGAGGCGGTGGCGGACTGCCGGCGGTGAAGCAAGCGCCGGGATGGAGCGGGGTGAGGGTTGCAAACCGGTTGTTTGGGTCGTGCCATGGGAGAGGTGCTGGCGGTTATTGTGAGTGAAGGAGATGAAGAGGGGGTGAAGTGATTTGTATCTTGGAAACATAAGTCTGAAAAAGTGAAGTGATGGTTTTCATCACTTTTATATTTGATATATTTTTTGAAAAAAAAATCCTTTGAAACTCATGATGAGTTAGTTGGCTAAACAATGGTCAAAGGCTAATTTTTTTACATGGTGGTTTAAATCACCATGCTCATTTTTCATTTTCTAAAAAAAATCATTTTTTATAAGCCTTGAAAACCACCCTAAGAACTAATCATCCAAGAGTCAAAAACCAAAAAGTGGTTTACTTAGTGGGTTAAACCATTACCCCACTCTTTGAGAATTTTTTTTATAAAAAAAAATGTAAAATGAAAGAACCCATCCTTTCACCTTTTTCTTTGACCTTTTTTGAAGACCATTTTACAAAACCAACTTACCACAAGATAATAACCAAAAGATTGTTTTGCTTAATGGTTTATACATATACCCCATTTTTCTTGTTTTAAAAAAAATCATTTCACCCAAGATTTGCTATGATGACCAAAGTTTGTCTTTTCATCAAAATCTCAGCTTTCCAGCAAGATCCAACTAATAAGAAAAACTAGTTAAAACAAATAACCAGTAGGTTGCAGATTTCCCTCCAAAAACGAACGAACATGACAGTTGGCAGAAACTTCCCACAGTCTACTCAAAATATTCTCCATTCTTGCCTTAAAATCAAAATATTTACAAAATTTTGAAAAACCTTCCCAAAAAATTACTGGGTTGGATCAGTCATTCCCTCTAGGAGGAAATGTTTGATCCGATGCCCATTAATTTTGAAAGCACTGTTATCTTGGGGATTTAAAAGATCTACCGTTCCAAATTTCCCACACTGACAATTGTGAATGGTCCGGACCATCTTGATTTAAGCTTTCCGGGAAAAAACCTTAATCGAGAATTAAAAAGGAGAACTTTTTGACCATTTTCAAAAATTTGATGATTAATCCTACGATCATGCCATGCTTTTGTTTTCTCTTTGTAAAGTTTGACATTTTCGTAGGCATGATATCGTCATTCTTCCAAATCATTGAGTTGAAATTTTCTTTTCTCTCCCACAGAATTCTCATCCAAATTAAATTCTTTAATTGCCTAAAAAGCTTTGTATTCTAATTCTAGCGGGAGGTGGCATGCTTTACCAAAAACCAATTGGTACGACGACATTCCCAAAAGGGTTTTAAAGGCGGTTCGATATGGCCACAATGCATCATCCAACTTGAGTGATCAATTCTTACGATTAGGTTTTACGACTTTCTCTAAAATATTTTTAATTTCACGATTAGAAAGAGGAAATTTCAAAATTTGGAACGCATTTTCGCAAAACTTGGTCTGCTCCCATTTTGTAAAGAAATGGATCACCCCATAAATAATGCTTACAATCATGAAGAAATTTTTTAAAGCGTTGTCCTTGAAGATGATACGGCTTAAGACCACAGGCAAGGTAATTGGCGATATTAGCATACCATGGAATTTCATTTTGAAAATTGTCTTTGAATTGCCAAAATGTACTCATCAGGAAAAATTTCTTTTATCACATGGTTTCCCCCGCTTGAAACTTTGCCTTAAATCCTTGACAAGTGATCAGCTACTTGATTGTCACATCCTTTGCGATCAACTATCTCAATCGAATTCTTACAAAAGAAGAACCCATCTAATATGTACGGTGACTTTAGTGCCAATTAAGTAGGATTGAAAATGATCGAAGGCAAATACTACTGCAAGTAATTCTTTTTCTGTGGTGGTATATTTAATTGGGCCTCCACTAAAGTTTTACTTGCATAGTAGATGGGGTGGAAAATCTTGTTTAGTTTTTGTCCAAAAACGGCACCTACGGCCTAGTCACTTGCGTCACACATAACCTCAAAAGGCATGGTCCAATCTGGGGCAATGACGATAGGTGCCGAGACAAGAGCTGTTTTAATAATTTCAAAAGGTTTTTTACATTCGAGATAAATTCAAAATTTTGATCAACATGTAGTAAATTACATAAGGGTTTTGCAATTTTTGAAAAATCCTTAATAAATCAACGATAAAAACCCGCATGTCCCAAAAAATTTCGAATGCCTTTGATCGAAGATGGTTCGGGCAATTGCAATATAACCTCGATTTTTGTTTTATCAACTTCCAAACCATTTTTAGAAACCATGTGATCTAAAACAATTCCTTCTTGTACCATAAAATGACATTTTTCCCAATTCAAAATTAAATCATTAGTAGTTTCACATCTTTCCAAACTTTTCTTTAAATTGGCAAAACAATTTTCAAAAGATGAACTGATAACTGAAAAGTCATCCATAAATACTTCCATGGTATCTTCAATCATATCCGAAAAAATTGACATCATGCAACTTGGAAAGTAGGTGCGTTACAAAGACCAAATGGCATACGCCGAAAAGCAAAAGTTCCGAAGGGACAAGTGAAAGTGGTTTTCTCTTGATCCTCAGGTGCAATGTGAATTTTGTTGTAACCCGAATATCCGTCCAAAAAGCAATAAAATTCTTTTCTGGCTAATCTTTCTTGCATTTGATCAATAAAGGGCAAAGGGAAATGATCTTTTTAGTTGCTAAATTTAATTGCCTATAATCCATGCAAATCCGCCATCCGATGACGGTCCTAGTAGGGATGAGCTCGTTATTGTCATTGGTGATAACCGTGGTTCCACCTTTCTTTGGTAGACATTGTACCGGACTCACCCAACCACTACTAGAAATTGGGTATATGATACCCGCACCTAACCACTTCAAAATTTATTTCTTAACAACCTCTTTCATGATGTGATTTAATCTCCTTTGTGGTTACACCTTTCCAACATTATTTTCTTCCAAATTTATCTTATATTGGCAAAGGGATGGACTAATACCTCTAATGTCGGCAATGGTCCAACCTATGGCTCTTTTGTAAGCTTTCAACACCTCTATCAACCTTAATTCTTGTTCGTTACTTAATTTTAAAAAAAATAATTACAGGTCATTTTTCCTCCTTCATAAGATAAACATACTTAAGGTAACTAGGTAGTGGTTTTAATTCTAACTCCAGGGCTTTCTCTATGGATGGTGCTTGGACATCTCTATCCTTAAAGTCAAGTTGTTCAAATGCTGCTAAATCTTCTAAATTTTCCAACTCAACATTTTCTTCCATTATGTCCTCAAAATTTTCCCCAATGTCACTTTTGTAAGGAACGTCAATCAAACTTATCTCTAGATCTTCACCTAAAGCAGATATGACTGAACAATCACCTACCTCTCCATGAAACTTAAGAAAATTAAATATATTGAATTTCACTTCTTGATCACTAACTCTCATGGTCAACTCCCTTTTCTGCACATCAATTAATGTTCTCCCGGTTGCAAGAAAAGGTCGACCTACAATGATTGGGACATTATTGTCAGCTTCATAATCCAAAACTAGAAAATTAGCCGAAAAAATAAATCTATCAACTTGGACCAAAATATCCTCTATTTTACCCTTAGGATAAGCAATGGACCTATCCGCCAATTGTGAAGTCACGGTAGTCGGACGGACTTCTCCTATTCCTAGTTTGTTAAAAACTGACAATGGCATAAGATTAATGCTTGCCCCCAAATCATATAGGGCATGGCCCACTTCTTTTCCTCCTATTGAACATGTGATGGTAAAACTTCCTGGGTCTTTTAACTTGGGAGGAATTTTACAAGTAAGGAGTGCACTACATTCTTTGGTAAAAGCAACCGTTTCAAATTCATTCAACATTCTCTTTTTATTTAGAATGTCTTCAAAAATTTAACATAGCTTGGCATTTACTCAAGAGCTTCTACCAAAGGTATGTTAATGTGTAGTTGCTTAAAGATGTCCACAAATTTCTTAAATTGCTCGTCCAAATTTTTGTTTTTCATTCTTTCGAGAAAAAGTAAATTCTGCAAATCTAGAGCTGGTTGAATGGATTTTTTCGGCTGGACAGTGGGCACAATCTTCCTACTGTGGGATGTTTGAGCCGAGAGCTGCACAGTTCTGGAAGTTGATGCAGGGACTGTTTTTTGGACATAAATTAAATTTTGAGTTTCTCTATTGGGAGGACTCAAAATTGGAAAATTTGACATATAAAAAGCGTGTGAAACCTCGTTTTGATGGGTCGGTTTTCCAACGGTTTCATTTGTGTGATCAATGACTTTTGAATTCTCCTCACTCAAAACGGTTACGGCTTTGATATGTTCTTTATCCTTAGGGGTTTCCGTGTCACCAGGCAAAGTTCCTAAAGGTCTACCCTTGAGATCGATGACAAATTGGTCGAGTTGGGTTTCGAAAATTCTTAACGTTGCATTGGTTTGGTTTATAAAACCTTAAGTAATGATTCGAGTGAACCATTACCGTCCGTAGTTGTGCGAAACACCTTGCCCATATCCCTGGGGATTTTGTGGCCGATTTTGGACTTGGGTTACCCGGGGGTTGAAGTCCAGGATTTCCAGCCCAAGAAAAATTGGGGTGATTCCTCCAATTTGAGTTATATGTGGAGAGAATGGGCTATTTCTAGCATGACTCCCAACATAATTCACCAAGACGGGATTTCCGGGGCATTATTCATAAGAATGGCCCTCACCACAAAAGACACAAGATTCAGTCATAGATGGATTGGACATTATGGATTGAACTTGATTTTTTTCTCTATTTAAATTCAAATTGTTTTTAACTAAATTAGTTAAAACTACAATTTAAGCATTTAAAGAAGAGATGACATCAAGTTTATGGATGCCTGAAGCAGATTTAGAAACAACAACACGGGGATTTGACCATTCAGTATTATTATTAGAAATTCGTTCCAAAATGTTATACCCCTCATTATAAGTCTTAGTTGTGAAAGCTCCACCCGCCGCTGCATCAAGAATAATTTTAGCGGAACTAAAAAGTTCATTATAAAATGTCTCCAATTGAATACAATGAGGGATTTCGTGGTGAGAACATTTCCGTAGAAGGTCCTTAAATTTCTCCCATGCATCCGAAACCGCTTCATCTTCTTCTTGGCGAAACATCATAATTTCATTTCTAATTTTTACATTCTTTGTTGGAGGAAAGTATTTTTTTTAGAAATTTTTTCACCAAATCATTCCAAGTTAGGATTGAGTTTGGTGGTTGGGAATTTAGCCATGCTCTAGCTCTATCCTTTAATGTGTAAAGGAAAAGTGTCAAGCGTAAGGCTTCTTGTGTGACTCCGGGAATTTTAAAATGATCCGTCATTTCTGTAAAAGATTTTAAATGAGAGTGCGGATCTTCCGACGATAATCCCCCAAACTGACTTATTGTGGAAATAAATTGAATACATTACCGGTTTTGGTTCAAAAGTTGTCGCTGTCATTTCGGGCCTACCTATTCCCGCTGCCAACTGACCGAATTCGGAAGTTGCGTAGTCCCGTATGCCTCTATTTTTATCATCGGCAATTTTAACTGTGGCCTCCCGATGAGGTAAATTATCTCCCATGGTACGGTTTAAATTAGGATTTCGCTGATTATTTCTACCTCTTCTACGTCTTCTAATGGTTCTTTCTAATTCAAGATCAAGAGGTAAAAGTTCATCGTATTGTAGCCTTGGCATACAACACGGAAAGTACGATTGAAACAAATGACCAATGCTCTAACGAAAATCAATATCTCAGAATAAAAATCGCGCTAGTCCCCGGCAGCGGCGCCAACAACTTGACAGGCTAGAATCGTTCGTGTTCACACAGTAGGCACAAAGTCCCCACAGTGGCGGTGCAAGTGCACGCCGACACTATGATCGCTTGAAGTAATGTAGTGGTAAAATACCGAGATCATTTCATCAGGGACTGGACTACTGAGATTCACAGACTTTCATGAACTTCTTGCTCGTGTTTCGGTTTACGAATAAAGTTGGATTTTTGTTTTTAAAAAGCTTTAAAAAGAATAAAATAGCGAAATAAACTTTTAGACTAAAGAATGGGCATGGGTGTGAGTGTTACTTAAGATAAAATTAACAATAAAATGGTTAAAATTTTATAAGTTGTTTATAAAAATCCGAATCTGTTGAAAGTGAAAATTTACAAACGATCCCCATAAAATTCTATAAAGTTCTTACATTCACCACTTCGAAACTTGCCGATTTAGCTAAAAAGAAGAAGAAATAAAATCCATACCCAAATCTCTTTGTGATAAGAATAACCATCACTTAACCCTTAGCTAAATACATACAAAATTCACGTCTCCACGTAATTATCAAAGACTCTCTCGAGTTCTTTGTGCAACACTTAAGCCATATTTCAGATCCGCCCATCTCTAAATCTAAGATCTAATATTAACACTTCAAAGTGATCGGTTTATCTGCGTTGAGTTTAAGTCCCATCTTAAGTGACCAAGTTACGAAGTGGTAAAGAGTAAAAACACCCAAATATTGTATAAAAATCCTAAGTTGAACTCACACGCACACCCATAGAGTAAATTAGCTAATAGTAGACATAATAAACATGATAGAAGACATTAAATAAGACTGAAATGTAACTTGAATATAAACTAAAAACATATTACAACTTTAATACAAGAAAATAAAGTGCTAAGCTACAACTAGATAAGAAGAGAAGAACATTAGCTAAAATACTTCTACGAGATTAATAATAGAGAGAGATGAGGGATAAGAGATGTGCCAAATAAGCTCCCAAGGCCTCTTTATGTAGGGGGGGAATGGATAAGGACAAAACCTTTATCCAAAGGAAATTAAGAGCACAAAATTCTTAGGGCAAAGACTAATAAATAAAGACTTATAATAAAATAATATAAAGGGTACATCTCAACAACCAACTACAGCTGGAGGAAATCTCTGGGAAGATTCTTCAAGCAGCTCATCCTCCAAAAAGCAGAAAGCAACAAAATTCATGAACATCCCACAGTGGTGCCATAGTGGACAGTTTGCCAAAAATGCAGGTTTTCGAAATAAAATTTCTTCCTTTATGTTTCATCATCTTTTTACACCTTTTTAGAATAATCAGGGAAAAACAAGGAAATTGAGTATTTAATAATTCCAAAAACGGAGGAAATAAGTAAGAAATAACTCTAAAAAATGAGAGTTATCAAATACCTCTGTGTCCGAGTATCTCTGTGTCTTGGCGACCTCTGCATCCGAGCTCTTATACCAGGCTGCTTCCTAGACTAAGTCCTTTTGACTGGAGCAAGAGGATTCTTACTTACACTTCAATTAATATTATTGGTCCCAACCGGGATCTACAAGAGTTTAGAGGTGATCATTTTTTAGGGGGGGGGGGKGATGAATACAAATACAATAACTTTCACTTTTAAAAATATATATTGATTAAGAAAGATCAATACATATTTTTACAGACTGTTTGCTGAATAGACAAGGTAAAGAAAAACCTATCTAAAACAATCTAGAAATACACACAAAATAAACTTAGCAAATATATGAGATTTGCCAAAAGAGATAAGACAAATGTGTGTTCTTCTTGGATATGTGTCTTAGAATTAGAGAAAAATTCTAACTTGCTCGTACCACAGCGTTGCATGAGTGAAGGGAGCACTCAACTATTTATACCCATTGCATTAAGTGCAATTCAAAAGAGGCAGAACACGTGTCAAGCTTTTAGAAGAAAGCTTGTGCTTTGCTATAGTGAATAGTACTTTTGTCTATTCATGAGCAGGCATCCTTTTCTGTAGTTGGTAGGCACTAGAGTAGACTAATCGGCTCCGTGCAGTATGATACTCTTGAGAGGGTATGGGTTTGTCCTTTGTGTGTGGAAGGACAAGACAAAAGCAATCGTGCATGGCAAGCTTCATTTGATCTCTGAATGCTGGAATAACGCTGGAGGTTTATTCAACATTCACTGAGGCTTGTGCAGTCTTCACACATATGTTGACCAGGTTGTAATCACTGAATACCGCTTCAGATCATGAATGCACTAGTCACTAATCTTCAGTTTCAGCCTTCGACATTTGCTGAAGGTTCTTGGGTGTGAGTTCTGTCTTCTTGAAGTATAGCTGTCGTTGTAGGATTACAATACATGTTTCAACGATCACTAAACAGACTCAGTGATAATCGCTGGAACTGAATAGACAGAAACATAATACTTCGATAGGTAAAAGGGATTATCATCAAATCAATGAGAGAGAGAATCAACAAATATAGATCTAACAATTTCCCCCTGAGTGTAAATAAAAAGACTCTACTTGAATTGAATCTAGTCTAGGAAAGCAAGAGTCCAACATGGTCCTCTGTATGTAATTTTCTTTACTGAAATGAAATTACAAGTACTGAGATGAAATTACATAATGAGAAAAGTTTCAAAAGATTTACAAGAGAAAGACCTTAGAAGTGTTGAAGTTTCATGAACCTCCTAAGAAGCTCATGAAATTCTAGCACACTATAAATGGAATGAATAAGAGCTAAGGCTCTTTCTCTTGCCGCCAAGGTTTGATTGCTGCTCTTGTGGACCTGGTTCTTGAGGTATCGCAGAGTAGCATTGGAGTATTTGAAGTGTTGGTCATTATGAAAGAACACCTTTTCTCTGTGTTCATTAAGATAGACCACCCTGTGCTCTGGTTCCACGATCACCGTCTAAGAGGGGACATGGTTTATGCCTTCAAGTTCTTCGTTTGATGCAGTGACACAGAGTTGATAAACCCCCATATCAAGAGCAATCTAGAAGTTCACTTTTCACCTGAAGTCTAGAAAATTTGTCATGGTTTGGCGAATGGCAGAGTTGGCTAGAGAAAACTTTATCCCCTAATCCCTCTTATGATCTGTGTGGAAGTATAGGGTAAGAAGGTTCCATAGGTTGAGATTGTTGAGATCGTAGTCTGTAAAGACGCTGATCTGACCTTGTGACTGTTCTATCATATACCTATGAAAGATGATCTGATTGTGCATGAACATTCTCTTCTTGATGTCCAATACTTGCTTGATCCCATCCACAAAGTGAACTTGGTTGACGGGTTGCGTGTATTAGCGAAGAAAGCACTGTCTTATGTATTCTTGTGCCATGGGATGTAAGTTTATCTTTTGTCTAGGCACTTCTTCCCTCTAGTTGTACTTAAATTAGTAGATCTTCTCATTCGTGACAAAATCTTCAATAGGTTTTTCTCTGGGGACGGGCCTCATCATTGCTTGCATTTGGTCTTTGATCTATTGTACTTGATTGTAGACTTGTTTGGAGCTTTGAGGCCTGCTGCTACTAGCTCCCTCTATGCTAGCTCTGCTTTGACTTGGTTTAGGTGAAGGACGAACAACTTTTGTTCATTGTGTTAGAGCTCTTGATCTTGGAGCTTAGACTGGTGATAGAGGGATAGCAACGGTTACAAGAGGAGGAAGTGTAATTGCCATTGGTGGAGACTGTTAAACCCCATAATTCATAATGTAAAAAGTAATGAAAAACAATAAGTTATGAAGAACCAGAAGACCGATGAAGACATCAAGGTAGAAACGGCTAAGTCTGGAGTACAACCAGAGGACCGATGGACGATCTGGGATGCGATGGAAAGAGCACCCTCATCGATCCTCTGGTCATCAATACTTAGAGAATTCTCCAGCAAATCATCCAGAAGCATACGATAAAGATTTAAAGATAAGGATGATTCATCACATCATGAATGACAGCTGGAGATAACATGTCGACAGCTAGACTTCAAGTTTATCTCTAATAGTAAAGGTTATCAATAGAGTAGATAAACGTTATCTGTTAATAGAAGATTAGCTAAAAAGTCTCATTAGATAGTTATCTTCTTATTAGCTGATTAGTATAAATAGGTGATTAGGCCTATTGTAAAAAGAGTCGCTTAAGTTGCTTTTACATTTTTCATATTTATAAAGTGAAATCTTTGACGCTCAAGATTGTTCTTAATTGTTTATAATTCATTCTTGAGTGTTCATCACTTTGTTCATAAAATCACTATAATTTGGTTATTATTAACGAGATTATTAGTGTTATTGAGAGATCTGAGATCAACAATTGGTATCAGAGCCAATTGATTGAATTTCCAATCAAAACGATCAAACAAAAATCTCTCAATTTTTGATCTTTCTCGCCAAAACACGAAGCCTTCTCTTCAAAATTCTCAATGGCCAACTGGAATTCTGCTTACAATGTTGGCTCCCTGACCAAGCCTCCAACTCTTCAACGAGAAGAATATGCACAATGGAAGATCAGAATGATAAACTTCTTGGAAGGAATGGACAAGAACCTTCTTCGATCTGTAATGGAGGGTCCTTACATTCCACAAACTCTTGTTCCAAGAGTTCCAGGAACAACTACCACGTCTGAAATTCCTGCCTACTACACGCCCAAGGATGAGAAGAATTGGGATGAAGACGACAAGGAAAGAGTAGAAACAGACAAAAAGGCCAAAAGATTGATAATCATGGCCATTCCCAACAAAATATTCCAATCCCTCGACGCATGTTCCACAGCCAAGGAACTATGGGATGAACTGGCAAGCCAACTGGAAGGAGGAGCAAAAACAAAAAAAAAAAAAATCGTTGAGCACAATGTCTCAACGAATATACTAATTTCAAGGTCCTCCCTGATGAGCCAATACAGAAAACTTATGATCGTTTTAACACATTGATCAATCAATGTCGTCGAAACGACATCTCTAGAACCAAGGAAGAAAACAATGTTTTATTCCTTAAAAGTCTGGGCGATGAATGGACTCAACTGTCTATGTCCCTACAAGCAAACCAGGACCTAGACAGCTGGTCACTTCATGATATGTATGGAACGCTTGCAGCACAAGAAAATGACATAATGAAAAAGAAGGTTTCCATTGGTGGACCTCTTGCCCTTGCTGCCGATGAAAAAGAAAAATCAAGGACTTCCACCAAAGAACATAAAAAGAAAGGCAAGAAAGCATTGGTAGTAGAATCGGAATCTGAAGAAGAAACTTCTGAATCAGATGATGAAATTAAAGCCTTTGCCAAATCTTTGGCCTTGATCACAAAGCAGTTCCAGAAAAAGTTCATCAAGAAACCCTATGAACGAAAAGAGTTCAAAAGGGAAAGATACCAGTCATCGTATGAAAGAAAGCCATCCAAATTCCATCAGAGGGAAGATAGAAGAGATGGGAGAGAGGAAAGAGAAGAAAGAAGAGAAGACAAAAGAGACGAGAGKAAAGAAGACAAGGATGGAAGGAAGAATGACCTTCGATGCTTCAGATTTGGAAAGCTCGGTCATTTCTCCAAAGAATGCCAAGGACGATTGGCAAAGGATGCTGATTATTACAAGAACAAATGTAAATACAATTCCAGAGAGCGAAGCCTGATGGCTGGAAAAGAAAATTGGGTGTCTGATTCTTCATCAGACGATGAAGACAAAGCACTCATATGTCTAATGGCCACGTCCACCGCAGAATCCGCCTACAACTCTGATGACCAGGTATGTAAGTCTACTTCCAATGAAATCAACTCTGCCCCATCAGAGCTAGAGTTAAGGGTAATAAAACTTTTAGAAGATTTCCTGAAATTAAAAGAAAATTTAAATTTTGAAAAATCTGAAAGGATAAAAGCGGAAAAAGAAGCTAGTTTGTACAAAAGTGAAACTGATCTTTTAATCGAAGAAAAAGTTGAACTCGCAAAGGAAAAGACTCGCATCAGCACACTTAAGAAATCAGAGGAAGATAAACTTCTGGAATTAAGCAAACAAATAACTAAGGACCTAGAAAAGAAAACGAAGGCCTTAAAAGAATCCGAGGCAGAGAGACTCAATTCAGTAGCTCTTAAAGATTTCTTTCAAAAAGAGCGGGAAATTCTTCACCAAAAGCTTCAAACCAATGAACTTCTGATGAAGAAATATAAAGATGCCCAAGATGTTTATGAAAAATAAAATGGCCAAAAGGACACTCAAGGGATTGGATTCAATGAATTAGATTCTTTCATTGAATCAAAGAAATCCACCCTTGAATCCACTTTTAAACTTGGATGCATTCAAAAACCCGACTTCTCTCCAAAACCAAAAGCTAATTTCAAGAGAGTTAAAGTCGATGGAAAAACTGTCTTTTCAAGGCAGGATTTTGAAAATGTGGTATACGAGAACAGTACAAGTAAAAATTTTGACGGAAGCAATGACACCTCTAAATCAGAAACAAATGGAAACCCTATGGTTCAACCAGAATCTCTGATTGTCAATTCCTCTACATCAGCAAGTACTGTTGATGAAAAAGAGAATCCAAAAGAGGAACCATCAGCTGATGAATCGATGAACAACTCAAGTAAAATTGTAAGTTCATCGAAGTCAGAATCGATGAAACCTCAAGTAGATTACTCTAAAACATCAACCTCTGAACCCATATCTTCCAATTTAATCCATGTTAATTTTGATTTTGAGAAATCAGCAAGAGATTTTCTTGACTCTAAATCTGAAGAAGAGATCTGTGAATCACCAAAAATCATTGAGGATAAGAAACATCAAAACCTAAAAACCTCAATGAAATATGGTATTCCTTCATCAATGAAAACTTCAGACAAAGAAAAGAGAAAACTGAAAGATAGTAACTCTGCCAAAGCTAACTTAAAAGTCCCTAATACATCCTTCAGGTTCATTAAGTTTACTCGTAAGCAAACACAAAAGTGGTCTGCCTCTGAAAACTTTGACCACCACTTTTATTTCCATCCAGCTGAATAAAAGCAGACCTTCCTCAGGAGAAAAGAAGTAAAGTCGAAGACCTCTTCCAATAAAAAATCTGAACTAGATAAGAAGTTTGTAAAAACATCCGATGCTAGGACATGATTTACTCATAGATTTACTTCTTCACTTACATCGAATAAAAAKAATGTTAGACATACAAATTCAATGTTTAATCATTGTCAATGT
>NW_020200578.1:253051-266838 GCF_001531365.2 Cynara cardunculus var. scolymus | reverse complement strand
ATGTCACTTTTGACGAATCTCAGTCAGCTAATTCAAAACCCATCTCAATTGATGAGGATGAATTAAAGAGTTGGATGATAGCTCACTACGGACAACCTGAAGCTTCCAACAGTGCTCCTCTTAACACTGAATCTTCAGAAGCTAAAGATGATCCACTCATCATTCCAGTTGCAGCTAGTCACTCCAATGTATCTTCTTCAGAGATTGCTGCAGTGCCCATTAGCTATGTACCTCCTTCTACTTCAAATACTGAACCATCAGTGAATGAAATGCCTTCAGTTTCCGAACCTCTTTCAGTTGCTGAATTTGAAACTCCTTTGGCAATAGTCCCTATTACTAAAGAAACTGTTGCTGAAGTCTCATCTTCCATACCTGAACTCTCCTATTAAGATGAAGCTCCTTTACCGGTTCATGGATGGACTAAAAGCCATCCAATTCATCAAATTCTTGGTGATATAGATGCAGGTATCAAGACACATTGAGGTCTAGGTAATATTTGTCTCTTTGTCAACCTTCTTTCTTTAGTTGTACCCAAGAAAATCAATGATGCTATATTCGACCCTAGTTGGGTTCTTGCTATGCAAAAAGAGCTCATTGAGTTTGATAGGAACAAAGTCTGGTACCTTGTCCCACGTCCATCAAACAAATTAGTGATAGGCACCAAATGGGTCTATCACAACAAGTTGGATGAAGATGGTGTGGTAACCCGCAATAAGGCTCGGTTTGTTGCTCAGGGTTATACACAAGAAGAAGGAATCGACTATGATGAAACCTTCGCACCAGTGGCTAGACTCGAAGCAATTCGATTCTTTCAAGCCTTTGCTACCGATAGAGACTTCAAGGTCTTTTAGATGGATGTAAAGAGCGCTTTCCTTAATGGAAAACTTCAAGAGGAAGTTTATGTTGAACAACCTCCAGGGTTTCTTGACCCTAAGTACCCTAACCACGTCTATAGGTTGGATAAAGCTCTTTATAGGTTAAAGCAGGCTCCTCATGCCTGGTATGATACCTTTTTTTCTTTTCTCATCTCTGAGAAATTCTCTTGTGGAAAGATTGACCAACCTTATTTCTTAGGAAAATTAAAGGTCACATCATTCTCGTCCAAATTTATGTCGATGATATCATTTTTGGTTTCACTAATCCCTCTTTATGTTTTTGTTTCGCTGAACGCATGAAGAAAGATTATCAGATGAGCATGATGGTAGAACTAACTTTCTTTTTAGGTCTCCAGATCAAACAAACTGATAAAGGCATCTTTATCAACCAAAGTAAGTATGTTAGGGACATGCTGAAGAAGTTTGATCTATCCCACAGTTCATCTATGAAAACTCCTATGGCTCATCCTGTCACTCTTAACAAGGATCCAAATGGAAAGCCTGTAAATATGACTGTTTACAGAGGAATGATCGGCTCTTTGCTCTATGTCACAGCTATCCGATCCGATATCATGTACTTCACTTGCTTATGTGCAAGATATCAAGTTGAACCTAATGAATCACATCTGATCGCTGTCAAATGCATATTCAGATATCTTAAGGGAATTCCTAATATGGGTCTTTGGTATCTAAAGGTTCAGGTTTCGACCTTATTGGTTATTCGGATAGTGATTTTGCAGGTTGCAAAATTGATAGGAAAAGCACCACTGGAGGCTGTCAGCTTCTAGGTGGAAAGTTGGTGAGCTAGACAAGCAAAAAGCAAAATTCAGTATCCACATCAACAGCTGAAGCTAAGTATGTAGCCGCTGGTAGCTGCTGTGCCCAAATTCTTTAGATGAAAAATCAGCTACATGACTACGATCTTCAGTTTTCAAGGATTCCTATTTATTGTGATAGCACCAGTGCCATTGCAATTGCAAACAACCCAGTACTTCACTCCAAGACCAAACATATTGAGATCCGATATCATTTTATCAGAGATCATGTTATGATTGGTGATATTGAACTTCACTTCGTTCCAACTGAGTATCAACTTGCTGACCTTTTCACCAAGCCTCTTGATGAAACAAGATTTAACATCTTGATCAGCGAATTGGGTATGTTGAACACTGAATATTAACATTCAGTCATTAAACATCACTCAGTAAGTGAAATGATTCAGTGCTCTATCTCTAACACTGAACTCTTGATTAAATATATCTATTCTCTAAGGTATGATTACCCTTCTCTTTTCACAACTTAAAACTTTCACTGAATACTTTATCTTTTTCATTGATAAAATGTTTTAAAAGGTGGTATCAGTGATTCTAAACACTCACCACATCTTAAAGTATATCTTTATACTTATCTTAGAAATCTTAAAACCATCACTGAAACTTTTCTTCAGTGATCAAAAAGTTTTTAAATGCCAGTTTCAGTGACTCTCTTCACTGAAACATAATGTCTTAAAACCATCACTGAATACTTTCTCTTTTTCAGTGATAAATTGTTTTAAATAGAGTTTTCAGTACCTTTTAACTGAATTACTCTTCATATTCTTAAAAACTATTTTTGTTTTTAAAAGAAAATAAATGCATCGTCTTTATGACGACATTCTCTGTTTACTATGAGCGACGCTTTGAGATGCGCAAAATGACCTGTCATTACGCTACCTCATTAAATGCCATCCAATCGTGGATGAGAACGTGGCATRTTTTTCATCATGACCACTTTCCCGAACCGTCGTCTTTTTCTCTCTCATATTTCTTCTCTCTCCTCTTACCTATAAATATAAGATCTCTTCTTCACTTTTCTCTTTACGCTTTCAAAATACTTAGACGAACTTTTGCTAAGATTACTCTAAAGCAAGAACTCTCTCATCTTCAAACCTTTTTTCGACCTTTCCTCTTCATCTTCAAAGGTCAGAATCTTCTTTCTTATTCAGTTATAAGAAATGTGTTTAATCTGATTAAGAACTTTGTTCTCTTAATCCATTAAACTGTAATGGTTTCTAATCATCTCCTTCTTGATTAACAAATATATTTCTTTATACACATTCTACTTTAAAAACCCTAATCTTTTGAGGATTTTTCAAATGAAGGTTTTCTAAACTTTTTCTATACTCTTTGACCATATACTCTTGGATTATTTGTAACAAATCTATTATTTCTTCCTGTTTATTTTACTTCTTTAACAATACACAGATGGCTGCCAAGAATGTCAACTTCACCATTGACGAGATCTCTATCAAGGCCAACAACCACATTGCCTTGTTAGAGATACCCTCTACCAGAGCACATTACCAAGAGGCGGTTGACTTCCTCAAACAGTCGTCCTTAGAATATGCTCTCAACCATGAGCCCCTCATGGTTAAGGAACTTCTTCCGCAGTTCTGGTACACTGCTGAGGTGGTCAAAGTTCAAGACGAGGCTGGCCGCACAATGGAGCAAATCCATTTCACTTTCAACCGTATGGAAGTGAACTTTGGGTTTCTACACTTCGATCAGCTCTTCGTCTTCCCAAGGGTCCCTTCGACAGCGAACCCTCCACCACCGAGATCATAAACTTTCTCGATGCCATTGGCTACCAGTAGCCAATGAAGAAGGACTCCAGCGCCCCTCTCAAATCCTTGACAAAGATTGAGAAGAACAGGATGTCAGCTGTCTGGCAATACCTGTTTTCTCATTTCATCCAGTGCTTGGGTGGAAAAAACCGGAGGTCAGGACCAGGCCTCTAGGATCGCCTTGATCATAGGCGTATCTGCGATTCAGCATCGCAATATAAATTATGTTGCGGTCATTTTCGATGACCTGGTGCTTAAGCTGAACAAGCGCCAGCGAGAAAAGGTGGTGCCTTACACCAGGTTTCTTTCAATGTATTGACAAAAAATTTCAAAAGTCTTTACCCCAAAGAAGGAACCTTCCAGCTTTTGGGCTTGGATCCAGGATTCTGGATCATAAGCTGAGGGACAGTGATGTGGCACTTTCTTCCATTGTGTCCATCACTATCTCTTCTTCTCAGGTGGTCATGACAACGGCAACCCCCCCCCCGCATCTAGCCAAGCCACCAAAACCCCTTCTAAACGATCTTCTTAACCAACTCTTGGTTCTCCTCAGAGAGCCAAGAAAGCCAAAAAGGGGACAACCACGTCTCTAGCTGAGGCCTCTCAACTAGGGGTGAGCACAGGTGGGTACCCGCCCTTTTTGATAGGAACCGGAACCGGAACCGGCGATTCTTGAGATATTAGAACCGGAACCGGCGGTTCTTGAGATATTGAAACCGGAACCGGAACCGGTTAGAACGGTTCTTAAATTTTTGGAACCGAAACTGGAACCGCCGGGAACCAGTTCCGGTTTCGGGTACCCGTTTCCTAAAATATTAAAATTTTGTTATTTAGAAATAAACAATAAAACATTGCCAAAACACTAAATAAATAAGCAAGAATACAAGAATACTGATAGAAAATGTTCAAAGTTTAATGATTACATACTATAATAGTAAATGTTCAAAGTTTAACGATTACATACTATGAATCCAAATGAACACACAATTTGAAGAAATACGAATCATTCTATATGAAGAATTTAGATGAAGAATGAAGATGACGCGTGCTTTCAAGATGTAAACCTAATATAAATTTGGTATTAGAAATTAATAATTATTTTTTTATTGAAAAATACCGGGTACCCGGCGGGTAACGGTTCCGAAAAATTGARAACCGGAACCGGAACCATTCTCAATCTGTTCCGTATTTTAGGAACCTAAACTAGAACCACTCATATCGGTTTCGATTATGGAACCGGCGGTTCCGGTTCCATAGCCAGGTACCCGGTTCCGCTGCTCACCCCTACTCTCAACAGGCTTCAGTTATTGAAACTAGCCTTATCCCCGAGGCACTTTCTGTTAACCCTCCCAGCTTTTTAGTGATTTCTCCCATCACTGTCGTATCAGTGGTACCTTCACCAATCACTTCAGTGACCCAAATCACTGAAAGTATAGATATCAGCGCCACCATCGCTGAACACCCACGTCTCTTCTCAACCATTTTCTCTTCTTCTCCCTCCTTGGTCTTTACACATGCCGATGATGTATCAGCGACTGTCCTTCCTGATACTGAGACACGTACAACTGGACTTTAGGCTGCTCCTCTCGATGCTCCTCATCATACAAATGTCCATCCTCTCGAGGACATCTTTTCTCCTGCCAGTGCAAATCCTTTAGATGTCACTGAAGGTCCCTCAGGTATTCCAAGTTCCTACCCTTTCTTTTCTTCTCACCTTGAGCCTTTAGCTCACACTTCTTCTTTTACAGGTCCTTCTCAGGAAGTGACAGAGGAAGAAAGAGAGAAAGATGATGGAGGAGATGAAGAAATTGAAGATGACTATGATATGTCATCTGATATCAAGCTTCTCCTTCCCACCGTTGATACCGTCCTCTCCAGGATCAACGAAGTTCACCAAGAGATGCCCCATCAAGGCGATCTTGATGCGAACTTGTTTGCCCTCCAGGCAGATGTTCAAGAAGTTCAGAGTCAGCTACAGACTCTCCATGAAGCTGTTTAAGCCAACAGCGACGCCATTGTTGTTCTTCACAGCAGGGTTGACGATGCTCAGGCTATAGCTGATCAGCAGACTGGTCTTCTTCAACAAATCCTGGATACTGACGTCAACCAGCTCTAGTGATTGCACCTTCTTTCTCTGCCAATGATCGTGCTCAGCTCCATGAGACGCGTGAGGCAACGACAACTCTAGCCAATGCTTCTTTGCAAAGGCTGGAGGATTCAATGGTTCTCTAGCATCAATGCTTGGACGAACTCTCGGGCTAATTCTCTCGAGCCTTAGCCAGAGAGGGGGATATGAGGTCTAATGCTGGTGAATCATCTGATGCTGCTCCTACAACTTCTCAGGCTGTTGGTCCAGTATCAGCTTCAGTTGCAGTTGAAGCTGAGGCTCTCGAAGCTGAAGCAGTTGCTGCTCCTGTAATCCCTACCATCGAAGCTGTTCAAGCTGAGGTTGTAGATGCCATCCCTAGAGCTGAGGTTGTAGATGCCATCCCTAGGGATGATGCCCATACCATCRCTGCWGCTGGTGATGATGATGATGTTGATGAAGATGAAGATGATGATGAAGACGATGATGAACCTGTCATTCCAGACACCGGAGATGATCTAGATGGTGACGACGATGATGATGATGAAGAAACACGTCACCAAAGGTGTTACTCTCGAGGATTCTACATCCCAGGAGGAGCAAAGGAAAGGTGAATCAACTCCATCAGGGAACCAGGACCCCAAGTCGAAAGGCAAGGCGGTCGCTGAAGAAGGTAACTTGAAGGTATTATTTAAAATCCCTCAATAAACCTTGCTTGAAGACTCTACCTCTCAGGTAGTGATTACTTTAGAATATCAACTTTATATTCCATCAACAACCTGCGGTCGATTGGAGCGGGTATCTGATCAACCTGTCTCTTGTGCTTTAACAGACCAGCAGATGTCTCAGCTGAAGGAGTCACTCGACCAGACTAGAGTAAAAAAATTCTTCATACCACTAGTGGTGGTGAGTTTGACTTCTTATCTGAAGCTGAAAGACTCGAGGCATTAAAGGCTGAAGAAGAGCTAGAGCTTCAAAAGAAGCATACTGAAGACAGCTTAAAGCTGGCCAAGTCAATAGCTGCAAAAGTCCTTCCCAAAAAAAAAGTCCAAGAAAACGGTGAATGCTATCCAAGCCCAAGCTAGATTTCTTTCGATTGCAGAAGCTGAACGCAAGAAGAAGCTGAAGCTGGAGGATAAAGACAAGCAATGGTGCAAAGCAAAACTGAAAAAAAGACTCAGTCCCTGCCTAATTATCAGCATCAGCGGACGTTCTAAAGATGGTGGAACGCTCGTCTCAATGCTCATCACCAGGGACAAAATTGATGTCGTTACCGAGTACCCTTCCTACCTTGGCCGCTATGGATACAGTAAATGGATGCAGATCATACAAGCCATTCAGCAATCCAAGTCGAGACACAAGACACTTATCGAGGACACCATCAACGAGCTTATCAAAAGGATGTCCAGGTATGTCAAAGTCCCTGACCGGCCAACTCTGAAGAAAGGTGGGAAGAAGAAACTAAAACTCTATGATCCTAATTAAGGACCATCCCTAAGGAACAAACATGAAACAAGGTTCTCCTTAGATGAAATCATGAAGGTTCATAAGAGTACAAACATTTCTATGTTGAATCTTGACTTGTCAAATAAGGGTCCCTACACACCCAACTCTATGCATTTTAAACCTGAGTTAGGAGTTATATTCCTTGACTATGAAGGTGAAGTCAGATTTCGGAGAATGTTAGAGCTACATCTATTCCAATGGATCACTTGGTTTATCTTTTGCTCTGGATAGATGATAGCATGCCTGGAAAAGTCGTAGATCTGAAGATACGAAGGAAATTCCTACGTCGAAGAAACCTTGGTGAAGATGTACTTGATTACATAGATCTAAGTGTTTTAGAATAAGATTCTCTTTGTAACAACAGTCCACTTTTCCTTGTAAATTCTTGTACTATGTCTTCTTTCATTGATTGTACTTATATTCTATAAGTTCTGGACATGTACTGTAATACTTGTATTATTTCCTACGATTAATAAAATGAGTATTCCATGTACTTCACTGAAAAAGATCCCTGAAAAAAGTAATAGGGACACAAGTCTATGAGTTCCAATGTTACTTTTTGCATTCACTGACAATCTACGTCAGTGAATAAGCTTTCAGTTTCAGTTTTCGTACTTATAATTTTCTTAGATATAACTTAAGAAAAATTATCAAGCTGAAACTGACCAAACTAAAAAAAATCTCAAAATAATAAAAAGGGACATGTATTTTATATGTAACTTTTTCCTTACTATTATTTGGTAAGATAACCTTCTTTATGTTATCTTGTTATCATCAAATAGGGGGAGATTGTTGTTCCTCTCTCTCTCTGTGATTTGATGATAATCCCTTTTCTCTTTCACGTTGTATTTGTGTTTCTGTATTTTCAGTTCCAGCAATCTTCACTTAGTATGTTCAATAATCGCTGAAGAAATTGCATTGTAAATTCATCAAATACAGCAATACTTCAAGAATACAACACTCACACCAAAGAAACTTCAGCAAACGTCGAAGACTGAAACTGAAGATTAGAGACTGGCGAGTACGTGATTTGAAGCGGTATTCAGTGATTACAAGCCTCTCTATACATGTATGAAGAGTGCTCAAGCTTCAGCGAATGATGATGAGACCTTCAGGTCATTCCAGCATTCAGGGATCAAAGGAAGCTTGCTTAGCACTATTATTGTTGTCTTGTCCTTATGCACACAAAGGACAAAACCCATACCCTTACAAAAGCTCGTACGGAACGGAGCCGACTAGTCGACACTTTGTCCACCAACTTTAGGTAAGGATGTCTGCTCAGAAATAGTGCTTCTGTACTATTCACTGTAGCGAAGGACAAGCCTTCCTCTTAAGGCTTGACACGCACTCTAAACCTACCATATTGCATAAAATGGACATTTAATGCACTGGGTATAAACAGAAGTGTTTCTTCTCCATGCAAAGAGCGTGCATCTCTCACTCTAACCTAATTCTTACTTCAAGCATCTTCTAGCTTAAGTAAATGATCTTTCTCTTAGCAACTTCTTTTCTTGTAATTGCTAAAGCTTTGTGTGTAACCAAAGATTGTTTAGATAGGTTTTTATTACCTTATCTTTCCACAAACAATCTTGTAAAATCTGTATTGATCTTCTCTATCAATATATATTTTAAATTTGAAAATATTGTGTTTGTATTCATCCCCCTCCCTTCTACAAACTGTTTCTCTTCTTGTAGACCCTTACGGGACCAACAAAGAGACATGGAGATTATAGACCTCGTACGAGTGTCTATAACCACTTTCTTCTTGTCTTTATCGCTCCATTAATGAGGGAGCTTTAGAATCTACAGTTCAGGAATCGCAGCAGTTGTAGCAGTTTCAGGAACTGTCGGACCATTACGTTGGGAACTCTTCATCTTCCTGTACTTCTCCTTCAGCTTTTGATATTTTTCATCTTTGGGGGGGATTGAAGGAGAATGGGTTTTTGGAAGATGGCGAACGTTTTAAAAGTTTTTGGTTAGAAGGGCCAGTGACACATCAAACTTTGCAAGATCATAATCTGACAAGTCCTCAGAGTTAGTAGGGTATAACTCTATTAAGGAAATTGATGAAACAAGAGGGTTAGATGAAGATGGGAGATCAGCTGAACAATCCTCAGAGTTCAAAGCTAACGGAGAGCTTTTCATTTCTTTTGAATCTTTAGTGAGATTCTCATCAGCTGCGGGATTGCTCTAGATTAAGTAGTATCCCTTAAAGAACTAAGAGAGAGAGAGAGAGATCACATATCGTTGGATATCTGGAGACACATAGAATAATTATCCCATAATTCTTGCAAGCAATCCAGAGACTTGGTCAGTGTCTCGGAGTTGGAATATGCTCTTCCAACTATCCTCAAGTCGAGAAAGAGACAATTAATTTTCATATTGAACACAAAGTGTGTCCCACATGGTTTTTGAGGTTCTTAGCTTCATCATAGAGTGATAAACCTCATCGGGAAGAGACATGGAGATTATAGACCTCGCACGAGTGTCTATCACCACTTTCTTTTAGTCTTTATCGCTCCATTAATGAGGGAGCTTTAGAATCCACCGTTCAGGAATCGCGGCAGTCGTAGCAGTTTCAGGAACTGCTGGACCATACGTTGGGAACTCTTCATCTTCCTGTACTTCTCCTTCAGCTTTTCATATTTTTCATCTTTGGGGGGCTTGAAGGAGGATTGGTTTTTGGAAGATGGTGTCGCAGTTTTCTTCAATCTGCATTCACGCGCTGACAGTTGTAGCAGATCGCTGAAGCTTTGTCAATTGGATTTGATTTTGGCTTGTCCGAGATGGTTAACGTGGGAGATCTACAGAAATTGCTTTTTCTGCGAACCTTCTAAAAGTTTTTTGTTAGAAGGGCCAGTGACTCATCAAACTTTGCAAGATCATAATCTGACAAGTCCTCAGAGTTAGTAGTGTCGAAATATGTAAAGGAATTAGAAGAAACAAGGGGTTAGAAGAAGATGGGAGATCAGCTGAAGAATCCTCAGAGATCAAACCTAACTGAGAGCTTTTCATTTCTTTTGAATCCTTAATGAAATTCCTCTTCAGCTACGGGACTGCTCATGATTAAGTAGTATCCCATAAAGAACTAAGAGACAGAGAGAAATGATAGAACATTTGATATCTTGAGACAAATAAAATAATTATCCTATGATTCTTGCAAGCATTCCAGATACTTGGTCAGTGTCTCAGAGTTGGAATATGCTCTTACAACTATCCTCAAGTCGAGAAAGAGACATTTAATTTCATATTGAACACAAAGTGTGTCCCACATGGTTTTTGAGGTTCTTAGCTTCATCACAGAGTGATAAACCTCATCGGGAAGAGACATGGAGATTATAGACCTCGCACGAGTGTCTATAACCACTTTCTTCTAGTCTCATCGGGAAGAGACAATTGTAGAAAATCGTTGAAAACCTGTCAATAGGATTTGATTTTGGCTTGTTCGAGATGGTCAGCGAGGAAGATCTGTTGAAATTGATTTTTCTGGCAAACCTTCTAAAGTTTTTGGTTAGAAGGGCCCGTGACTCATTAAACTTTGCAAGATCAGAATCTGACAAGTCCTCAGAGTTAGTAGGGTATAACTCTGTTAAAGAAATTGTTGAAACAAGAGGGTTAGATGAAGATGGGAGATCAGCTGAAGAATCCTCAAAGTTCAAAGCTAACAGAGAGCTTTTCATTTCTTTTGAATCTTTTGTGAGATTCCTCTTCAGCTGCATGACTGCTCTTGATTAAGTAGTATCCCATAAAGAACTAGGAGAGAGAGAGAGAGAGGGAGATCACATATCATTGGATATCTTGAGACACATAATATAATTATCCCATGATTCTTGCAAGCATTCCAGAGACTTGGTCAGCGTCTCGGAGTTGGAATATGCTCTTCCAACTGTCCTCAAGTCAAGAAGGAGACAATTAATTTTCATATTTAACGCAAAGTGTGTCCCACATGGTTTTTTAGGTTCTTAGCTTCATCACAGAGTGATAAACCTCATCGGGAAGAGACATGGCGATTATAGACCTCGCATGATTGTCTATAACCACTTTCTTCTTGTCTTCATCGCTCCATTAATGAGGGAGCTTTGGAATCTACCATTCAGGAATCACGGCAATCGTAGCAGTTTCAGGAACTGCCGGACCATTATGTTGGGAACTCTTCATCTTCCTGTACTTCTTCTTCAGCTTTTGATATTTTTCATCTTTGGGCTTGAAGGAAGATGGGTTTTTGGAAGATGGCGTCACAATTTTCTTCAACCTGCATTTACACACTGACAGTTGTAGTAGATCGCTGAAGCTTTGTCAATAGGATTTGATTTTGGCTTGTCCGAGATGGTTAACGAGGGAGATCAGCGGAAATTGCTTTTTCTGGCGAACCTTCTAAAAGTTTTTTGTTAGAAGGGCCAGTGACACATCAAACTTTGTAAGATCATAATCTGACAAGTCCTCAGAGTTAGTAGTGTCAAACTATGTAAAGGAAACAGAAGAAACAAGAGGGTTAGAAGAACATGGGAGATCAGCTGAAGAATCCTCAAAGATCAAAGCTAACTGAGAGCTTTTCATTTCTTTTGAATCTTTAATGAGACTCCTCTTTAGCTGCGGGACTGCTCATGATTAAGTAGTATCCCATAAAGAACTAAGAGACAGAGAGAGATGACATATCATTTGATATCTTGAGACATATAGAATAATTATCCCATGATCCTTCCAAGCATTCCAAAGACTTGGTCAGTGTCTCGGAGTTGGAATATGCTCTTCCAACTGTCCTCAAGTCAAGAAAGAGACAATTATTTTTCATATTCAACACAAAGTGTGTCCCACATGGTTTTTGAGGTTCTTAGATTCATCACAGAGTGATAAACAGATCAGGAAGAGACATGGAGATTATAGACCTCGCACGAGTGTCTATAACCACTTTCTTCTTGTCTTCATCGCTTCATTAATGAGGGAGCTTTGGAATCTACCATTCAGAAATCACGATAGTGGTAGTAGTTTTAGGAACTGTCGGACCTTTACGTTGGGAACTCTTCATCTTCCTGTACTTCTTCTTCAGCTTTTGATATTTTTCATCTTTGGGGGACTTGAAGGAGGATGGGTTTTTGGAAGACGGCATCGCAGTTTTCTTCAACATGCATTCACGCACTGACAGTTGTAGCAGATCGCTGAAACCTTGTCAATAGGATTTGATTTTGGCTTGTCTGAGATGGTCAGCGAGGGAGATCTGCGGAAATGATTTTTCTAGCGAACCTTCTAAAAGTTTTTGGTTAGAAGGGCCAGTGACTCATCAAGCTTTGCAAGTTCAGAATCTGACAAGTCCTCAGAGTTAGGAGGGTATAACTCTGTTAGGGAAATTGATGAAATAAGAGGGTTAGAAGAAGATAGGAGAACAGCTGAAGAATCCTCAGAGATCAAAGCTAACGGAGAGCTTTTCATTTATTTTGAATCATTTGTGAGATTCCTTTTCAGCTATGGGACTGCTCATGATTAAGTAGTATCCCATAAAGAACTAAGAGAGAGAGAGATGACATATCATTGAATATCTTGGGACACATAGAATAATTATGCCACGATTCTTGCAAGCATTCCAGAGACTTGGTTAGTGTCTCGGAGTTGGAATATGCTCATCCAACTGTGTTCAAGTTCATAAGGAGACAATTAATTTTTGTATTAAACAAAAAGTGTGTCCCACATGGTTTTGAGGTTCTTAGCTTCATCACAGAGTGATAAACCTCATCGAGAAGAGACATAGCGATTATAGACCTCGCACGATTGTCTATAACCATTTTCTTCTTGTTTTTATCGCTCCATTAATGAGGGAGCTTTGGAATCTACCGTTCAGCAATCGCGACAGTCATAGCAGTTTCAGGAACTGTCGGAACTTTAAGTTGGGAACTCTTCATCTTCCTGTACTTCTCCTTCAGCTTTTGATATTTTTCATCTTTGGGCTTGAAGGTTGATGGGTTTTTGGAAGACGACGTCGTAGTTTTCTTCAATTTACATTCATGTGCTGATAGTTGTTGCAGATCGCTTAAGCCTTGTGTGTCCGAAATCACTGATCATTCTTCATATCATCATAACAATCATGGCAGATCTTGATAATTCATGTAAGAACATCATATGAACATTCATAAGGATCTTGAGAGAAAAGGTCAAACTCTAAGCTCTGGTCAAACCTCTATTATGTATGTGTGTATTACAATAAGCTCACCTCTCTTACTCTAATTACAAAGACTAACCTATTTATATGGTCAAACATACAAAGACAAGGTCAAAGTCAAACCTATAAGAAAAGTCAAACACGCTGACTTTTTACAATTATAGACTATTTATAAACTTTCAAGACGAATACAATTAATACTGATTTCTCAGTCCTAGCATTCTCCCCCTTTGTATTCAGACTTGAAAGAAAATTCTGCGTTTTAAGTCCTTGTTTGAACTTTGAAACTTTATGCACAAAATGTCTTATTCAAATGAAATATTCAACTTGTAATCTTCAAGCGATCAACTGTTGAGAAAGATCTTCTAGCATTCTCCCCCTCGAATGTAGAATCACAGTGATCTTCTCTTTTAACAATGTAGAACATATTCAAAAACTATCTTCAAAAACACTGTACAAGATGTGATCTTCAAAGGATCTTTAGAAAACAAGTCTTCAATAAACTTTTGTGAAAAATGATGTTCACATTCAACATCTCTCAGTCGTTGTAG
This sequence comes from Cynara cardunculus var. scolymus, assembly GCF_001531365.2. Lineage (NCBI taxonomy): Eukaryota > Viridiplantae > Streptophyta > Magnoliopsida > Asterales > Asteraceae > Cynara > Cynara cardunculus. The sequence goes on along the minus strand of NW_020200578.1, from coordinate 253,067 downwards.
CACACAAATAATCTTT
>NW_020200578.1:248079-249636 GCF_001531365.2 Cynara cardunculus var. scolymus | reverse complement strand
GTACTTCAAACCTAGACTCAAATGCCTTCTCTATGCTTTCACACTCTTCTTTGTAACGTTTCTTTAAAACATTGAGAAATACTTCCTCCTTATAACCTTCAAYTCTCWTTTCCAGAGCAATAATTGTCGCTCTGAAGTTCTCAGATACAACTGCCATTTTAAAAAATTGATTGATCAAATAAGGATCTATGCAGTGAAATCAGATAAAAGAAATATGAACAGTTAAGCTCAAAAAGAACAGAAAAAGACAAACACTGAAAACACACACAAAAAATACAATGATCCAAAAATAAAATCTAAACACAATCAAACTAAGAAACCAAAAACAGTTCAAAAACAATAATCCAAGTCCAAAAACACTGATTCTAAGTCCAAATCAAACAATATCAACACTTTACAATACAGATATTACATTTTTTTTTTTAAAAATGATCTATCTACTCTCTGAAGTGTATCTAAAAATCCACGTGTATGCTCCACTTATCAGTTGCTTCACACGAGCTGCGGTGACTTGTTCTGGTAGCTTGTTATCACTTGGACTGCCGCTTTACAAAATTCAGAACCTTTGATGCTGTTATGAGAACTTGAGCTGCTGTCAAGACTGCTTTCAAGACTTGCTTCTGTTTAGCTCATTCAACACTTCAATCCGCACCTGTTGTCAAGACCTGCAAACGCAAACCAACACAGCACACTCAATCTGTAAGCTGTCTAGTTTTGTTGCTGTCTAAATCAGTTTTAAAAACAGCAAGACTGCTGTTGCTGTTACTTAAACAACCAAGTGAAAGTTGACATTATGACGACAAACCTGTTACTGTTGCAGCTTGAATCTCAAACTCAAAATCAAACTGTTACTGTTACTGTTAAAAGCAGACTTGAACAGCTAAACAAGAACTATAAGCAACTAACTTGTGTATGCACGCAGTCAACTAACCAACACATGAAAAATCAAAACAGAACAGAAACCTGAGTTGCTGTGATTGCAAGCCAGCTGTTTGAAACCTGAGTTGCTTACAAAAACTTGTTGCTGTTTACAAAAACTGCTTTTATAGAACTGTGTCGTTGCTGTGAGCTGCTGTTAAGACCTTAAAAATCAACAAACCTGTTGTTTCAAATTTACTGTTGCTGTTGCAGATTTCCTTGTTGTTGTCTGCTGCTTGTAAGACTGTGGAGCTGCTTCTAAATGTGGTTAAGCTGATGAAACTATGATAAAATCACACTTAAGTCTGCTACTGCTGTTTCAATCTTGTTGCTGTTAATCTGGTACTAGCTAGCAGCAACAGCAACAATCAACTAACCAATTGTGTTCAGCATGCATCAATAGAGATTATTTGATGATGCTGTCTTCTCTCGATGACTCTTTATCACACCTAGGCTGCTGTTTACAAAACCTGAATTGCTCCTGTTTTAAATCTGCTTCTGTTTCAAACTTCCAATAGCAAGACCAAAACAGTTTATCGAAACTATCACCTGCACACTGACAAGATCAACAAAACTTAAAAAAAATCAGCTTTAAGACTGTTTTACAATGAACTGAACTTAATCAATGAAACACAGCTT
>NW_020200578.1:245868-247924 GCF_001531365.2 Cynara cardunculus var. scolymus | reverse complement strand
AGCTTCAAAAACTAAATCTGTTACTATTAGAAGCATAAATCGGACAGCATGAATGATAAACCTGTTAACACATTAATGCTAAACCTGTTGCTTACACCCTTGAAGCTTAATCTGTCAAAACTTGAAGCTTAACCAGACACAACAATGAATGTAAACCGGACAGCTTAAATGTTAACCGGACAACAAGTAAATCTCAATCCTGGAAATACAAGTGTAAACCGGACACTTGAAATGCTAAACCTGTCAGCTTCATGAGACTAAACCAGATAGCATAATTTGTTGAACCAAATCGAATCAAGAAATGATGTACACCCAATTTGGATCAAAAAACAGAGATTGATAGGAATCTGGTAAATGAAATCAAGCGGATTAGAAGTACGCTCAAAATTCTTAGATGAACAAGTCCTAAACCGCTTGGGATGGCTTACCTGCTGAATGAATTAGAGCCCTAATCCTGTCAAGTCGTGACCGGTTTACATGAATACCACTCAAGGCATGTCCGGTGTAGGATGAATACCGCTCAAAAAATGAACCTAAACTTGAGATTGACTTACCTGAAATCGTCCGGTGTACCTCTCTGTTCAAGAAATCCATTTAAGCTTTGTGCGGATTAGACTCTTCTCCGTTCAAGCTTCACGCGGTTTAGACAAACACCGCTTGAATGGTGTGCGGTGTAGATGGAAACGATGAAGATGGAGGCTGTAAGCTGACTTCTTATCCGGTCAAATGTTGGGCTTAGAATTTGGGCCTTTGAAATGTTAGACAGTTTAACAAAACTAAACCAAAAAAAATATTAAAAACAGATCAAAATCAATCAAAAACACAAAAACTGAAAAAATATAAAAAAAAATTGGATCAAAAACACTGATTTTAAAAAAAATAAGAACACGAAAAAATTAAAAAAAAAAACAAAAATCCGATCAAATCTTGATAAAGGTTGATCAAATCACAAAAATTTGTGAATAACAAAGCTTCACAACACGATTTCGAGCATTTTGATCATATTTTTAACACAAAAACCCAAAAAAAATAAGAACACTCAAGAACACAAAAAAATTCAGAAAAAAGATTTAAAAAAAATCACTTATCTGATTTCTTTAACTTCTGATTTCTTGCATTCCAACTTTGATACCAATTGTGTGTCCGAAATCACTGATCAATTTTCATATCATCATAACAATCATGGCAGATCTTGATAATTCATGTAAGAACATCATATGAACATTCATAAGGATCTTGAGAGAAAAAGTCAAACTCTAAGCTCTAGTCAAACCTCTATTATGTATGTGTGTATTACAATAAGCTCACCTCTCTTACTCTAATTACAAAGACTAACCTATTTATATGGTCAAACATATAAAGACAAGGTCAAAGTCAAACCTATAAGAAAAGTCAAACATGCTGACTTTTTACAATTATAGACTATTTATAAACTTTCAAGACGAATACAATTAATACTGATTTCTCAGTCCTAACAAGCCTTGTCAATAGGATTTGTTTTTGGCTTGTCCGAGATGGTCAGCGAGGGACATCTGCAGAAATTGATTTTTCTGGTGAACCTTCTAAAATTTTTTTGTTAGAAGGGCCAGTGACTCATCAAACTTTGCAAGATCAGAATCTGAGAAGTCCTCAGAGTTAGTAGTGTCGAACTATGTTAAGGAAATAGAAGAAACAAGAGTGTTAGAAGAAGATGGGAGATCAGCTGAAGAATCCTCAGATATCAAAGCTAACGGAGACCTTTTCATTTCTTTTGAATCTTTAATGAGATTCCTCTTTAGCTGCGGGAATGCTAATTATTAAATAGTATCCCATAAAGAACTAAGAGAGAGAGAGATGACATATCATTGGATATCTTGGAATATGTTGATCCTCTCTCTCAGTGATTTGATGATAATCCCTTTTATCTATCGATGTAATTTTGTTTCTGTATTTTCAGTTTCAGCGATCATACGCTGAGTATGTTCAGTGATCGCTGAGAAGCTTGTTTTGTAAATCTCAGAGACAAACAATACTTCAAGAAGACAACACTCACACCAAAGAACCTTCAGCGAATGTT
>NW_020200578.1:241873-242818 GCF_001531365.2 Cynara cardunculus var. scolymus | reverse complement strand
TCATAATAGGTTCAGCTATAACATATTCCCATGTTCATAGACCTAGTGAAACCTATTATCATAACTTCCGCACCACTAGTGTAAGTCTAAGTATTTTGCAAATACCCAGATCCCTTAAACTAAGGCTCTGATACCAACTGTAACAACCCACATATTCTATGTACAAATAATCCACATCATCATACTCATAACACAAAATGTAACATCATTTACAAAATACAGATTAACAAAAACTTTCTTAAAATACATTCTGAATAACTAAATGTCATTCATTCTAAACTTTTCCCTTGCCTTTATCTTGCGAGGTATGATGACCTGCAAAACADGTTWKTCBAACARCTRARCGTTAGACCAAAAAGGTCTAGTGAGTGTATAAATCTCAAACAAACAACATACTTTCCAAATAATCAGTTTAGAATCAAACATGTTCTGACACATAAACTTATTTATGTCTCTCGCGGTTACACCGCCATTACATCTCTCTTGCGGTTACACCGTCATTACATCTCTCTCGCGGTTACACCGCCATTACGTCTCTCTCGCGGTTACACCGCCATTACATCTCTAAATATTTCAAAAACATTTCAACACATTAACCGGATTTGAAGTCCGGTCAACCTTGTCCAGATATGTAATCCGGACAAATACTTAGATTATCAAGAGTAACCATCATATCCGGTCAACAATCCGGATAACACCTTGTATAAGCTTTGTCTGGTTAACACTTAGAATTAAGTCAATATCTTTGTCCGGATAACAAGTCCGGACAATACCCCGCTTATACCTTAACCGAACAATACATCACCCAACCTTTGACCGATTTAAAATAATCCGGTTAATACATCACCCAACCCTTGACCGGTTTAGACGAGATCCGGTCACCTCTTGACCGGTTTAGGGAGGACTCCGGACAACACTTGAGCGGTTTATAATCCGGATGAAACT
>NW_020200578.1:235740-237289 GCF_001531365.2 Cynara cardunculus var. scolymus | reverse complement strand
GTGCCTGGTATGATACCCTTTCTTCTTTTCTCATCTCTGACAAATTCTCTCGTGGAAAGATTGACCAGACCTTATTTCTTAGGAAAATTAAAGGTTACATCATTCTCGTCCAAATTTATGTCGATGATATTATTTTTGGTTCCACTAATCCCTCTTTATGTTTTCGTTTCGCTGAACGCATAAGAAAGAATATCATATGAGCATGTTGAGAGAACTAACATTCTTTTTAGGTCTTCAGATCAAACAAACTGATAAGGGAATCTTTATCAACCAAAGCAAGTATGTTCGAGACATGCTGAAGAAGTTTGATCTATCCAACAGTTCATCTATGAAAACTCGTATGGCTCCTCCTCTCACTCTTAATAAGGATCCAAATGGAAAGCCTGTAAATATGACTGTTTACAGAGGAATGATCGGCTCTTTGCTCTATCTCACAGCTAGCCGACCCGATATCATATATCTTAAGGGAACTCTTAATATGGGTCTTTGGTACCCTAAAGGTTCAGGTTTTGACCTTATTGGTTATTCGGATAGTGATTTTGCAGGTTGTAAAATTGATAGAAAAAGCTCCACTGGAGGCTGTCAGCTTCTAGGTGGAAAGTTGGTGAGCTGGACAAGCAAAAAGCAAAATTCAGTGTCCACATCAACAGCTGAAGCTGAGTATATAGCCGCTGGTAGCTGCTGTGCCCAAATTCTTTGGATGAAAAATCAGCTACTTGATTATGATCTTCAGTTTTCAAGGATTCCTATTTATTGTGATAGCACTAGTGCCATTGCAATTGCAAACAACCCTGTTCTTCACTCCAAGACCAAACATATTGAGATCTGATATCATTTATCAGAGATCATGTTATGAATGGTGATATTGAACTTCACTTCGTTCCAACTGAGTATCAACTTGCTGACCTTTTCACCAAGCCTCTTGATGAGACAAGATTAATATCTTGATCAGCGAATTGGAGATGTTGAGCACTGAAGATTAATATTCAGTCATTAAACATCACTCGGTAAGTGAAATGATTTAGTGCTCTATCTCTAACACTGAATTCTTGAGTAAATATATCTACTCTCTAAGGTATGATTGCTCCTCTTTTCAAAACTTATAACCATCACTGAATACTTTCTCTTTTTCAGTGATAAAATGTTTTAAAAGGTGGTCTCTGTGATTCTCAACACACCACATCTTAAAGTATATTTTTATACTTAACTTAGAAATCTAACAGATCACTGACTCTTTTCTTCAGTGATCAAAAAGTTTTTTAAATGCTAGTTTCAGTGACTCTTTTCACTAAAACATGACGTCTTAAAACCATCACTGAATACTTTCTCGTTTTCAGTGATAAACTGTTTTAAAAGAAGTCTTTCAGTACCTTTTAACTGAATGACTCTTCATATTCTTAAAAACCTTTTTGTTTTTAAAAGAAAATAGTTAATGAATCATCTTTATGATGATATTCTCTGTTTACTATGAGCGACGCTTTGAGACGCGCAAAATGACCTGTCATTACGCTACCTCATTAAATGTCATCCAATCGTGGATGAGAACGTG
>NW_020200578.1:227013-235395 GCF_001531365.2 Cynara cardunculus var. scolymus | reverse complement strand
TTTCTTTATACACATTCTACTTGAAAACCCTAATTTTTTAAGGATTTTTCAAATAAAGTTTTTCCTTGTTTAAAAACTTTTTCTATACTCTTTGACCATATACTCTTGACCCTGGAGAGGACGGTGTTGATCCTCTCTCTCAATGATTTGATGATAATCCCTTTTCTCTTTCACATTGTATTTGTGTTTCTGTATTTTCAGTTCCAGCGATCTTCACTGAGTATGTTCAGTGATCGCCGAAGAACTTGCATTGTAAATCTATCAGAGACAACAATACTTCAAGAAGACAACGCTCACACCAAAGAACCTTCAGCAAACGTCGAAGGCTAAAACTGAATATGAGAGACCGGTGAGTACGTGATCTGAAGCGGTATTCAGTGATTACAAGCATGTCTACATATGTGTGAAGACTGCTCAAGCTTCAGTGAATGATGATGAGACCTTAAGGTCATTACAGCATTCAGCGATCAAAGGAAGCTTGCTTAGCACGATTGTTGTTGTCTTGTCCTTATGCACACAAAGGACAAAACCCATACCCTTACAAAAGTTAGTACGGTACGGAGCCGATTAGTCGACTCTTTGTCCACCAACTTCAGGTAAGGATGTCTGCTCAGAAATAGTGCTTTTGTATTATGCACTGTAGCAAAGGACAAGCCTTCCTCTTAAGGTTTGACACGCACTCTAAACCTACCATATTGCATTAAATGGACATTTAATGCACTGGGTATAAATAGAAGTGTTTCTTCTACATGCAGAGAGCGCGCATCTCTCTTTAACCTTATTCTTACTTCAAGCATCTTCTAGCTTAAGTAAAGGATCTTTATTTTAGCAACTTCTTTTCTTGTAATTGCTAAAGCTTTGTGTGTAACCAAAGATTGTTTAGATAGGTTTTTATTACCTTATCTTTCCGCAAACAATCTTGTAAAATCTGTATTGATCTTCTCTATCAATATATATTTTAAATTTGAAAATATTGCGTTTGTATTCATCCCCCCCCTTCTACAAACTGTTTCTTTTCTTGTAGACCCTTACGGGACCAACTAGTTCTTTCAACCAAACAATGCTAGGAACGGTTGTAATAATAAATTTTATGAATCATTGTGTTCATACTTGCAAATGTCTTTCCCTGTTGCGACAATTAAAACAGCACCTTTCTAGTCCCTAATGCATTCTTTCTGTGTCATCCAAGAATAAATCTTAAAGGACCTAGAAGAAGAAGATTTCTAAGGCCAAATCTGGCAAGTCAGACCCCAAGTCTGGAAAATCAGGTGCTGAGGCAGACCCTTCCTCTAAACCAAAATCTGAGACTCTGAAGCCTAATCATCAAGGACCCATTATGAAATGAGTACATAAATACCTATAATTTGTTTTGCAGAAGCCATATATGGACATCTGGTACCTTGACTCCGGATGCTCAAGACACATGACCAACAACAAAAGTTGCTCTCGTCATTCAAAGAAAAAACTGGAGGACGGGTGACTTTCGGGGATAATATGCAAGGGCAAATCAAAGGCTACGGAGATCTTCATCAAGGTAAGGTTTCTGTCTCAAGAGTTGCTTATACTTCTAGGCTTAAGCATAACCTTCTAAGCATAAGTCAACTCTGTGATTCTGGCTATAATACCAAATTCCAAAAGGAATCTTGTTCAATATTGTCAGAATCAGGTCAAGAGATACTAAGAGCCAATCGTAGGGGTAATTTGTACCTTATGAACTTCTAACCTAGAGATAACTCATAAACTCTATGTCTCATATCTCGTAAATGTGAAGAATCTTGGCTCTAGCATCACAAGCTTTCTCATTTAAAATTTTCAAATATAGAGAAGCATGTGAAAAACAAATTGGTTGACGGACTACTAATCATAAAGTTCGAGCAGGACCATCTATATCCCGCCTGCGAAATAGGAAAACTCAAAAGAGCATCCCATAAGGCTAAGACAGATGTGTCTTGCTTCAGAACTCTGCATATGCTTCATGTGGACTTTTGTGGTCCAATCTCTATATAGAGTCTGTCTGGAAAGAAGTATATCTTAGTTCTTATTGATGAATTTACAAGATATACTTGGATTGAGTTTGTAAGACAGAAGTCAGATGTACCAGAGCTGTTGATCAAGCTTATAACCAGGATTCTAGTCCTTCTATAGAGAAGAATTCAAAAGCTGATGAGTGACAACGATACAGAGTTCAAGAATGCAAAAATTGACGTGTACCTTGACAAAGAGGGAATCTTTCAGAACTTCTTTGCTGCAAGAACACCACAACAAAATGGTGTTATAGAAAGGAAAAATCGGACCTTGGTTAAATCTGCAAGAATGATGCTTGCAAACTCTGGTCTTCCAACACACTTTTGGGCAGAAGCAATCTCAACTGCCTACTTTACTCAAAATAGAGCAACCATGATTAAGAGGCATTTGAAGACTCTTTACGAACTCATCAACTAAAGAAAGCCTAATATTAAATTTTTACATGTCTTTGGTTGCAGATGCTTCATTCTGAATGATCGTTATCATCTTGGAAAGTTTGATAAGAAGGCTGACGAAGGCAAGTTTCTTGGATACTCTACACACTCCAAGGCCTACAGAGTCTTAAATCTACGAACCAAGACGGTCATGGAAAGCATCAACGTCTCGTTCGACAATAAAGAACAAAAGACTTCAAAGTACTTCAGCTCTGGACTCAAGCTTAACTCTGTGACTTCCAATTCTCTATCGAAGTTAAGGAAATTGGAACTTAGGAAGCTTTTTGAAGACTTTTTTGGTGATGAAGACATATCTGCTTGTGCACCCAGAGATAACTCTTCACGTGTTCAAGGAGAGTCACAGACTTCAAGCACTTCCATCTCTGGCCCTTCTAATACCTCTGCTTACTCTTGTGATCAAGCCAATCTACAACCAGAGCCTTCAAGCTTTGGATCAGAGCCCAGAGAATGTTACCTCTTTCTCTGAACCTGGTTCCTCTGTACCATCATCCAAGGGGGAGTAAGTAGAGCCATCATCACCAACTACGAGCCAAATGCCAAACATACCAGAGAAGCACGATCTTATGACTCCAACGTCTGTACAAGATCCCATGAGAAGATGGACAAAAGACCATCCCACTCATCAAATTGTTGGTGAACCTTTTAATGGAGTAAAGACAAGAGCTGCCACAGCCAATGAATGTTTATAAGCATGGTAGAACCAAGAAATTTCATGAAGCCCTACAAGACCCTAGTTGGGTCGACGCCATGCAAGAAGAGTTCCAATAATTCAAAAGAAACAAGGAATGGACTCTCGTTCCTTTACCAAATGATAAAACTGCTATTGGTACTAAGTGGTTTTCAGGAATAAGAAGGATGAAGATGGCATAGTGGTAAGAAACAAAGCCAGGCTCATTGCCAAATGCTACTGCCAGGAAGAATGCATAGACTATGACAAGACCTTTGCGCCAGTTTCTAGCCTTCTCTACACATAAAGGATTTCGAGTCTATCAAATGGACGTCAAGTTAGCAGTTTTGAATGGCAAGCTAAAAGAGGAAGTCTATGTGCAGCAACCTCCGGGGTTTGAGAGTTCCATACATCCAGAATATGTCTACTTCCTAGACAAAGCTCTGTATGGACTCAAAAAAGCTCCAAGAGCCTGGTATGAGTGTCTATCGTCTTTTCTTTTGTCTAATGGTTTCGAAAAAGGTAAAATCAATACTAATTTGTTTATTAAGAGGCATAAGGGTGAGATGCTTCTAGTCTAGATATACGTGGACGATATTATATTTGGTTCAATGAACCAGAGGCACTATGCTAAGTTCTCTGCATTAATGAAGAATGAGTTTAAAATAAGCATGATGGAGAATTAACATTCTTCCTCGGGCTTCAAGTAAAACAAAGGGATGATGGTATCTTCATTAACCAAGCCAAGTATGTCTCTGACATCTTGAAGTAGTATCAACTTCACAACTCTTCCACTATGAGAACACCATCGCAATGGGGACTAAGCTTGACACAGATCCATCTGGAAAACTGGTGGATGTCAAGACTTACCGTGGAATGATTGGATCACTATTGTATCTCACGGCTAGTCGACCAGATATAATGTTTGCCACTAGTTTGTGTGCTAGGTACCAAGCAAATCCTAAGGAATCCCACCTTTCTGTTGTCAAAAGAATCTTCCGATACCTAAAAGGGACTCAATACTTGGGTCTCTGGTATCCAAAGCATTCTGGATTTGATCTTATTGCATATATAGACTCTAATCGTGCAGGATGCAAACTCGATCGAAAGAGCACATCCGAGATTTCTCAACTGCTTGGTAATAAACTAATAAGTTGGACATCAAAAAAGGAGAACTGTGTATCTACTTCTACTGTGGAAGTAGAGTATGTATCCGCAACAAGCTACTGTTCCCAAGTTATATGGATGATAACTCAACTCAAAGATTATGGCATCGAGTTTGCCAAAATCCCAATGCTGTGTGACTTTGAAAGGGCAATAGCCATCACAACCAATCCAGTACAGCACTTAAAGACAAAGCATATCGATGTTCGCTGCCATTTTGTCAAGGACCATGTAGAGAAAGTTACGATCGAAATGTTCTTTGTTAGTATAGATCACCAACTTGCAGACAAATTAATGAAGGCTCTCAATTAGAAGAGATTAAATTTCTTGGTCAGCAAGTTGGGTATGCTCAATCTTCAATAATAAGTCAGAGTCTTTGTATGCACTATACAGAGTCTCTACATACACATTGAGCATATATATGTTTTATTTTATTTTAAGTCCATAAGACAGAGCCTCTGCATGCACTATGTAGAGTCTCTTGCTCGAGTTTGTTGACTCGTTAAATTTTCATATAGAGCCTTTGTACCTTGATCTATTGTTCGTGCACTTCTTATAATCATTGATCCAAGCATAGTTCCAAGGGGAGAAACACATACAGCCTAACTCAAAGGGGAGACTCGGATCACCAAAGATACAGAGCCTCTGTATGTACTATACAGAGCTTCTGTCTCGCCAAATTTTCATTTGGGGGTATGAACTCTGCATAATCCAACCATAAGCCTCTTTACTTACTCCAATGGTATGTTAACTTTTTTACAAACCATACTCTAGTCTCATCTTTCCTAATTTTATTGAAATTACCTAAGTATCGGGTACAGAGTCTCTGTATGTACTATACAAAGCTTCTAACTCAAGAACCTTGAATTCTCAAATCATGCATTATTGAGAACTAGCTTCGGGTACAGAGCTTCCGTATGTACTATACAAAGCTACTGTCTCTAGAATCTTGTCTTCTCAATCTCTTGATATATTTGAAATCCTAAGTTTAGGACTCAGAGCTTTCGTATATACTATTCAGAGACTTTGTCCCAAAGAACTTAGCATCTCCTTATGTCAAAGTGCGTGTCTTCTCGAAGAATCAAGCATCTAATACAGAGATTCTACATGTATTATGAAGAGTCTATGTCTCGAGAAATTAGGTAGTTTACTTCTATGACCCAGAGTATGTATCTTCCTTTCCTTTCTCCAAGTGTTATCTTCAACACAGAGGTAATTTCACTCCTTTCAAACACTCTGGTTGAAAAACACTTGCCATTTTTTTTTGAAAAAGAAGGTGTATTTGAATATTCTTATTATATTAAGTGGTCATTTACAGAAGGTCACCGCCTGTATCCCTAAATTTTTCATATAAGGGAGGCGGGAAGTGCAGCTTCTCAAGCCACGTGGCTTCACCCCACAGGCTATCAGGCTCTGCCAAGAAAACCCTTCAATAATCAATGATTGGGGTAGATAATCAGTCGAGTGCTCTAAAACAAAATCCTTAATTAAAGAAGTGACTATCCCCAATTCAAATTTTTTTACGCTTTACAAATACCATATTTGTTCTCAAGAATCTTGAAGATTGTTGATAGGACCGAAAAACTCTATTTCTTGGTTAAGATTACTTACTTGAATGATTGGTTTGACAGATATAATGCAGCGAAAAAGATAATAAATCAAACAAGTAGAAATCGATAAGAACACGACGAAGATTAATGATGAACACAGGAGAAAGCTTCAAAGGATTTTCAATTGAAGAAAATATTGACGATTACAATACTGGAAGCACACTGAATTACAAAGGCCTACGCTGCTATTTATACAAGCAAGTAACCGTTTTTCTGACATAACCTAAAGTAAATTAATCTAAGCCATTCGATCAAAAACAATTACAGACAAGAACACGTGATAGGCACGAGCAGCTAAAAGACCTAAGTAAAACAGCTTAAAGATAATCTACATAGAACTGCAGACCCTCTGTGAAGTATCACAGAGGCTCTGCTGGATATGACATGGAGTGCTTACTTCAGAGGAACTTCTTCCAGAACCTCTGTGAGACACAACAGATGTTCTGTCGTCTTTAACTTGTAGCATGGTCTTTTCAGATGACAAGTTTCCAGAACCTCTGTGATGGATGACAGAGGTTCTGTCACTTGAGCCTTGTATGATTGAGCTTCTTCTGTTGATTGTCCTCTATAGACTTCTGTGATAGATCAGCTTCTGTCAACACTTGCTGTTTTACTTTTTCTATACTTTTACAATCAAGGAATGAGAGCTAACAATCTCCCCCTAAGTATGAAAAAGTAAATCTAAACTCTAGTTGCAAGTTCATGACTTAATTGAAAGTAAAATACAAGAGGTGATAAAACATCAGCCTCTGAAATAAACTACTTGAAATTAATTACAAAGACTGGAATGAAAGAGTTACAAAAATTGAAATGTCAAAAAGAATGTTACAGAGGAGTAAAATTAAACTACAGAGTCTGGGAAGTCATCTGCCGCAAAAAGAAAATCAGCCTTGATCACCTTATAGACACTGAAGACCCATTCTCTGAAGTTTATTTGTACTTTGATCGACTCCAGGATACGTGCCACTTCTGCCTCCCTTAGATGACCCCTTTCCACCGCTTTCATTGCACACTTAAAGATCCACTCCAGTGTCTCTGTTGAATAACAAGGAGCTTCTGTTGGATTATAGAATCGCAGGATCTCATCTCTGTCCAAAAACACAAATCCAAACAAGGGATTGTGTATAACGGTGTTGGGATGACGCCTGCGGATCCAGCTAGGCCGGCTCTGTGGAGGAGAAATTCATAGATCCTTCTACACCAACCTTAGTGCTATTTCAAAGTCCGTCTGGCTGTAGAATCTTACTTGGGCTCGCATAACCTGTATCAGCCTTTCAAGGGACAAAGAATAGGTCGACCTCTTTTCCATGTAGAGATTTAGGATCTTGTGCATATAGATGAGGTCGAACACATAGAGGTTGTGTAGATCTACGTCGGTGAGGGTATAAATGTTTCCGTCTTCTCTCCTGACCACATATTGAGTGTAGAGCACTTGCTTCTTCATCAGAGTTCTTGGAGAAATTGTCTTCAGACTATCAATTGCGTACTCTGAGAAGACCTGCTCTCTGGGCCTGGTGAGCCTTGTAAAGTGGTACTTGGCGATTGGTGTAGGTATACCTGTAAGTTCTGGGTCATATGGGGGGTCTTTGTCGGCTACAGAGTACTTCCATATTAAAACCTCCTCTGGAGTGGTGACGGGCTCTGTGCGAACGTTAAGCGTAGGGATCTTGCTCATAGATTCCAAAATTTCAGAGACTTGTCCCCCTGGAGTAGACTCTGGCACCTTTTCTTCTTCTTCTTTCAGGATAGGCCTCTAGGTTGATCCCTCTACAAGGATGGGCTTAACTATTCCTTGCAGACCATCGAACGTACCCGTGGACGTTGTTTGTTGGACTTGTGGGATGGCAGAAGATGTGGCCTCACCTTCTCTGACATGCATAGGCGCTCTGCCCCTTTTCTCCTAAGCCTCTGCCTTGGATTGCTTTAGGACTCTGAGGAGTTTGGGTTCATCAGCGTATTTTTCTTCATCAATTGGCGCAGAGGATTCTGAGCTTGAAGATGAACCCTTCTTTGACGACCCTACAGCTACGGCCTTTCCCTTGCCTGTAGGCTCTGCAGCCTTTTTCTTTCCTTTATCTGTAGCTGTAGGCTCTCCAATCTTTACACCCTTGGCAGGTGCTCTGGCGGCTGGTTTCTTCTGTTATGGGGCCTTGGCCTTTTTCTTTTCCTCCTTTTTCTCCCCCTCATGACGATCACCATCGCGCCTRTRATCGTCATGGCTCTGGATGGCATCAGCCTTGCATGAAGTAAGGGGAGCCCTCCTCAAATGGCGTAGGATTCTAGTGGCCGCCTTGTACATCTTTTCTATTACCTTCTCCGCACCCGCAGAGGCATTCATCACGTCAAGCTCTGTAGCCCACTTGAGTTTGGAGACAGTGGATAGAACTTCTGCACGAAGGAGGTCACCTTCCTTGGCAAGCTCGGACATGGATTCTGCGAGTTTATCATTGGAAGAGAAGAG
>NW_020200578.1:224579-226329 GCF_001531365.2 Cynara cardunculus var. scolymus | reverse complement strand
TTGGATGGGTTGGGGTCGGCATGTGCGTGCCTTTTTCAAAAGAGGTTCCCTCTAGAACAGGGCCTCTTGGAATGTGGGATGCACTGGGAGTTGGGCTGAGGTGTGTGCCTTGGGCATCTTTTTCACCCTCTCCTAGGTCTTCTTCTTCATCTTCATCGTCTAGAATGACTTCTGTGCCCATATTGATAGGATCGATTTGCGCCTGGAGCTCCTTCTGGATATTCGATAGAACATCCTGAATTTGCTCCGTTGTAGAAACTTTGATATTCACCTTGCGCAACCTTATGCGCTTTGGAGCTGTAACCTCTGCCTGCCCCTCTTCTGCGATTGCCTCTGCAACCACAGGTTCTGTGATCGCAGGCTCTGTACGTTCAGCTTTCTTGGTTTTTCTTTTCTTAGGCTTGGGCAGAGGCACAGTTGGTCCCTCTTCTTCTGCGAGCCTCTTCTTCGACTTCTTCTTCACTGAAGTATCACCAAACTTCTGTGACTTCTTCTTCTTCTGGCGTGGAGGTGATGGGATWCTAGGTRKATGCTCWCTCATCTCACCAGCCACTACTGGCTCCTCCGTTCTTCCCTCTACTCTCATTTTGTTCACACTCTCACCTAGGGGAACTCCTATGCATGGTGGGGTTGCAGGGACCAGTTCTGGTCGCCTGTTACCACGTCTGTAAGCTTTGCATTCTTCATGAGCCAGATACCTGAGCATGGCTTTGGAGATTGGACGAAGGCTTCTGTAGCCATGCTCATGTTCTGTTCGGTGGAATGAGCTAAATGGGTAAAGTCTTGCATTTGGCTCTACAGCTGGCAGCTTTGCGGCTAGAAGGTCGCCGAACACCAAACCAAGGAAGCATTGTAGAATGAGATTTGGTTGGTTAACTTCTTCCTTGGCCTTCTGTTGTGCCTGTACCTTCTTCTTCTCGCCCTTTTGGCTGGCACATTTCTTCTTTATCAGACCAACCATGTCATCGAAGATTAATTAGGCATAATCAAGAGGCAAATTAAAATATATCTCATACATGATTGAAATCATGGCATGGGATGTCTGCTCATGGCTTCCAGCTTTGCCAGTTAAACAACAGTTGATTATTGAGAAAAGGGTGTTCCAAATGGGGGGTAAATTCTTACGCCTAAATTGGGTTCTTTTTGTAGTGGGGGTTGCGTAAGAATGGAATGCCAGAAAGCTAATAAGTTCCTCATCTGAGGGAGTAGCAGCAAATGAGTTTAGGTTCATTTGGGCAAGACTGGGGAGGTGAAGAGCAGTTCGAAGGGTCTCAACATTCAACTCCAGTCGAACCAATGATTTGTTCACTAGGTGAGAGGCATAATCAACAATGGTTAGCCCTGAGTTATCTAGGGTAGTGAGATAAGCGCTAAGAAGGAACTGTGTGATATAAGTTTCCAATGTGAGGCGTGTGGCAGTTAAAGCGTAAAAAAGTGGATGATTCTTAAGAATTGAGATGAGAGGATAAGTGGATTCGGGAAAACCTGATAATGACGGGACGAAGAAGTAGTTGTTGGGCTTCTTCACCAATATGATTTTCTCGTATTTGTTCTGAACAAAGGAAAGAGCGTGCGAGGTTAAAGCATGCGCCTGAGTGACCTCGTTGTCACTTGAGATGTTGACGGACTGGGCGGATGCACTCAAAGAAGACATAGTTGAAGGTTTTTCTGAAAGAGAGAGAGTTGCAGGTTTTCTGGGTTCGTCTGAGAGTATATGGAAATTTGAGAGCGTAAGGTTTAAAATGGGGGG
>NW_020200578.1:217956-219128 GCF_001531365.2 Cynara cardunculus var. scolymus | reverse complement strand
CGGTTTCTTTCTTCTGTGAGCAACCTGACTTCCTTTTCACAAAATAAAAGCTTTTCTTTAGAACTTTGATGCTCCAAATGACATTGGTCGAGATTTTCAAGAATCTCTGTGAACAAATCAAADGAATCAGAAGAGGAGGAAGTAGATACCTCTTGGTCATTTCTTGCAGAGGAGTCTGTCTCAACTTCAGCCATCCCACAGAAGAATTCATCCTCTGTGTCTGAGTCTTCCCATGYGAGAAGACCCTTCTGATCATCGTCATCAGAGGATTCATCTGTGACTAGCTCACTGGGTTGAGCAAGAAGTGACTTCTGTTGATAGAACTCAGCCTTCTTGTTGTAGTAGGCTGCATCTTTCGGACCCCTCTGTGATGTCTTTGGTCCTTTAGACCAGCAATCTGCAGCGTAGTGGCCAGGTTTGCCACACTTGAAGTAGCCATCTTTGGGCTCTTCCTTCCTCTGCTCTTCAGCCCTCTGAAAGGGCTTCTGCTCCTTCTCTTTCTTCTCAGATCTCTCTCCTTCTATGAAGCTTCTGCGATTGCAGCTTCTGTACTCCTTCCTGTCTCCACCCTTTCTGTATTCTCTTGTGATCAGTACAAGAGTCTTCATTATCTCCTTCATGGAGATCTCCTATTCTTCAGAACTCTGGTCACTGTCAGCAATCAACATCATTTTCTTCTTCTTCTTCTCCTTCTTCACCTCCTTCCCTTCATTTCCCTTGCCGGAGCACCCGTCCTCTGCAACTAGAGCCAGAGGGCCACCTAGATTTCTCTTCATTTGCATAACTTGGGACTCTTGACTCTTGAGAGATCCAAACAAGTCTGCTAACGTCCATGTCTCGAGATCTAGGATGGCCTTCATGGACATAGTAATATTCGACCATTCATCCCCAAGGCTCTTCAAGAATAGTGAGTTGTTATCCTCTGTTGATCTGGGGATACCAAACCTTTTACAGTTGCTTATTAATGTGTTTAGTCTCGCATATGTATCCGTAAGAGACTCACCCTCTTTGGCCTTTAAGTTGTAATATTCGTCGATGCAGATAGAACGATTGTTCTTTAACGTTTTCCTTACACCTTCGATTAATTTCTCCAGTTCTGCCCAAATGTCCATGGACAGTTGACAGTGATCGATACGTTTGAAGATGTCATTAGGAATGGCCATGATTAACAA
>NW_020200578.1:201425-216961 GCF_001531365.2 Cynara cardunculus var. scolymus | reverse complement strand
TCTGTGAGACACGACAGAGGTTCTGTCGTCTTTAACTTATAGCATGGTCTTTTCAGATGACAAGTTTCCAGAACCTCTGTGATGGATGACAGAGGTTCTGTCACTTGAGCCTTGTATGATTGAGCTTCTTCTGTTGATTGTCCTCTGTAGACTTCTGTGATAGATCAGCTTCTGTCAACACTTGCTGTTTTACTTTTTCTATACTTTTACAATCAAGAAATGAGAGCTAACAATTGTCAGACATGCAATCAAGAATTATTTGAAGAAAAGTACCTTCAAGAACTCATCCATGTTCATCAAGATTCGAACAAATCTCAAGTAAGTACTTCATCAAATATGTTCTAAACCCTATAAAGACTGAAATCAAACCCTTCTCCACAAGATCTTCTCTGTGATTCGATAAAACCCTAAAATATCTTGAACCCTAAACAGTTCCTTCTACTTCAATAACTCAAAACCTGCAACAAAGTTGTCTACCTCCAAATCTAATAACTCCCAAACCCACACCACCACCCTCAAATCGATTGAGGGGACGAACCATACTCTCATACCTCTTCCCTTGAAGCCGAATAACCACGCCCTGCACCTAATCTTGGACAACTTTGATTCCAAGTATCACCCAATCGTGGACATTCTCCACCACCACTTCGTAAACCCTGCACTCACCAACGTGGACGATGTCGTTCCTGAAGTCTTCATTTAGGAATTCTAGCAATCATGTGAAGTGACATAATCTCAAAGGGGAATAGTTGGTGAATACTACCTCTCTTCTAGCAATGAGTACGTAAGCATTTGTATCTCGAGATCTCTGTTTTTTCCCGCGTTCTTCAACCACCAACGAAGACAGATCTTAGACTAGAGGAATAAGCACCACTCCCAACAGGGGACGAACTGGTCGCATTTTTTAAGATGTTGGGGTAGAATCAACAAATCAGGTACCTATCTCAATATAGGCGCCAGTTTCTACCTCCACTGTGGAACGTTCTCTTCACATTGGTCAACCGTGCCCTGACTGGCAAGATCAGAAGCCTCGACATGTGCTTCACCAATATCCTCCAAATTGTCTATGGGGTCTTCTTCGATCTCCCACTGGACTACTCGCTCATACCCTACACAGAGTTCAAAGCTGCATTGGTGAAGAAGAGCCTTGATGTAACCAAGAGAAAAGAATTTCCTGCTTTACTCTTTCCACGGTTTCTAGGCCTTCTTCTAAGGCCTAGTCTTGACGAGATGAACATTACCGCTTCTGCGTTCCCTATGCACAAGGTCAACATGCTTTTGACCTACAAACCAACGATGCACAAGGATGGTTAGCCGACGGAGATACAAATTCCAACGAAGCTCATCACGTACATGAAGACAAGGGAGGTGAGGAGAGCATATAGACATGTATGCGAGGAACTAGAACCAATGCCTCGAACCACGATATGTATAGGTACACCCCAAGAGGGAGAGGATGCAGAACTACCCATGAATGAGAGGGAGAGGGAGTTGAAGAGGAAGAGGAGAGAAGAAAAGAAAAAGGAGGAAGAGGCAGCCAAAAAAGGCAAGGCTGCCCAAATTCAAATGGAGAAGTAGGAGAGGGAAAACATAGATAGAGAAGAGAGGAAAAAGTAAAAGGCAGAAGAGAGAGCAAGGAGGGAGGAGGAGGAAAGAAAGAGAAGAGAGGAGTCTCTGCGTCAACAAACATAACATCCATCCAGTTCTGACGCAGAGGACTCAAAGCGAGAGGAGGATGAGGGTGAGGAGAAAAACTCATATTCTGATAGCTCAGATGGAGATGATGGAAAGGAGGGAGACGTTGCCATGGCTTCGAAAGAGCCAGAGCAAGCTAGGATAAGGGTTAGGCACACTTATATACCTAGCCCAACTCCCAGTGGATCCACATTACCTGAACCAGTTGGTCGAGCAACAAGGGTCATTGAACCAGAGGAGCACACCTCGAACCATAACCAGCCAAACCAGCTAGAGGTCGCATCTGCTTCTGGACATATGAGCCAATGGGAATCCACATCCCAGGATTCACCCTCTCACAAGGGTGACTCCTTTGAAAATATAAGTGGCATGTCTCCCCATGCCATGCCACATACCCCCACAGAGGAATTCGTTTCCTCTGCATTAGTCTCATCCAACCTTGTTCAAAGGAAGGAATAGGTTCACAAGGCTTAGGTACTATCGAAAAGTCTCTAAGTCCACTCAATGAGGACTCTGCATTAGACTTTGAATCTGGTAGAGATGTGCTTCTTGACGGAACAGCCATAGTGTCTTCTCCTCAACGAGAGGTGCGAGGATCGGCTGGAAATCCTTCCATGATCAAGTCCTTGGAACAAGGATAACTATGGCCCATGTGTTGAGCCAGAGGTTACCCCTATAGCATACATCACAAGGGACGAGTTTCAGTCCTTTGCCACCTCTATGTTGTGCTCCTTGGAAGAGCTAAAACTTAATATGGCCCGTACAGAGCCATCCCCCTCTGCACCTGCTCTGGATGAAGTTCGATCATCCATTGCAGTATTAAGAGGTGAGTCTTCGATGAATGCTTCTCGACTCGAACAACTCCAAGAGTTGACAACAGCCAATACAGAAACCCTACAAAGGGTTATTACTCTCATCAAGAGGGATGCAGCCTCCACTTCCATAGCTCAATAAGATCAAACAGCGCTCATCCCTCTGAGTGTCCCTGCAGACTACATCACCCAGACAATGATGCGGGGTCTGGGCAATCATCTTCTTCAAAAATTGGTTGATTTCACATCTGACTTTAACAACATGGCTATGCAAGTGGCTGTAGAAATGCAACGCTCGCTAGCCACATTCAAATTCAGAGCAGATGTGGAAATAAACAAGGCCACCCAGGCAGCGGTAGACATTGTGGAGCTCCTTGACTCCAAGGTGAAAGCCGTGGCTCCCATGGAGATCCGAAGCCCAAGCAAAAGTTGGTCAAGCTCTCTTTAACTTGTGGAGAATCATCGAAGAGAAGAAGGCTTGACGACAATGAGGACCCAGATCAGTTTGGTCCTCAAAGTCGTCAAGAGGGGGAGAAACAACAACCTTAAGAACCAACAACTACCCCCTCTGCCTCTACTCAACCTCAAGCCCTAACGCCAACCAATCAACAAACCAATACTAGCGTGCTACAAGAGTAAGAGGCTGCACCAAGGGAAGAGCCAATGGAAGTCGAGCCAGAAGTAGCTACGTAAGCAGAGGCAACACTTGGTGGAGCGGACGCAATCCAACTTTTCTCCATATATGCCTCTTCATCAAGTCCTTCAAAGTCATTATCCTCTGACTACTTCATGGAGATGGCCTAGCCTGCACAAACAGATGAAGAAGAGGTAGTGGTGGAAAATGTCATAGAGTCATAGGAGGCGCAATGAAGAGCAAAGAGAGCCCCTCCAATGGCCATACCACACAATACCGGAGTAACAATTGCCGCACCTCCACCACACCGTCAAACTCACAGAGCAAAGGTCCCTGTCCAAGGGACCAGCTTAGTCACGCCTGCCCTGAGAATAGGTAGTCAAGTTAGAGAATGCCATCAAGAAGCAAGTAACAGCAGGCCTCGGAGCTCCAAACCATCTTATGATCTTGTTCAAGAGATCAAGGATCAAATGGACAATGATGAGGCCCATCCCAAAAGACAAGCCTAGAAAAGACATGGTTGATAGCGAAGAAATCTTTTAATACCTGTATAACTAGAAGAACGAGGTACCAACGCAGAAAATCAACCTTCATCCATTGATACAGGAGAACATCAGGTAGAGGTTTCTTCGTCAGTATAGGCAACCATTTATCACAATTCATTTTGTGGATGGGATCAAACAAGTGCTCGACATCAGGAAGATAACCTTTGCCCACAATCAGATATCTTCCATGAATACATGATGGAATGATTTCATGGGCAGATCTACATATTTACAGACTACGATCTAATAAATCTTAACCCTTCGGATCTTCTTGCTCTGTATTTCTTCACCGATCATAAGAAAGATAAAGGCATGCATTATACTATTGCAAATTATTCCATCAAGAAAACGATGACTGATCTTCTAGACTTCCAAAGCAAGCTAAACTTTCAAATAGCTCTAGATATGAGGATCGACCAACTGAGTGTCGCCAAATGAAGAGTTTGAAGGCATCAATGTTGATCATCTCTCTTATTTATTTGATAATAATCCTTTTTACTTTTCGAAGTATTATTGTTTCTGTCTTTTCAGTTCCAACGATCATCACTGAGTCTGTTCAGTGATTGCTGAAACACGCATTGTAATCCTACAGTGACAGCAATATTTCAAGAAAAAAAAACTCAAACCAAAGAACCTTCAGTGAATGTCGAAGAATGAAACTGAAGATTAGTGACTGGATCCGAAGAGGTATTCAGTGATTACAACCTGGTCAACATATGTGTGAAGACTACACAAGTCTTAGTGAATACTGAAGAGACCTCTAGCATTATTCCAGCATTCAGCAATCAAATGAAGCTTGCCATGCACGATTGTTTTTGTCTTGTCCTTCCATACGCAAAGGACAAACCTATACCGTTTCAAGAGTATAGTACTGCACGGAGCCGACTAGTTGACTCTAGTGCCCACCAACTCCATGACAGGATGTATGCTCATGAGACAAATATACTATTCACTATTGCAAAGGACAAGCTTTCCTCTTAAAGCTTGACGCGTGTTCCAACCCTTTGTGTTTAATATGAAGGTCTATCACTCTGTGATAAAGCTTAGCACCTCGAAATCCATGTGGGACACCCTCTATGTTCAAAATGAAGGTACTTCCCAAGTACAAGAATCAAGGAAGATTAATCTTGTAAGACAATATGAAAGCTTTCTCTGTGGAAAGAATGAAACGTTGTCTGAAGTACATCAAATATTTAATTGTGTTCTTATTGATTTGAGGATGGTTGGCAGAGAATATTCTAACTCTAAAACTTTGACAAAGTTTCTGGAATGTTTAACAAAATCCTGGGATATTCTATGTGTCTCAAGATGTCCAACGATATGTCCTCCCTCTCTCAAAGCTCTCTTTATGGGATACTTCTCAATCACGAGCAGTCTCGACAATTAAAGAGGAATCTAATCAAAGATTCCAGAGATATGAAAATCTCTTTGTTAGCTTTGATCTCTGAAGATTCTTCAGTTGAACTCCCATCTTCTTATTTTATTCCTCTTTCTTCTTATGTTTCTTTAACGGAGTTAGATTCCACTAACTCTGAGGATTTATCAGAGTCTGATCTTGGAGACTTTGATGAGTCACTAGCTCTTCTAACTAAGTCTTTTAGAAGATTTTCCAGAAAAAGTAACTTCCGCAAATCTCACTCACTAACCATTAAGGATAAGCCAAAGTCGGATTCTATTGACAAGGCTTCAGCGATATTCTACAACTGTCAATGCAAAGGTCACTTTGCGAGTGGATGCAGGTCAAAGAAGACCGGGACGCCATCTTCAAAAAATCCATCCTCCTTCAGAGCCAAAGAAGACAAATATCAGAAGCTAAAGGAGAAGTACGATAAGATAAAGAGTTCTTAGCGAAAGGGCAAAGGTCTTGTCGCTGAAGAACATGATTGGGCTTATTCGTCTAACGAATCATCCTTAGATGAGGAAGATATGGCCTACCTCTGCTTAATGGCCAAGGATGTCAAGGAAGAAATTTATGAGGCATCCACCTCCAGTGATCCCTCATCATCCACTCTTGCTCAGATAAGTTTCCTGAATGAACCCTCTTCTTCTTCTAGCCTATCAGCGTTAGATACGTTTGACAGTTGACCTTTACAATGCCCTGAATGGAAAATCAATAGCAAAAATGCTTAATCTTCAAGAACAATTGAAGATTTGTCATTCTAAGATCAAAGAGTTGACTAGGATCAAAGAAGATCTTAAAAATCATGTCATTGTAAACTAGACCATCACTATTGAGCGCGAACAGGCTATAGCTGAGCGTGAGCAAGCTATTGCTGAACTCGAGGCTGAAAAGGCTACCAGCAGCCCATATCCGCGGTTCATTTTGTAGACCGGATCAAGCAGCTACTCGACATCATAAGAGAACCTTCGCCAATAACCATATAGTTTTCCATGAATATAAAGTGGAATGATCCCATAGGCAAATCTGCACCTTTACTGATTGCGATCTGATAAATCTTAATCATTGGGATCTTCTATTTTTGTAATTCTTTATAGACCACGAGAAAGATAAAGGTATGAAGTATGCTTTTTCCAACTCTGCGATAAGGTAAATAATGATTGATCTTCTGGACTTTCGAAGCAAGCTCGACTTCCAAATAGCTCTGGATTTGGGGATTGACCAGCTGAGTATCAGCGCACCCAATGAAAATTTTGAAGGCATAAAGCACATCCCTTCTTGAACGGTGCTAGTTAAGCCAGAACATGGGAAGGTCTTCAGAGACGAACAAGGCAAGAAGGTGTTCTTTCGTGAAGACCAGTGCTTCAAATACTCAAACTCCACACTGCGATACATAAAGAATAACCTTTTGAGAAGCAGAGATACAACCCTAGGAGCAAAGGAGAGGGAAAACAACCTAGTAAGATCTCTCGACAATGTACTGGAGTTTTGTGAACTTCTTAGGAGGTTCATGAAGCTTCAACATATATAGTCCTCTTCCTTTGTAAGTATATATTGTTTTCCTTTAAGTCATGTAATTTCCATTTCCATCGTACTATAAACAATTAGATAGTAAATGTAAAATAGAGGTCCTCTTTGGCCTCTGGCTTTGATTAGACTTATGTTTTCATTCAAGTAAGAGTGTGTCTTATTTACACTTAGGGGGAGAGCGTTAGATCCCCACTTGTAAAAGTGTAAGTAAGAAGCCTCTTCCTCTAACTGTTTAGGACTTAATCTTTTGAAGAAGTCTGGACCAAGAGCTCTTATGCAGAAGATACCAATAGACAGAGCTCTTACTCAAAGAGCTAAATGTCTTAACCCAGAGGAAGATCAAGACTTAAGCGTCAAAAAAGCTTAAGTACTTGATGCAGAGCAACATTCAAGGCACAGAGCCTCTACATAGTACATGCAGAGCCTCTGAGTCTCCTACTCCCTGGGTTTGCGCAGTTTGTTCAGGTTTATCCGCAAGACTCCTAACAGAAGCTATTAAATTGACTTAATCCGCTCCACTTTCCAAGAAACGTGATGGCTATGGATGTTGAACAAGAATTCAGAGTTTGAAGTCTAGAATCTAGGAGATTATGTTTAGTATAGTCATATAAAAGGAGGCATCCTCCTCAGGTTATTTACCTGTTAGATTGCCAAATTAGACGACGCTCCATAATAAAGAGTTCTTAGGAGAATACTGTTAGATTGAGAGTTTGTTGTTCTATACTCAAAATCTAATAAAGCTTCCGACTTATTCAAGTTTGCTTTTCATTCTCATTATCATCTTGAATAATTTTGTTAAACCATTTCTACTTACATAGTCACACTTCCATTCAATCTCTGATTTTACTGTGTGTCTTGATACTTAAGAGGATTATGAGTTCCTACATCGCTGAATATTATTGTGCTCCAATGTTCAAGGGGGAGCAAATGTGAAGATTATTCAATTGTTGAAAAAGAAAGTTTGTGTAAAGCTCAGGGAGAGATAAGTTTTTCTGAAGATAATCATTTAGAGAGTTTGTTCGAAGTTTGTTGACAAAAAGAGAAGATTGTTAAAGAGGAAGATTGCTAAATCTTTAAAGATCAAATCTTGATGTTTTAAAGTTTGTTGAATCAATTCTGAAGGTCATTGCCGTAAGATCTGAAGAACTTGTTTTTTTGGACTTGAAACTGAATGGGGAGATTGTTGAAACAAAAATGTTGTATTCAAGTCCTGATGCTAAAACTGTTTTAACTGCTTTGTAATAGTTAGTTGTTGTATTTTCTTTTATGGGTAGTTGGTTTTATCTCCTTTTTATAGTGCTACTATAAATAGAGTTGGTTATTGTTAGGTAGTTGAGTGTATCATTTTGACAAGATTTGTATAATTTGAGAGCATATTGTATCAGGAACATTATACATCTTTGACAAAAATACATGCCGACAAATTTATTTTTAATCTTGGTGTTCTTGATCATTGTATATTGAATTGTTGATTAGACTTGATTTTTGGATCACATTGAAGATGAGGATGATGATGATGTCGTGATAGCTCCGACTACTCACTTCTGCATTGCAAGATGTTGGCGATAAGGAAGAAGATGTTGAAGAGGATGAAGAACCTCACATCCCTGATGTTGGACAAGACCTTGGAGACGACAATGATGATGAAAATGACGATCATGATGACTTCACCATCCAGTATCATCCAAGACCGGCTAAGAAGGGTATCTCCCTAAGGGAACCAGCTTCCCAGGGGGAGAGAACCTCAAGGAACCAGCACTTCTCCTCTAAAAACAAAGGAGTGGCTGAAGAAGGGTATCTTGCCATCCTCTTCAAGGCAATCGACCCAACTAAGGTAGCCTAGTGCTCAAGGTTCGTTTCCTTTTCTCCAGAATTTAAACCTTCTTATCGTCTACTTACTACACCAACAATCCGTTATGGTCCTCTAGATGAAAGGATAACTAATATCCAACATATGGAGCTAATAACGGCCAAAGGATGATTCAGCTAAGGAGTCAGCTCGACCAAACCAGAGTAAAAATCCCTCTTCGTACCTCTGGTTGTGGTGAGTTCGATTTCCTCAATGATGCTAAATGAGAAAAATCCCTGAAATTTGAAAAAGAGTTGAGCATTCAACGTAAACAGATGAAGGACATTCTAAAGCTGGCAAAGTCTCTAGCTATCTGGATCAAGCCAAAGGGAAGCTCAAGAAAAAGGATTCAGTCAAAGCCTAGGCCCAGTTGTTGTCACAAGCTGAACAAGAACATCAAATAGCGCTGACGCTGAAAGACCGAGACCTGAAGTGGTGCAATAAAAGAATAAAGAAAAGAATAAGTCCTCACATGATCTCAAACATCACCATCAGTGGTCAGATGAAGGATGGTGGACTCCTCATTTCTTTGGTCATCTTCAGAGAGAACCAAGATGTTGTCATCGAGTACCCTTCTTACCTCTGGGAGTATAGCTTTGATGAATGGCTAGAAATTCAAGGAGCTATTTAGCGAGACATCCTGAACGAGTTATTCAAGAAGGTATCCAAGATCGTTGAAGTCCCTAATTTGCCAGAGAAGCCTCTCTCCAGAAGAAAACACCTTTTAGATCCTGAAGATGGACCATCCCATAAGAACAAACACGAGACTAAATTCTCCTTGGATGAAATCCTGAAGGATCGAAAGAAGCCGAATCTCTTAAAGTTGAAACTGACACTGCCAGTGAAGGGTCCCTACAAAGCCAACACTGTGCATGTGAAGCCTGAGTTTGGACTCATATTCATTGACTATGATGGTGAATACAGGTTTCAGTGAGTATCCGAGTTCCACCTCTGTCTGATAGATCATTTGGAGTATCTCAGGACTTGGCTTGACAATGATATCTATAGAGAGGTGATGGAACAAGATCAAAAATGAGATGCTGAGACGTAAGAAGCTTGGAAAAGATGTACCTGGTTATATCAACTCCAGCGACTTAATTCAGACATTCTTTCTGTCTTGTAAATCTTTATTTTCTTTTCTTTACTTTCAGTGTAAGCTATATGTAATAGGTCAACCAGTTTTGACAAAAAAGATCCCTGAAAAGAGTAATATGGTTCCATTACTCTTACATTCACTGACAATTTTCTAGTAAGTGAATATGATTTCAGTTTCAATTATTATTATTATATCAATTTATCCTTGAACTTATAATCCTTTACAAACTTTAAATAAATTTTCATAAGTAAACTATATCACTGAAAAATATCCCAAAACAATTAAAAGGGCAAGTATATTACTAGAACCTTTTCCTTATTGATGTAACTTAAGCAATTTTCTTTATGTTGCTTTGTCAACATCAAATAGGGGGAGATTGTTGATTCTCTCTCTCTCTCATTGATTTGATGATGATCATTTTATCTACCGAAGTGTATTATTTCTGTTATTCAGTTTCAGCAATCTTCATTGAGTTTGTTCAGTGATCGCTAAACATGTATTGTATTTCATTCAAAGACCAATATATTTCAAGAAGACAAAACTCATACCATAGATCCTTCAGTGATGTCGAAGACAGAAACTAAATATTAGAGACAAAAAAGTTCGTGATCTGAAGCGATGTTCAGTGATAACAAGCTCGTCTATAAATGTGTGAAGTCTGTACAAGATTCAACGAACACTAATGAGACCTTTCACTGTCATCCTAGTGTTTAGCGATCAAATGAATTTTGTCAAGCAAAATTGTTTTTGTCTTGTACTATACACACAAAGAACAAACCCATACCTTTCTAAGTATAGTACAGTATGGAGCCACTCCTTTGACACTAAAAGTGTTTACCTACTTTATGAAAGAGGATTGCCCGTATACAGCCAAAAGGACTGTATATTGTAGCAAAGGACAAACTTTCCTCTTAAAGCTTGCCACGTGCCCTTGTAGCTTCTGAATGTGTGTAGTTCACCATTGTGTTTACACTTCCTATAGTTGAGTGGTTCTCCTCTCATTTATCATATTCCTCACTACCCAAGAAGTTACTTCTCTCTCTACTCTCGATCTAAGAGAAAGACCCACTTTAACAAGTGAAAAGCACATTTCTTCTTACCTTATTTCTTGTAGCAAATCTTTTCTTATTGCTATCTGTATTTTGTGTGTATCTTAGATTGTTTAGATAGGTTTTGTATCCTATCTCTTCCGCAAAAAGTTTGTAAAATTTGTATTAATCTTTTTTATCAATATATAATTCTTAAAAGTGAAAGTTAATGTGTTTGTATTTACCCCCCCCCCCACCTCCTTCTACAAATTGTTACTTATAAACTCTTGTAGATCCAGCAGGGACCAACATCATTTCTACAGGAACTCCGAGTAACACAAACGATGTACGGCCATAAGAAATTACAGTTTTGGACTAAAGAAAGAATAGCAAAATCCATGTAAAGCCAAATATGCAAGCCACATACAAAATCCAGGTAAGGCTACAAGAATATACAGAATCCAGGTAATTGGTTAAAAGAATTTAGAAACCCAACCACAGAAAATTATAGAATCCAGATAAATGGGGAGAAAATAGAACCCCTACTTGATTTGGGGGAAACCGAGAGGAACGAATCATATGAGAGAGTGAATCGTCAATTTAGGAGAAATTGAGAGGAACAAGAGGAGTGAGAGGGAATCGTCGACTTGGGGGAAACCACGGATAAAGCATCGTGATATGAATCGTTGTCTTGGAGGCTGAACCATCATATTCGAGGTGTGAATTGTCAGAGGTCAGGGGAGAGTTTCTTCTGAAAGACTATCCATTAGGTGAGTTGTACGTTGGTAATGATGGTTGTGAAAGAGTATGCAATGATAGAGTTGTGCATCCAGCTATTAAACTTGTAATTAAGAGATTAAGACTTCATTCATAAATTTGTTGTACTATATGCATTATAAGTTGTTTTTAAGAATATAATGAATATGCTTTATAAAGTAGTATAGATATGAGTATTTATGGTGGTCGGTTCAGTCCAGGCTACTCAAGAAAACATTCAAACTGCATGCCAGATTGGACCGAACGGTTTGGCAATTTTTCAAATAGAACCAAACCGCCAGACCGCTCGAACCGCCAAATACGGTCCAATTTGAGCGGTTCAATGGTTTTTTTAACACCTCTAGTTCATTCAATACTACAAAATAGAGAATTTTCTTTTAAAATCTCTAAACAATTATATCTAACTCCAACAATTTCTCCATTATCTATACTACTTTATAAAGCAGAAAGCCCCAAAGTCTTAAAGTCTTAACTTTTTTAATACCAAAAATACCCTTACATTTCCTTTACACGCCTCCCCTCTCCCAAAATTCCTTTACACGCCTCCCCTCTCCCAAAATGCCTCTTCCCAAGATGCCTCTTCCCAAGAAGCACTCCTCTATCTTCTCAACACTCCTCTATCTTCTCAAGACAAGCATGAAGAATATTATCTTCTCAAGACAAAAGGGTGTGAATAAGATTATCTTCCCAAGAGAAAGCTCTCATCTCTCCATACACTGTCATTGACGATTCATGCTCCCGATTACTTATTCAAGATCACCGTGTAATCTCTCCACACAATCTCATCGATTCCCTCCTAAAATGACGATTCAGAAGTTGCCRATTATTACTTATTCAAGATCACCATACATCGATTCGCTCTCGATCCATGCTTCAAATATGGCTAGGGTTCYAGTCYAGGTAATATTTTTGTTTTTCATCTTCATTTGATTGGTTAGGGTTTTTTTGATTTTTCTATGGGTTAGCACTTGAAATCTTCACTTTTGTGGGTTAGGGTTCTTGAGTTTTCTATGGGTTTGTATGTAATCGCCAGGCTTCCGGCCTTTTCATTCGCCTCCGTCGTGTGCGTTAGCCGCTCTTGTGTTAAATTTACTACTTTTGTGTTTGATTGCCATTACGTTTCTTCGTCTTTTATGGACACCAAAGTGTTTGATAAACTTTTCCAATGAGAAAGAGTCAAATTACAAACTTTTGTGGTTTTTGGTTAGTCGTTGATTGGTCTTTAGGAAAAAAAAATTAAGTGGCGAATACAATGATTCTTGCTGTTGCTTCCTATTCCTTTTTATTGGAACGTTTATTTCTTCTCAAGAGAAGCCTATGCGTGTCATGTTCGTTTATAAGAACTATTGAAACATGATTAAAACATAATTCTGGGTATTGTGAGATGTGGGTGCTGTTTCTGGCTTCATGGTTTGACAAATTATGCATTCCTTTGTGATGGTGGTTCATGAAAGGATTGTCATCTATAGAGAATGTTGTTGTTAGCTTCATTTACTACTTACAGTTYTAGGCAGATGTTGGTTAATAGAGAATGTTACTTCTTTATGTCTTATTATTCTTAGTTTAKTTAATAGAAAATAAGAACTTRYCGATTATCGTTGAAACCTTACAATTTTACATGGTATTACTGTATTAGGTTCCATCGAATATGCTCTRTTTCYAKGTAATCAATCGGTTCCATCGAATWTGCTCTGTTTCCATCGATTTACAGTCTCTCATCCAGGTAAGCACTCTCCATCGATTTTGGTTCACTTTTTTGTACCCTCTTTTGCAGACTTCTTTCTATCACYCTCTCCTTMTTTCTTGGTTTGTTGGTTTCTTGCTCCGATGTTCTTTTGCTTTTGTCTGTTGTTATCATAAACAGCTRCATAGTTTACAACAGAGGAACAACGATAGTTGAATTGCCAGAGTTTACAAGAGAAKAAATTTTGGTCAGAAACTGTYGGTAAGAAGCTTCAACTTTTAGATAATTTTGATCTAAAAGTAAGCTCCTTCTTTTGCCTTTTTTAATYTGGGGTTTTTGCTCCTCCTTTTATGAAGTTTACAAGAGAAGAAATTGGGTTTTCTTATTCAAGGCATTAAAATATAATCAGTGAAACTTCAAAATCATTAAAATTCACGGCTCTCGCCGCATTGTGTGGGTACACAACTAGATTGATATGTTAGCTTATGTTTTGTTCGTTATTGGTGGTGTGTCTTTAGCACGCAATTTGACTCTGAAGAAGAGAGAAGGGCACTCAAAGAAATCACCTGGGATGATAAGGAAGTATGTGGCTTCTACATTGYTGTGCGTCATTAGTAAAATGACCAATGATCTGTAATTTAGTGCTGAACGATTTGCTTTAACAGTGTCCCTCTRTTTACAAAATTATATGCAATGTCAACATGATTTCGCAAATATAATCACCTACCTTAATTAGCATTTGTGATACAAATGATCTCCTGAACAACAAATGGTAGTTCTGGACTTGTGTACGATTTCGGAGCATGCAGATAATCTTTTTTGGTCTATGTTGACGACGGATGACTTTTGGATATTAGAAGTATTCATATTGGGATTAAGATTCTTTACTTAAATTTTGTTGCATATCATCCACTATTACTGTTTTGTAAAAGATGTTATGTTTTGGAACGGCACAATGGAGGTCTGGTTTTGACTTCTCAGTTTGGTCTACTTTGCAATTTAAATCATTGACGAGTTTGCATTATTTGCTTTGTTTCAAGAATATGCATTTTWTGTTCTTATATTTTTCATTCTAAATGTATGCTTTCCTTTTTGCAACAGTTCATTACTTAAAGATCATCTAAACGTTCAAGTGGAGTCCCATGACAACACAATTTTTGACAACAATGTTTATATCTTTGAATCATTTCCYATCAGTAGTTTTACTTCTCTCCCTAGKTTCGTGATCCCAATGGCGACCTTTTACTATTGACAGGGAAGGCACTCAGCCATGCCACTGCCGAACTTCGCCCARCTGCTTCTTATATGGCTGCAACTGATCACTCTCCTGCCACTGCTAATACTGRACGGTAGATCAAATTGATGTTGAAGCATAATATTGTTATTGGAAATTRATTTTCTGGTTTTGATTGTCATTTAACCTTTTCAAATAACTTCTCTGTATTGTAGATCATCAYTGGCATTTAGGCTCATGCCACAAAGCAATGCTATATTAGACTGTTCTCCGATTATAACAGYTGGTCATGTCATCCCTMAGAGCTATGTACCAATCTCTGTAAGCCAGTTTATGGATGATCTTTCTGCTGACGAAGACACACCTTGTAACGGCTYTGATAATGTTTTTGTAAGCCAAACTTAYTTAAGAATGATCTAATATGTTCAACTCTCTGCCTATTTGCCAGTTTCATATTTATGTATCAGCTTAGCATCAGTATTATAGAATGTGTCTGTCCCCCTTAACTTGTTTYCAGTTTTGCTAACTTTGAGCATCTAARTTTGTTATACARAAGTACCTSTAAAACTGGTTTTTTATTTGTATGGTCTCATATTCTTAAGAGTTTACAACTGAATACAACAAAACCTGAAAGTACTTAAGATAGAAACAGAAACAAAAGYTGGCCCATGTTGAAGGACACTTTAAACAAGTTGCATGTCTTCCAGTGTCTGCCTCTCCTATGTAAAGCCAAATTCTATGTTAATCCCACTTCAGCAASTACTTTTCTACTGCTTCTATCCACATATGGTCTTGCCTAACCTATGTGTGTGTATGCATGTTTAAATTTATATCGATCTACATGTGTATATGCGTGTGTATATACCGTGACATATTCTGCTCCTTGTTATATTTCTTTAACCAAAAAAAAATTGGTGGATGTGGATGTGAAAGCTTTATGTTCAACCATAAGGGTGGTGCATGATTGGTTTGAGCTTGACTCCAAAGGTCAAAAGTACGAGGAGGTCCTAGGTTCAAATCCAAGGAGGAATAAAAATCCCCTGTGGCCACGGAGGTTCAAATGCGGYGACTCCGGGCTATCTGCAAAGCAGGTGGTCGCCCTGGGATTAGTCGGCTCGCATAGCGGGTTGGAGCTTGAATTTCAAGGTGTCAAAAAGAAATTTACCATGCTTCAGGTTTTCTACCTCTTTTCTAATATGATGATCAACATATCTAAGTTTTCGATATCCATTGCACTTGTGATTTCTTACTTT
>NW_020200578.1:200317-201040 GCF_001531365.2 Cynara cardunculus var. scolymus | reverse complement strand
CTCTTTTTAGTTGTAGACATATAACAATGGGGTTGTTTCTTTCTAATGATRATGTTTTGATCTTCAAATTCCATTTGTTAGTATATATAATTCTTAATATTAGATGTCTTTCGTCCTTTATTTAATTTAAACCGTCAATAGTATGTTTTTAACCTTTATCTAGGTATAGATGACATATTGCATCCCGCAGCATTGCGCGGGTATACAACTAGCATATATACAAAGGTAGTATCTTTTGCTAACCAATCCATTTGTAGTAACTATATTAACTCTCTAGACCAATAAGAATTCATCTAATGTCATGATTCATACATCACCTTGTATTTATTGTGAAGGACGAAATGGTAATTTAATTCTAATTTTTTTATTACTCTAAGACAATTAAATGGAGGTCATAAAATTCCATGGTTTTAGCTATATTTTTGTGATATAACGGTCCATTAAATATGTAAGTTTGTGACGTAACTATATATATATATATATATATGTATGTATGTATGTATCATTGCTTTTATAAAAGTTTTTTAACCATATTAGATTTGCTAATTATTTATAAACTAACTATAAAGTTAATGTAGACCCATAATATCTATGATATTTGATTTCTTTAAAAAAATGAAACGATCTTCAATAGAAAGTGTTAAAGATAGTACTATTGTCAAATTTTAATATTTAAATTTTTTCTATTTATCATAATAACATTACTCGTTTTTAGCATGTTAT
>NW_020200578.1:197477-199313 GCF_001531365.2 Cynara cardunculus var. scolymus | reverse complement strand
AATCAATATTAATTAAACAACACTAAAAAAGTGTGTATTTCTTTTATAAAAGAGTTTTATTGATAAGATTGAAACAAACCCAATATTGAGTATTTTTAGAAATTAAGTATATTATTAATCATCATAAATTATAAATATGTAAACATTCTCCACATGATTTTAATATTCTATGAACTTTCTCATTTTGAATGATTTAGTCTATAAAAAAAAGTTTAAAAATATAAAGTATTTGATCTTTCTAATTCGTCAATACCTTCCCAACAAGCCACTATTGAATTTTTAGATTTAATTATATTATTAAATATCATAAGTACATGAAATTTTCTTTTCACATTATACTCATGAATATTTTGATTTATTAGATTGATAACATCATAAATGTTATTTTATTTCTAACAACGTTTTTATTTTATAAATAATGAATAATCAAAATTTTAAAAAAGTTAGTATACTTTTAATAAAATAATAATCATAAAGTATTTATTATTTGTTTTAACGATAAACCATAAAATTCAAGGTATTATAAAAACAAATTCCACTGAAGTAATTAACTAAAATGCTTCAAGATATCGTAATATATCAAATTTAGTTAGTCCTATATAAATAAATAATTAAAAAAATACTTATTTTGGTTGATAAATTATTGATTAATAATAATATACTATTAACTAATTAACATGAATAAAATATCAAATAGAAAAACTAAAATGTAAGGGATGTAGAGAAATATCAAATGAATTATAGTCAATAAATTAAAAAGGTTTAAAGGCTAAAACATAAAATATGAAAATGGTTAAAAATGACAAATATGATACATTGTTTTTAGTGTTTTTTGTTTTTAGTCAACAAATTTAAATTTAACATGTTTCAAAATTACATTTTATTAGAGTTAAAATTAGATTTATCTGTCTTTGAAAGTCTAGTCTGCACATGGACGAAAGCTTTACATAAGCTTGTTTCACTCAAAACCAATCGCTGATCGTGAAAAGATTCAAGAAGACAGCCTATGAACTTTTCCATGGACGAAAGCCTTCCATAAGCTTTCTTCACATATTTGGTTGTACTTCTTACATTCTCAACAACCGCGACCAACTTGGAAAGTTCGATCCCAAAACTGATGAAAGAATCTTTCTTGGATATTCTTCTATATCCAAAGCCTTCAGAGTATTCAAAAAACGAAGACAAACAATAGAGGAATCTATTCATGTCACATTTGACGAATCTCAGTCAGCTAATTCAAAACCCATCTCAAATGATGAGGATGAATTAGAAAATTGGATGTTCTCTCACTATGGACAACCTGAAGCTTCTTACAGTGCTCCTCTTCACATTGAATCTCCCGAAGCTGAAGATGATCCACTTATCATTCCAGTTACAGCTAGTCACTCCACCGCATCTTCTTCAGAGATCGCTGCAGTGCCCATTAGTTGTGTCCCTCCTTCTATTTCAAACATTGATCCATCAGTAAATGAAATGTCTTCAGTTTCTGAACCTGTTTCAGTTGCTGAATCTGAGGCTCCTTTAGCATTAGTCCCTATTGCTGAAGAAACTGTTGTTGAAGCCTCATCTTCTATACCTGAACTTGCCTATTCAGATAAAGCTCCTCTACCGGCTCAGCGATGGACTAAAATCCATCCAATTCATTAAATTCTTGGTGATCCAGATGCATGTATCAAGACACGTCGAGGTCTAGGTAATATATGTCTCTTCATCAACTTTCTTTCTTTAGTTGAACCCAAGAAAATCAATGATGTTATCTCTGGCCCTAGTTGGGTTCTTGCTATGCAAGAAGAGCTCATTGAGTTTGATAGGAACAAAGTCTGGTACCTTGTCCCA
>NW_020200578.1:186102-196603 GCF_001531365.2 Cynara cardunculus var. scolymus | reverse complement strand
TGTGCAAGATATCAAGCTGAACCTAAGGAATCTCATATGATCACTGTAAAACGCATATTCAGATATCTTAAGGGATCTCCTAATATGGGTCTTTGGTACCCTAAAGGTTCAGGTTTTGACCTTATTGGTTATTCAGATAGTGATTTTGCAGATTGCAAAATTGATAGAAAAATCACCACTGGAGGCTATCAGCTTCTAGGTAGAAAGTTGGTAAGCTGGACAAGCAAAAATCAAAATTCAGTGTCCACATCAACAGCTGAAGCTGAATATGTAGCCGCTGGTAGCTGTTGTGCCTAAATTCTTTGGATGAAAAATCAGCTGCTAGACTACGATCTTCAGTTTTCAAAGATTCCTATTTATTGTGATAGCACCAGTGCTAGTGCTATTGGAAACAACCCTGTACTTCACTCCAAGACCAAACATATTGAGATCCGATATCATTTTATCAGAGATCATGTTATGAATGGTGATATTGAACTTCACTTTGTTCCAACTGAGTATCAACTCGCTGACCTTTTCACCAAGCCTCTTGATGAGACAAGATTTAATATCTTGATTACTGAATTGGTATGTTGAACACTGAAGATTAAACTTCAGTTATTATACATAACTCATTAAGTGAAATGATTCAGTGCTCTATCTCTAACACTGAACTTTTGAGTAAATATATCTATTCTCTCTCAGGTATGATTACTCTTCTCTTTTCTCAACTTAAAACCTTCACTGAAGCTTTCTCATCTTCAGTGATAAATGTTTTAAAAGGTGGTCTCAGTGATTCTCTACGCTCACCACATCTTAAAGTATATCTTTATACTTTATCTTAAAAATCTAAAACGATCACTAAATCTTTTCTTATCAGTGATTAAAACGTTTTTTTAAATGTCAGTTTCAGTGACTCTTTTATCACTGAATCTGATGTCTTAAAACCCTCACTGAATCTTTCTTTTCAGTGATAAAATGTTTTAAATGGGTTCATCAGTGTTTTCTTAGACACTGTATGACTCTTCGTTTTCTTACAAACTATTTGTTTTTAAAAGAAAATAATTAATGAACCGTCTTTATGACGACATTCTCTATTTACTATGCGCGACGCTTTGAGACGCGCAAAAGGTTCTGTCATTACGCTACCTCATTTAATGYCATCCAATCATGGATGAGAACATGGTATATTTTTCATCATGACTACTTTCCCGAACCGTCGTCTTTTCTCTCTCATATATTATTTATCTCTCCTCCTACCTATAAATATGAGACTTCTTCTCCACTTTTCTTTTTACGCTTTCAAATTTCTTAGACGAACCTCTGCTAAGATTTCTCCAAAGCAGGAACTCTCTTTAAATCTTCAAACCCTTTTCGACCTTTCCTCTTAATCTTCAAAGGTCAGAATCTTTTTTCCTTCTTAATTACAAGAAATGTGTTTAATATAATTAAGAACTTTGTTCTCTTAATACATTAAAATGTAAAGATTCATTAATCATCTCCTTCTTGATTATAATCTTGTTTCTTGACACACATTCTACTTGAAAAACCCTAAATCTTCTTTCAGGATTTTTCAAAAGAAGTTTTTACTTGTACAAAAACTTTTTTCTATAATCTTAACCAAAATACTCTTGGTTTATTTCTAACAAACCTGTTTGCTTTTATTCTTATTAATACAAACAGATGGCTGCCCAGAACGTCAACATCTCCGTTGACGAGATCTCCATCAAGGCTAACAACCACATTACCTTGTTGGAGATACCACCCTCCAAGGCGTATTACCAAGACGCGGCTGACTTCCTCAAGCAGTCGTCATTGGGTTTCGCTCTCAACCATGAGCCCATCATGGTGAAAGAACTTCTTCAGCAGTTATGGCTCACTACTGAGGTTGTCGAAGTCAAAGATAAGGTTGCACGCCAGATGGAGCAGATCCATTTCACTTTCAATCGCATGGAAGTGAACTTTGGTGTTTCTACGCTCCGGTCGGCTCTCCGTCTTCCCAAGGGTCCCTTCGACAGCGAACCCTCCACCACCGAGATCATCGAGTTTCTCGACACCATTGGCTACCAGTAGTCAATGAAGAAGGACTCTAACGCCCCTCTGAAGTCCTTAACGAAGATTGAGAAGAACATGATGTCAACTGTCTGGCAATACTTGTTTTCTCATTTCATCCAGTGCATGGGTGGAAAAACTGGAGGTCAGGACCAGGCCTCTAGGATCGCCTTGATCATAGGCGAATATGCGATTCAGCGTCGCAATATAAATTATGTTGCGGTCATTTTCGATGACATGGTGCTCAAGCTGAACAAGCGCCAGCGAGAAAAGGTGGTGCTTTACACCAGGTTAATTTCAATGGTGTTTACCAAGATCTTTAAAGATCTTTACCCCAAAGAAGGAAACCTTCAGGTTTTCAAGCTTAGATCCAGAATTCTGGATCATAAGCTGAGGGACAGTGATGTGGCACTAATTTCCATTGTGTCCATCACTACCTCTTCTCCTCAAGTGGCCATGACAAGGGAACCCCCCCCCCCCGCGTCTAGCCAAGCCACCAAAACCCCTTAACGACCCTCTCAACCAACTCTTGGTTCTCCTCAGAGAGCCAAGAAGTCCAAAAAGAGGACAGCCACGTCACTATCTGGAGCCTCTCAAAAGGCTTCAGTTATTGAAACTAGCCTTATCCCCGAGGAGTCTTCTGCTCACCCTTCCAGCTCTTCAATGATTTCTCCCATCACTGTCGTATCAGTGGTACCTACCCTCACCGCCTCAATGACCCAAATCACTGAAGGTGTGAATATCAACGCCGCCACCACTGAACACCCACGTCTCTTCTCAACCATTTTCTCTTCTCCTCCCTCCTTGGTCTTTACACAAGTCGATGATGTATCAGTGACTGTCCTTCCTGATACTGAGACGCGCACCACTGGACCTGAGGTTGCTCCTCTCGATGCTCCTCTGCATACCGATGTCCATCCTCTCGATGACATCTTTGCTCATGCCAGTGACAATCCTTTAGATGTCACTGATGGCTCCTCAGGTATAGGTATTCTATCTTCCTACCCTTTCTTTTCTTCTAACCTTGAGCCTTCAGCTCACACTTCTTCTTTTGCAGGTCCTTCGATGCATCAGTCTGATGCTCAGGAAATGGAAGAGGAAGAAAGAGAGAAATATGATGGAGGAGATGAAGAGATCGATGATGCCTATGATATGGCATCATACATCAAACTTCTCCTTCCAACCGTTGATACCGTCCTCTACAGGATCAACAAAGTCCACCAAGAGATGCCCCGCTAAGGTGATCTTGATGCGAACTTCCTTGCCACCAGGTAGACGTTCAAGAGGTTCAGAGTCATCTCCAGACTCTCCAAAAAGCTGTTCAAGCCAACACCGATGCCATTGATGTTCTTCACAGCAGGGCTGACGATGCTCAGGCTATTGATGATCAGCAGACTGGCCTTCTTCAACAGATCCGGGATGTTGTTCGTCAACCAGCCCCAGTGATCCCTCCCTCTTTCTCTGCCAGTGATCGCGCCCAGCTCCATGAGACGCTTGAGGCAACGACAACTCTAGCCAGTGCTTTGCAAAGGCTAGAGGATATAATGTGTAAAAACCCAAAAATTTCGAGGAATAAATAATTTATCTTTATTATTATTTTATTTATATATATATATATATGTTAAATAAAAATAGAAATTAAAATAAGTTCAAAAATCGGATCAAAAGTTAAAGAAAAGGTCAAGACAGGGGTGAAAGTTATAAATTCACGATAGTTAAAGGGTTGGGTCGGATGTAAGCAGGCCCAAATTAGAAGGACCTGTTTTGTAAATATGCATCAGACCTGCAATTCAGAAGAACCTGTTTTGTAAATATGCATCAGACCTGCAATTCAGAAGGACCTGTTTTGTAAATAGGCATCAGACCTGCAATTCAGAAGGACCTGTTTTGTAAATATGCATCAAACCTGAAAATTAGAATAACGAAAGCGACCTCACCTTTGAAGCTCCCTATTGGTCTGAATATTCAACTATTACGACAAAACTTTCAGTATACATATAGCCTACACTTTGCTCTCCATTCTTGCTTCAAGAAAACCAAACTTTCGTTGAGAGCCGAAGGAGAAATCGGAGGGTGAAGCTCGGGTTCGAAAAGCTCAGTCTATTGACGATTGGAGGTAAAATACTAAACCAAATTTCGAGTTATTTATATGGATGGCTTCGTTTTTAGGTCCTCTATAAAACCTTAGTAGCCTTATGTCTCAAATTTTAGTTTTTGAATGTCAAAATATATTCCAAGTCTGGTTGGTCCTCAGTATTGGACTAGAGGATTCTGGTATTTGATTTGGAGGATGAGCAAGTTTTTAGTATATATGTTAAATTGGACTTAAGGTTTTGTATCTTTTGATAAGAGCTTCTATGTCAAAATCATGCCTTTGAAGTTTTAAGAAAATGAGTTTTATACTTATAATCTTTTTATGAAAAAATAAACCAGAGAAGCTCTGGTTGACTTTCACGTTGAACCAGAGGGGCTCTGGTTGGTCATGTCTTTGGAACCAGAAGATCTGGTTAGTAGAACCAGAGGCTCTGGTCGAACATGAACTTTTTATAATTGCTCGTTTTATGAAAAAGGCTATCTTATTGGTTGAAGGTTTATCTAAAGACCATTTTTGAGAAATTATATGAGTCAGAGGTGCTGGTTAGTACAATAAGAGGCTTCTGGTCATGAAGACCAGAAGCTCTGGAAGAGAGACCAAAGGGGCTCTGGTCCTGTGTTGAAATATATTCTAAGTCTGGTTAGTGAAACCAGAGGCTTTGGTCATGAAGACCAGAAGCTCTGGAAGAAAGACCAGAGGGGCTCTGGTCCTGTGTTGAAAWATATTMTMARTCTGGTTAGTGAAACCAGAGGCTYTGGTCATGAAGACCAGAAGCTCTGGAAGAGAGACCAGAGGGGCTCTGGTCCTGTGTTGAAATATATTCTAAGTCTGGTTGGTTCAACCGGGGGGGCTCTGGTCAATACAACCAAAGGGGCTCTGGTCAATACAACCAGAGGGGCTCTGGTCCTTAAGGACTTAAAGAGTCCAAAGGCTCTAGTCAATTCAACCAGAGGCTCTGGTCGTCCATAGAGGCTCTGGCCTTCTTCCAGACTTAGCCGTTTTAGTACAGCGGCATCTTCAGAAGTTCCATCCTTAGCCCCGATGGCTTAATAAAACTTTTTTTTAGAATAATTAGGATCAATTTGATTCTAACAATATATATATATATATATATATATATATATCGTCTAGACACTTATTTCATAAAAGATGATGTTATGGAATTATAAAATAAATAATTGACTATACGAAGTGTTACTCGAGTTGTAAATTTATTAGGATGTTTTTAACTTGAAATACGTAATTATTAACATATCTATCATATAATAGATAACTTAATAATCACGTTTATGATGTCGTTTAAAGATATATAGCTAGACGATACACCTTATGTCGGAACCCACGTTCCTATAATTTTAGTTGATGTGAGGAACGTTCTTAAGCATAGTTGACCAAGGTTGACCCTAGCCGACGTAGTTGACYGTAAGTGACTTTTATGTTAGCCTTT
The DNA here is from genome assembly GCF_001531365.2 of Cynara cardunculus var. scolymus. Lineage (NCBI taxonomy): Eukaryota > Viridiplantae > Streptophyta > Magnoliopsida > Asterales > Asteraceae > Cynara > Cynara cardunculus. The sequence goes on along the minus strand of NW_020200578.1, from coordinate 191,030 downwards.
GGGAGAAATTAAWYATTTATATGCTATTTGCTATTATAAATTGTAGGTTGCCAGTCAGCGACGTTAGTTAAGCAATYTACRTTATCAGGTGAGTCCTCATGAGATTTCACTGGGATGCATACCTAAGTACAAATTATTTTTGCAWGATATGAATTGTTGATGATGTGTACGTATGCATGATATTTCAATTACACACATGTTATGATACATTTTACATGTATGTTATTTCGTGAATGGTTGCATGCTAAGTGTTTAATCAGTTTTCGAATAACTCTAGCATGTTATTCCATATTAAAGTTTGATAATTCAAGGGTGGGCATTTGACCAGTAAGTCATGACCAGTATAAAACACTACCCGGACAAGTGGGTGATCAATTAAGATTCAAATATCAATCCAGGGCGTGTTTGTGACTAMATGACCCATACCCGACTAAACGTTATATGAGATCTCTTATTTTCAGTGTCCTACACATATATTTTCCTAAAGCTGTGACTTTTATTATAAAGCATGCATATATGCCATATATATATATATATATATATATATATATGTCAAGACATGATTTTATTCACGCAAACCATGAACTCATTGAGCATTATAAGCTGACTATAGTATGCATCTCAGGGCCAGGTAGTTAGAGGTTGGATAAGGGTAAAGGACACGCTTAGAGAGTTGCTAATTATCATCTTATTTTTAGTCTTTTGTCTAGCAGTGTTGGGTTGATCTTTTGTAACTTAACCTGGTATGAGGTGGGTTAGAACTTAAGTTAATTTTTGGACGATTTAAAGACTTCCGCTGTAAACGGTTCAAACGGTTTTATTTTAGCTGTCTTTTGGAGTATTTATTTAGGAATTTGTTTCAGGTTACGTGACATTTTCAAATAAAAAAATGAGGGTGTTACAAGTTGGTATCAAAGCTTTAGTTTAAGGTAATTAGGTTAAGATTTACTTAGCCAGCTTAAACTGAGAGGATTGTTAGAAGCACATGTTTATTGTGTATTAGTATTGCTTATCATGCGATTAAGTTTGATCCTATGTTACTACTCGACATAGTGTTCCTTTTATGACTTGTAGGAGACATGGTTCACACCATTCACACTAGGTCTATCAGACGCCGACGTGGACGCAGATACGGAACACGTAGGACACCCTACAGGTTAGGACCGAATAGAGGATCTATTGACAGTCACCGCTCCAGCGCCAGACATGTTTCCGGTACCCGGTCCAGAAGCGATAGTCTGTCCTACACTAGTGAAGTGTCTTCACGAGAGCCCATCAGGTGAAGGACCACACCCGAGCCTTCGGTGGACTACACGCCCCGCACCCCTACACGTGAGGACATGATGGAGACTATAGAGACCTTGAGGGGCGAGAACACAAGGCTAAGAGAGAGATTGACCCGAACTTTAGATGGAAATACTAGACTGAATGAATGGCTGAACAATCTTCAGCAGACACATGTCGAACAAGGAGGAGCCCAAAACGAGCTAATTGAAGAGAATGCAAATTTGTCGGAACAGCGTCATGCACTGATTTGGGATAAAGTTGTACTTGAACAAGAGCGAAGAATTGATGCTCGCCCCGTAGGCGCTAGATTCAGAGACAGAGTTCACTTCTATAAGAGAATGACCATAGACTATGCTGGTGTAGTGAGGGGGTATTTCTCCGACTGGGTCCAATGCATCAAAAATGACCCAAAGGCTAGTGTGTTGTGGCACTCCAGGCCATCCACATCTTTTGAGGAGTGGTTGAGGGACCCTTATCTCCCTTATTACCCCGCGGATCAGTTTTAAACATAGAATCCTTTTGAGAGAGGGAAGAGAGAAAGATCTTTTGGGTATGTGATTTAATTGTGCGTGTCTAGATAGTTGATCGAATTTTCATCTAGTCCAGTGCTTCAATAGATTTTTTTGAGCATTCACATGATTTAGAGATGTGTTTAGAATTATGAAGTATCCCATCTTTTGTAAGTAAATGGGATTAAGTAATGTCTCTCTCCCCATGATTGTTTATCGACACGAAATATATATAGCTTATTGAGCATTATGAAATTTTCTACGCGAATTCTTTATTATGTATTTTGCTTATATATAGTGACTATATTATATACACACACACACACACACACACATATATATATATATATATATGTAATGTGTTATGTTGACTTCAGAACCTTGTTAAAACGATAATACCCTATTATGTCAGTATGGTTTCTCGTGGATCAACAAGGAACGCCCTCAATGGGGAAGGTATTAATGACACAGCCCCACAACAGTTTGAGGTCGGACACGAGCCCAAAGTCGAGGTCGCAGAAGTGTCCGAACCGCTAGTTCTAGTACGACCCCATCCGTGCAAGCTAATTTAGCTATCGGTAGGAGTCAAAGAGGCCAGGGAGGGGAAAATCTCCTTACAAAGGAAATGATAGTTGAGCAAATGGCACAAGTCCTCCGGGATACATTGCCAAATATGCTTAAAGAAATGTTGGGTGACAGATTTAAAGACAACGAAGATGGAGAGGAGGAAAGTGTTCGACATGAGAACACTCAAGCCACTGAAAAGGTGGAAGTATCTGTTAAAGAGAAGGTGGATTCGCCCACCAATGAGAGAACTGAATTGACAATAAAGGAGAAAAGATGCAGTTTTAAAACATTCAAAGGCACCGGGCCGAAAGAATTTAAGAGAATAGAGGACCCAGTTGGCCTGATGAACTGGGTAACCAAGATGCAGAGTAACTTCAAAATTTGTAGATGCGCAGAAGATCAAAAAGTGACCTATGCTGCTACAACCTTTGTGGACTATGCATTGCATTGGTGGGAGTCTGAGTGTGCAATCAGAGGTGATGAGGATATTGCTGCCGTGACTTGGGAGCAAATGAAAAAGATGATGATGGATAAGTACTGCACACAATCGGAGGTGAACAAGCTAGAATCAGAATTTCTAAGATTAAAGCAAAGTTCGTTGTTGGTTCAAGAATATGTTAACGATTTTCTTGAAATAGCGAGGTTCGCCAGTTACCAGGTGGCTACCGGGGAGAGAAAGATAGGTCGTTTCAAAGACGGCTTAAGAATCGAAATCAAACGGTACGTAGACATGACTAAACCAACCACTTTTGTACAAGCAGTGGAAATGGCAAAGGTGGCAGAGGAGAACAACGCTAGGGAGGATTGTGATAGAAGAGAGGCAAAGAGAAGATGGGAAGGATCGAACAAGTTCAACAAGAAACCAAAATGGACTCCGACTCTGGCAAAAACACAAAGCGAGGGATTCACTATTCCTCCATGTAACAAATGCAACAAGAGACATAGGGGAGAGTGCAGAGCGGGGAGCCTGACATGCTACAAATGTGACAAACCTGGGCATACCGCGCGAGAGTGCCCAGAAGGAAAAACTTGTTATGAATGTGGGGCTACGGGACATTTACGACCTGACTGTCCAAAATGTCGAAATGGTGCGACACCCCACGTAAAGACAAAGAATAACGAATTTGGGAAGATATCGGAAAATAGGAAGGAGCTACCTAAGGGACGCGGCCGAGTGTACAACATGACTTTGAAGGAGGCCAAGGAAACACCCGACGTCGTATCTGGTATGTTCCCTATCAACAATGTGTATGCACATGTATTATTTGATTCGGGTGCAAATGGTAGTTTTGTGTCTACTACCTTCTGCCACTATCTGAATAGGAGTGCCTGTAGGCTAGACAAAACCTACACTGTAGAAACAGCCGAGGTAGTCAGTGTAAGGTAGACGAAGTATTTGATAAATGCACAATTGTTATAGATGGGAAGGATTTCCCTGTTAGGCTTATGCCAATGTGCTTAGGGGGTTTTGACGTGGTCTTGGGGATGGATTGGCTGTCCAACAATCATGCGCAAATAGTATGCAATAAAAATATGATCAAGATTCAAACTCCGGAAGGAGAAACAATTCATGTTTACGGTGATCGAAAGAAGTGTTGCGTAGGGTTAATCAATGCAGTTAAGGCAAATAGGTGTCTGCTAAAGGGATGTGTGGCTTACTTGGCATACACCATCGACGCCAAGCTCGAAAAGAAGGCAATACATGATGTTCCAGTGGTAAGGGATTACCCAGAAGTATTTCCGGATGAATTACCAGGAATACCACCGGAACGTCAGGTAGAGTTCCGAATTGATTTGGTACCAGGTGCGGTACCAATCACAAGGGCGCCTTATCGTTTAGCCCCAACAGAAATGCAAGAACTGATGAAGCAATTACAAGAACACTTAGATAAAGGGTTTATCAGGCCAAGCTCATCGCCATGGGGAGCACCGATTTTATTCGTCAAAAAGAAAGAAGGCACGATGAGGATGTGCATCAATTATCGGGAGTTGAACAAAATCACGATAAAGAACAGATATCCATTGCCAAGGATCGACGACCTTTTCGATCAGTTGCAAGGAGCCAGCTATTTCTCGACAATCGATTTGAGATCGGGTTATCATCAGTTGAAGGTTCGAGAAGAGGACGTGTCAAAGACCGCTTTTAGGACTCGTTACGGACATTACAAATTTGTAGTAATGACGTTTGGGTTAACAAACGCACCTACGGCATTCATGGACTTGATGAATCGAGTTTGTGGACCGTATTTGGACCAATTTGTCATAGTCTTTATAGACGACATTTTGATCTACTCAAAAAATAAGAAGGAGCATGAGCAACATTTAAGGTTGATTCTTGAATTACTAGCAAAAGAGCAATTGTACGCCAAGTTCTCAAAATGTGAGTTTTGGTTGCATGAGGTACAATTCCTTGGTCACGTAGTCAACACGGAAGGGATCAAGGTGGATCCGGCTAAGATTGATGCAGTCATGAACTGGGAATCACCAAAGTCAGTATCGGAGATCCGAAGTTTTCTAGGCCTAGCAGGGTATTACCGAAGGTTCATCCAAGATTTCTCCAAAATA
>NW_020200578.1:144697-181762 GCF_001531365.2 Cynara cardunculus var. scolymus | reverse complement strand
CTGAGCTTTATAAGCTGACTATAGTATGCATCTCAGGGCCAGGTAGTTCGAGGTTGGATAAGGGCAAAGGACACGCTTAGAGAGTTGCTAATTATCATCTTATTTTTAGTCTTTTGTCTAGCAGCGTTGTGTTGATCTTTTGTAACTTAACCTGGTATGAGGTGGGTTAGAACTTAAGTTAATTTTTGGGCGAGTTAAAGACTTCCGCTATAAACGGTACAAACGGTTTTATTTTAGCCGTCTTTTGGAGTATTTATTTATGAATTTGTTTCAGGTTACGTGACATTCTCAAATTAAAAAAAAAAAGAGGGTGTTGCATAATGGTTCTCCAGCGTCAGCGCTTGGACGAACTCTCTGGCCAATTCTCTCAAGTCTTAGCCAGAGAGAGGGAGATGAGGTCCAACGCTGGTGAATCATCCGATGCTGTGCTTACTCCTTCTCAGGCTGTTGGTCCAGTATCAGCTACAGTTGCAGTTGAAGCTGAGGCTCTCAGAGCTGAAGCAGTTGCTGCTCCTGTAATCACGACCACCAAAGTTGTTCCAGCTGAGGATGTCGATGCCATCCCTAGGGATGATGCCCATACCATCACTACTGCCGGTGATGGTGATGATGATGATGATGAAAATGAAGATGATGATGATGAAGACGATGATGAACCTACCATTCCAGACCCCGAAAATGATCTAGATGGCGACGACGACGATGATGATGAAGATGACTTTACCATCAAGTACCAGAAGCCATCAACCGTCACCAAGGGTGTTGCCCTCAGGGATTCCGCATCCCAGGGAGAGCAAAGGCAAGGTGAATCGACTCCATCAGGGAACCAGGACCCCAAGTCGAAAGGCAAGGCGGTTGCTGAAGAAGGAAACTTGAAGGTATTGTTCAATATCCCTCAACAACCTTTCTTTGAAGACTCTACGTCTCAGGTAGTGATTACTTCGAACTATCAACTTCATATTCCATCAACAACCTGCGGTCGACTGGAGTGGGTACCTGATCAACCCGTCTCTTGTGCTCCTACCGACCAATAGATGTCTCAGCTGAAGGAGTCACTCGACCAAACTAGAGTAAAAATCCCTCTTCGTACCTCTAGTGGTGGTGAGTTTGACTTCTTGTCTAAAGCTGAAAGACTCGAGGCATTAAGGGTTGAAGAAGAGCTAGAGCTTCAAAAGAAGCAGATTGAAGACAGCTTGAAGCTGGCCGAGTCACTAGCTGCACAGGTCCTCCCCAAGAAAAAGTCCAAGAAAACGGTGAATGTTGTCCAAGCCCAGGCTAAACTTCTTTCTATTGCAGAAGCTGAGCATGAGAAGAACCTGAAGCTAGCGGAAAAGGACAAGCGATGGAGCGAAGCAAAGCTGAAAAAGAGAGTCAGTCCCCGCCCGATTATCAGCGTCAGCATCAGCGGACGTTCTAAAGACGGTGGAACGCTGGTCTCAATGCTCATCACCAGGGACAATCTTGATGTCGTTACCGAGTACCCTTCCTACCTAGGCCATTATGGATTCAGCGAAAGGATAGAAAAACAAGCCATTCAGCAATCCAAGTCGAGACACAAGACACTTATCGAGGACACCATCAGCGAGCTAATCAAAAGGATGTCCATGTATGTCAAGGTCTCTGACAGGCTAACTCTGAAGAAAGGTGGGAAGAAGAAACTCAAGCTCTCTGATCCTAATGATGGACCATTCCTAAGGAACGGACATGAAACAAGGTTCTCCTTAGATGAAGTCCTGAAGGGTCATAAGAGTACAAATATTTCTATGTTGAATCTTGACTTGCCAGATAAGGGTCCTTATACACCCAACTCTGTGCATTTTAAACCTGAGTTAAGAGTTATATTCCTTGACTATGAAGGTGAAATCAGATTTCAGAGAATGTCAGAGCTATATCTATGTCCAATGGATCATCTGGTTTACCTTTTGCTCTGGATAGATGATAGCATGCCTGAAAAAGTCGTAGATCTGAAGATATGAAGGGAATTCCTACGTCTAAGAAAACTTGGTGAAAATGTACCTGGTTACATAGATCTAAGAGTTCTAGAATAAGTTTCTCTTTTTAACAACAATCCACTTTTCCTTGTAACTTCTTGTACTATGTCTACTTTCAGTGATTGTACTTATATTCTGTAAGTTCTAGACATGTATTGTAATACTTGTAATATTTCCTATGATTAATAAAATGAGTATTCCATGTACTTCACTGAAAAAGATCCCTGAAAAAAGTAATAGTGACACAAGTCTATGAGTTCCGATGTTACTTTTCACATTCACTGAAAATCTATAAGTCAGCTTTCAGTTTCAGTTTCCATACTTGTAATTTTCTCAGATATAACTTAAGGAAAATTTTCAAGCTGAGACTGGCTAACTGAAAAAAATCCCAAAATAGTAAAAAAGGACATGTACTTCATATGTAATTTTTCCTTACTATTATTTGATAAGATAACCTTCTTTATGTTATCTTGTTATCATCAAATAGGGAGAGATTGTTGATCCTCTCTCTCTGTGATTTGATGATAATCATTTTTCACTTATACGTTGTATTTATGTTTCTGTCTTTTCAGTTCCAGCGATCTTTACTGAGTATGTTCAGTGATCACTGAAGAACTTGCATTGTAAATCTATCACAGACAACAATGCTTCAAGATAGACAACAATCACACCAAAGAACCTTCAGCAAACGTCGAAGACTGAAACTGAAGAATAGAGACTGACGAGTACGTGAACTGAAGCGGTATTCAGTGATTACAAGCCTGTCTACATATGTGTGAAGACTGCTCAAGCTTCAGCGAATGATGATGAGACCTTCAGGTCATTCCAGCATTCAGCGATCAAAGGAAGCTTGCTTAGCACGATTGTTGTTGTCTTGTTCTTATGCACACAAAGGACAAAACCCATGCCCTTATGAAAGTTGGTACGGTACGGAGCCGACTAGTCGACTCTATTGTCCACCAACTTTAGGTAAGGATGTCTGCTTATGAATAGTGCTTTTTGTACTATTCACTGTAGCAAAAGACAAGCTTTCCCCTTAAGGCTTTGACACGCACTCTAACCCTACCTTATTGCATTAAATGTTCATTTAATGCACTGAGTATAAATAGAACTGTTTCTTCTCCATGCAGAGTGCGCGCAACTCACTCTCTAACCCTAATTCTTACTTCAAGCATTTTCTAGCTTAAGTAAAGGATCTTCTCTACGACATTTATTTTCTTGTATTTGCTAAGACTTAGTGTGTAACTAAAGATTGTTTAGATAGGTTTTTATCACCTTATCTTTCCGCAAACAATCTTGTAAAATCTGTATTGATCTTCTTTATCAATATATATATTTTAAATTTAAAAATATTGTGTTTGTATTCATCCCCCCCCCCCCTTCTACAAACTGTTTTACTCTTCTTGTAGACCCTCAAGGGACCAACACAGTGATAGATGGAATGGCGGTGTAACAGTGATAGATGGAATGGTGGTGTAACCACGATAGATGGAATGACGATGTAACCGCAACAGATGGAATGACGGTGTAACCGCGATAGATGGATGTTAATTTATCGTTAAGAATTAGGTTTGAATTGTATTAGATTATTACAGCATATTATATTTGCATGAAGGTGATTCATTCACTAGACCTTTCAGTCTAACCTTCAACTTTTGTAATAATTTATTTTGCAGGTCATCCAACATCACAGGATGAAAGCAAAAGGAAGATGTAAACGAATTACGGAATCAAGTCTTATTATGACAAAAAAAATTGTTAACCCATACTGTTGGTTTGTCGTATGTAAATGAACTTGAAATGTTTGTAATCTTTGATACCTGATGTATGTTGAATATGAGTTATGTTTCTTAGTATTGTTTACTACATGGTGTGTTGTTGCATTATCCTTCTTCATTGCCTCCTTTCCACCCATACAAAGCCATCAGCATCCACTTGAGGTCGTTCATCCTTAGCTAGCAACTGACAAGCATTTTCAGCTTTAACACAAGAACTCGATCTATCGCCAAAGGGGCAACAATGAGAACATTGAAGAGGTTCCCATATGTATTCCACACGAACTTTAACTCTCTCATCCTTTCCACCAGTCAGATTTAGGATAATAACCTCCAATTCCTGTTTTAGTTCCCCAACTACCCAGACCTCCACTAGAACTATAGCAAATCCCGGTCTACCCCATAATTTATCATACATAGCCGACGTGCAAGAATCCATTTGTTTTGGCACCCCAAGCACACTTGCAATGCGGCTCACTCCTTCCCGTTTAAATGCAATAAGTGGGATATTATGGAGCTTAACCCATAAGGGACAAGAGGAGTGTTCCGATTTGTGTAGACCCTTTGTGGGGTCCATGGAAAGACAAATAAGGGGACCCCTCGTATCATAAGAGGATCTTGTTCAATGACAAATCTTTGTGGGGTCCATGGAAAGACAAATAAGGGGACCCCTCGTATCATAAGAGGATCTTGTTCAATGACTTGAAGGCATCCCTCTTCATCATCAAATCGAAAGAACATATCGTTTCCAGTCATCATGCCATCCTTAAATCCAAACTTGTTCCACACAGCTTTCACAAAGTTTAAGACAACCGACAACCGAAGTCGATGGCCTAAGAAATACCCATATATTGTGGTATTATAAGATTTGCTAATTGTCTTAGCAAGCTCCACCGGAATAGGAATGCTCATGCTCTTCTTATCCTCTAAAGGAAAGAATTGGAGTGAATTCGACGAGTTTCCAACAGCCACTTTAAAGTCCATACCGCGCTTCAGAATTTCAACCTTCCCATATTGAGGGCCCTCGTTCCCCCTAGGCAAGTGTAATATTTCAAACATCGAAACCCTATCAACCGTATTCTACATGGGATTATCAGACACAACCCCAGCCCTATGCATGGAAGCGTTAGCATTCATGTCATTCACGATCACATCCCCAGCCTCAACCATATCATCATTAGCCATATCCACACCAATGCCCTCTTTATCGAAAGCCATTGTCCACTTCCCAGTTTAGAATGAAGCCCGTATGCTGAAGCCTTAAGGTGGAAACCATACGACAAATGACGAAGATTTTTTGGCCTAAGCCAAAATGCTGAAACTTGCACGAGGAGACCACGAAAGGCAACGAAGATACAAGAAACACACTCCAGTCAAGGAGCAAACAGCCACTCACTCTCACGAAATCAGCAGCAACCAAACAGCCAACAACAGCAACCCGAAGCTAGAAATGTGGGAAAAAGAGCAGCAAAATCATAAGAAGTACTGAGGAAACCTTACCCAACAAACTTTTCAAACCTAGCAGGTCTGATCAAGAGCAACCTGCAGCAAACCGTAGCTAAACAACAGCAAAACGAAGTCAAACAACAGCTATGTCGTGGGTAGCAAGAAAACAGCAGCAAATAAACTTCTTGTCAAACAAGACTGCAGCGAAGCCATGATGTGGATGAGAAATCTGAGCCAAAACAGCCTTGAAGGTCAGAAAACCCTAGCCATACCCCCAACAAAACCGCTGTCCAGATCTGACGTGAAGAACTGAAACTTGATGATCAAGGAACCCTAAACGAATTCCAATGACCAGATATGCGTACAAACAGCCCAGAAAAAGCACCAACAGATCTGATCTTGATTAAAACAGCTGTCAAGAAGGAATGAAAACCAACGCAAACCCAAGAACAAAAACCTAACTCCACAGATCTGGAAAACGAACCCCTCAATCTTGGAAAAAATGAAAACCTAAAGAGCAAGCAATCAAGAACGACGCCTCGCACCTCCTTGAAACAATCCGAATTCAACCAATTCCCAAAAGTAACCAAAAAACGAAAATCTACCAATCTTTTTAGCCTCAAAATCGATCAAGAACCCAAGAGATCAACGCGTCAATGAGCAACTTCATGATCGCCAAACAAGGGAAAGGGAGAGAGAGAAACGTCATTAGTTTTTTGATCTTTTACTGTATACTTTTTACGGTAGAAAACAAGTTTACATACATCACACCTCAAACTAAAGATGTTAGTGATTACAACATTTCACGAGCTATTCAAACTCAAAGCTTAATAATCATCAAGATTGACGAAACACAAAATAAAGTTTTTTTAACTTAACAAGTCGAGTTCCATAGGTTCATCCCGAGTCATTCGTTAGAAAGTCTGAATAATTTTTTCGAGTCAAGCAGAGTCATACGAACATATATATTTCCGAGCCAAACACGTGCATATGTTCACAAATTAAGCACTCAAAATTTAAAATTATTGACCTTTAGCCAGTAAACTAGCTAATCGATTTCGAGTTCAAGTCCATAGACAAGCTTAAAAAACTTGAAATCAAAATGAAAAACTCAAAATTGTAAAATGTGCATCCAACTCGAACAATGAAAAAAAATATTCAAGCTCAAGCTTGAGCAATATTTAAAAATATTCAAGCTCACGCCTAATATTATTTTCTCAAAGCCAATCTGACTCGTTAACACCGGACTCTACCTTCAAACGGAATATACCATGTTTGTTTGCTTTTAACCATCAATGCAAATGGATAAGGGTAAAAGTATTTATAATGGTTCTAACCAATAACCCAAAATTGGTTTGTGTTTGCTACACCAATATCTTTATACATACATATATATATATATATACATAATATATATATATATATATATATGCAGTCTTACCAAATATACAAGTGCCAATTTCTGTAAGACACCAGCAGAAGAAAACAGGATATGCATTTTCTGGCCTGATGTCCCCCGATCGCAACACGAAATCTGGATTCAAGAAAGATAAAGAACCGTATCTAAGAACCTTGTAACTTTTTAGTATGTACTCCAAAATAAGTGTCTACTTTCCAATTCTTCTATCAAGTATGAGATAGAAAAATTCATTACTCTCTCATGTGAAATTGTTATTTAGTTGATTACAAAGTTAAGAATTACACATCTCTACAAGATTATACCATGTGCCTTTTTCATTGTGGATATTATTATGAACGTAGAGAGTAGACCGTTATAAATCGCTGCAAGGATACAGTCCTTCCATGCCTCCATTTTGAACTAGATTAGCCTAGTAGTTTCATGTTGTGTCCCAAATAAAGGTGGTTATTTTGCCATTTGGAAAGAGCAAAGGAATAATACAAGTACTAGTTCATCTTATCGTAGAATGAGGTACCTGTCCTTGGCACACACGATTTACCTTCCCCATGCACCCACCTGTAGAATAAGTGAGGTACATGGTTTCACTTTAGGGACCATCCCTTACCCCTGGGAACATGCGATTTATCTCCCACATGCGATTTACCTCCCACATGCGATTTACCTCCCACATGATGGTTATGGAACTGGTACGATAGGGCCATTCTATACAGTGGAGTCATACCCTTTTTTGCAGAACATAACTACTACGTCATCAACTTCAAGAATCTAGTATTGACTAGAACTCAACAAAAAGGTCTCACCCTCCCACATTAAGGGTGCGTTTGGTACCCAGACAAGACATGACAGTTGTTGAGTGTTTGGCAAAACAGGACCGGACAGAACATTACCGGTAAAATGGCCAATTTAATGAGTTGTCTACTGTTTTTTTTACCAAATAATCAATCTAAATGAAAAGTAAGAAATATTATTAAAAATGACAAAGATGTTGATTAAAAAACTCACATTTAATTAAATCATAAACATTTCTTATTTTACATCTTATTCATAAAATCAAAAATACCTAAAATGACCTTCATAAATATTTTATCCTCTTTAAACATTCTATTTACTCATCTTAAATTTCCAGTTCTTATTTTATATATTTTCTATATTTTCTATATTTTGATTAATTTATGTAATTTATTAAATATTATAATAAAAATAAAATATTTTTAATAACAAAATATATCATTAGAAAGTTTTTGTCAATATTATAAAATGGACACCAACATATGAAGTTTATGGAACTTCAAAATTTTATTTTATACTTTTTCTAAATTATGTTTTAATTATATATTTAATAAATTACATAAATTAACCAAAATATAGAAATTGTAAAAGAAAGAACTTCGAGAACAGTAAAGTGAAGGTTTAAAGAGTAGGATATTTTAAGAAGTGAATCTCTTTCTTAGTAGTGGGGTCGGGGGAAAAAATAGGAATTTATTGACAAGACATGAATTATAAAATACAATAAATAAATTTTAAAGAATGGATAAAATGTAAAGCGGAGCCGTATTTGATGTTTTTGAAGGGAATTAAGGTGGCGTTTGTTTTTTAAGAGGTGTTGAAATCTAAAGTTTGATTTCACTTCTGATTTATAAGAGGTGGTCCTGAAGTCTAAAGTCTAGATCAATAAGATTGTTTGTTTTTACGTCTAAAATCTAAAATCTAAATCGGTCAAACTAGTGCAAAAATATAAAAGATAAATTGTGTTTTACAAAAGTATAAAAGATAAATAGTTTTTGCTAACAAATGTCTTTCAACCCCCAAAATATGAACCATTTGATAGAGGGCGGATTAGGATTAAGAGGTATTAAGATATACGTTTACCACTTAAAATTTCAGATGACATTAAGAGCTTTTAAGCTCTTATTTTAGAAATAAAACAAACGCTCTTAATATCCAAACGTCTGAACGAATCAGATTTCAGAGATATTAAGAGGTAATTTTGAAAAAACAAACAGACCTAAGTTTTATTTTGAGGGTATATTGGTAAAACATAAGTTTGTTCCACCTTATTCCATGAGATGGGGGTGAAACACACCTGTTTCACTCCGTTCCACTCTATTCCATATAAAAGTCATACCAAACATGGAACAGTGATCCCTGTTCTGTCCTATCCAGTGTACCAAACGCACCCTAAATGTCTCCTTGACATACCATCTGATAAATTTGATTCCACTTTGAGAGTACAATCACTATAATTTGTATAAACCTAAGAGGGTTACCATCTTGACTCCCTCCATTACACAAAAATGCCACATTTGACCATGTATGCATGTTGATAAAGGGGGTTGATTGAGAAATAGACTTGTCCTATACTCAAATTAATAGAAACCTAGTGGGCAATTGGTTCATTACTACTTTAACAAAATCTAAGCAATACACTGTTGGAGGCTACAAAAGAAAAAAAAAAGCCATGTTACACCTCTAATGAGCGCAATCCACAACTTATAAAGCATTTCCAACAAAAAAATAATCCATTTCTTGTGGGAAGAAAGATGTTGATTTTAAAGGCATATGGGTATAATGGTTAATGTTGTAATACCTACTTCTCGTGAAACAACTGCCAGCAAACGCTCTTAGCATAAATATAGGCATAAAGTTATGATCATAAACACACATTTTCCACTTAGAAGCCAAACAAAAGAATCAGAAGTAGACATGTGATTACGTCAGTCCAGAGACGAGAATTACCTCAAAAACGCCTTGATTTCTGTTGTGGATATCCGGGCATCCCCATTCCGTCCTTCCTTCTTAACTGGTTCCATTAAATATAAGTCCATCAGAAATTTGCATAAAGGAAAATGACAATAAAAATAATAAGAAAATATATTAAACCTGCTGCTGCTGTTGATGAGGCTGGGCAGCAACACCACGCTGCATTGGGATATTTCCAGGATTCATTGCACCACCCATCCCAGCCTGATTGGCAATATTATAAGCCGCCATACTCTGCTGTTGCATCCTTTGCATGCCAACCATATGCATAGGGCGTGGAACAGATCTATTTGGCATTACATGTGGACCTCCCATAGCCCCAGACACGTTTCCTGATGCCTGGTCAAAGCATTAAAACATGAGTAAATATCTTCTTCTTCTGAAAGGGTTAAATTGATATTATTTAGTTTTTCAATTAGCCTTCATAAACTGAAATAATAAAAATCTGTTTATGATAGCCTCTCTTTAGCCTCTTCATTTTCCCATGTTCTCCTTGCAATTAGAATCTTCACCAATCACACCATGATGCAACTCTTTAATTTCAATGAAAGGAAAAAAAATAAAAAAGACAACTTCTCTCATGGTGCATCAAATTATCTGCCAATATATAACTTCTTCTAGATTCAAGTAAGGTCACCATCCTGCATATTAGTATATGTGCTTCATATAGTGAACTTCAATTTCTTACATAAACATGACTGCAATTCCATCCATCATCTACTTCAAGTAATTAACATATCAAGTATGTTGGTTCAGTTTAATTAATTAGTGCATGTATGCATCAAAGCATCCTTCACCACTACCATAATTTTGATGTTTATTGATTATATATCAAGTATTCGAATAATTTTCCAAGGGATACAGCAACTTGTATATCAAATACTCCAGCCAACTAAAATATAGAACCTAAATTGATCATGATGCAGGATGATTCAGTGTACCCGGGATTTGTTTTCCAATAGAGAATCATGTGAATGAATTTCCAAACCAAAGGTGGATTCAACCTGGAAGCATGATACTTTTGATTTTAAAGACTTATTTTGAAATTCCAAAGTGATGGGAGTTTGCATGAGTGTATATAAATATTATACACTTGAAAAAAGTAGAAATGAAGAATAATGCAGTCTCATCTTATATTGCAGATGCATGTCATTAAATGGTATATAACAAAAGCAAGGAATCTAATCAAATTAGCATCTGAGAGAACATTTCTCCATGAATGCACATTTATTTAATAGTCATCACACTACTTCAGAAACCATATAGAAATGTACAAGCATACATGTTGAGCAGGCTGAAGACTAGTGGTGCCCTCAAAATCTGTGTTCGTGTCCACTGGACGGGTTGGATAATTCACAATTTTCTCTCCAGGTTGAGACGGTACCAGTGCACTGAAAAATTTATGTTAGAAGAAAATAAAATGAAATAGATGGATATATGCTTCAACATAACAGCTACCCTCACAAGTTTCAAGGATGTAAACAGCAGTAACATCAATTTATATCAGCAGTTTGAAGCATCAAAATACACAACATTATGAAACAAAGTCTTTAAGGAAGAAATTTTACTTGCGTCCAGGTAAAGGTTCCATCCGAAAATACCTACATTCAGAATGATGTTAGAGATGGAACATATATAAAATGTTCATGAATACACAATACAAAGAACCCATAATAACATGCTGATTGAAAAGTGAACAAAAGATCACCAACAGAATGCTAGTTCTTAGCTCAAATTAAAAACAAAGTCAAGGTGAGACATCTGTTTTATTCAAACTAAATCTTGGGAAAGCACATTTAAATTTCAGGCAACACTTGAGGCAAAACCACATTGGACAGCTACAGAAGGTAGTGAGCTTACGGATTAAAGTTTGGTTGATCTAATTGAAATTATAAGCAATTAAATTCTGACTAGCTGAATAACTAAACGAAAATTGTAAACTTATAGAGTTGAAAGCAATCATTCGGTTCCTATTAAGGACAAAGAAATTAATCATGTACCATGACAGAATGACAACCGATAAATAACCAATCTACGTTCACATTTTAGCCATGACCAAATATTTTACCTATTATGAAAGAGGTCATCAAAGCAAAGCAGGAGGAAATAAGCTGTGACTATATTAGAAACACCAGCAGATCCGATAGCAAATAACGTTCCTATGCCCCTGTTACTTCAACTACCACCATGACCCAGTGGATTGCTGCTGATGAACTAAAGTTATTTTTTAAGTGATTCAAGCAGTAACCAGTGTTGTTCAAAGAAACATGACATTAGCAAAAGGCTAAACAGTGATCTGTTTGCTTAGGAAATCAGCAAGCAGATAGCAAAGAGAGGTCATTGATGATAAAAGATTTTCCTTCTCGCTTGCAACTCGGCACTAATATTATATAACTTGAGAAAAAAATTTGGAAGATAATTGTTGTATCACACATCTTTCACAAGCTGGATCCTCACTGAAACAGCCGCCTACTCTTTAGGATAGTGGTCAGATATATGTACCCCCCCCCCCCCTCTAGTTGAGATATATTGGGCTTGTTTGGTTTGGAAACTGTGTTTTCTTGAATCCCAAACCCCACCCCCCCTTGTGATATATTGGGCTTGTTTGGTTTGGTTTAATTTTTGTATCATACATTTATAAATGGTATTCATGTGCATGGTATGTTAGTAAATATATAAACTTCCTTAGGCTTCTAACAAGAAATACCTTCTGCTTTCTCGTTTTTTATTCATCTTTCTAGGCATCACTAAAAGGTCTCTTTTGGATATGCTATATTACCATTGTTTTTCTTAATATAGCTAGAGCTTGTGCGTTGGTAAAGTGATATATTGCCTGATAGCAACATGACACCACTTGCATAGTTTTCCAAAACAACCAAGTACATTTGTAGCCTTCCGCTTGAGGATGAATCTGACAAGCTTTAATTTACATTCATGTCCAATTTGACAAAGGGTATTACAGGGTATATTAGGGTTAACCATGCAACAGGGACCTTCAAGAGAGATATGTCGCACACAAAGAAATGAAAAAAAGAAAAGAAAACCCTCACCAAGCTCAGAATATAACATGTAAGGTAAACTGTTCACCCAAATGCTTAGCATATCTTATGAAACCTATTTTAATTCACATACACACACATCATCATCATCGTCATCCTCATGTTCAAGATTCCATGAATTAACTCATATAAAGAAACGTAGATCACCGATATCACGCTAGAGTCTAGACTCGCTTGGATTATAATCTTCCTCCTAAGAGTCTTTGCTATAAAATATTTCCTTACAAAATCTAATTAGCGTATTTTTGTAAGAAAAATAAAGATGCTTAAGCAATCAACCAACAAGGTCACAGATATGAGTGCCAAAAAGTGGTGTTCCACTTGGTGTAGAAAAGCAGTAGTAGAAATTACGTATATACTAATACCAAAAAGTCTGTTCCAGGATAGATCATACAAACATACAGATGTTAATCATAAGGGAGGGAGAGTGAGAGATCTCACTCATGCTCGAGAGCTTGTGCTGCTGTTATACGTTTTCGAGGATCATATCTGCAATAGATTTATGGAAGGAGAAAATAGTAAAATATTTCTATAGATAGATTAACCGAATCAACTAGCTTCATATTTAAAGCACAAATGCAAGTGAAATATGCAGAACATATGTGATCTTATCATGAAGTGCTAGTAGCATTTATGCATGCAAACACCAAATTCGAAAGTCAAATACCTTAGCTCGCTGTGGTTACCTCCACTTTGTGATAATGTATGTGCATATCATCAAGGTGCTAACCAGAATACACATTTCTCTACAAGGATAATTACTTAATGAATACTTACTACCCCAAAAGAAACTTGAAAACTCCAAAACTATGAAATGAAAGCATCATGGTGCAATAGGGGCCTTTTCACTTCTTATAATACACGACACAACATAATATCACCTCATACACTTGAGCTAGTACCCCCTTCTCAAGTAGAACTCCTATAACTTCAAAATACAAAGAAGGTGGCAAGAAATTATACACTAGAGATCTACTAATGACAAGGAGAGAAGACTGATTCAATCTCTATCAGAGGTCAAAATAAACTACCTAATTGCAAGGTATAAGATTTACACTACATATAAAAAAGTTGAAAACAAAAATAACCCCTGGGCTCAACAACACAGCCTTAATTCAGCACCAACACTCACGCTTAATCAGATACTTTATTTTAAGTCAGAAGAAGCTATAGTTTTAATGAATGTGGAAAGATCGTTGCAACCTAACATGCACAATGGCAGACACAACCCCAAGTTCCCCACAAAAAAGAAAAGAGAAGATCCCCAAAGTACAAAGACAGTCTGGTAACCACTTGTTATTCACTCCCATACTTCCAAAATGGGGCCAACGTACAGGCCCAAATTATATAACAGAATCTTTACCTCTCTAACAGATGGACAATCAACGAGGCAACCTATTTCTGACGATAGCTGTATAGAACTTCTGGCACAAAGACTTGACAAATGACCTTTATTCTGCACAGGGTGGTTAAGCTTGGTTCTACCAAATTATCAAATATCATTCCTAACTCCCAGTCCCAAAAGTTCACAACCCCTAATGATTACTTAAGTTTACCACAAAGATGATAAATGTGCCCACAGGTTAGACTCTATGCAGTTATCCATTTACTCCAACTGTTCAAAATTGGGAAAGAAGTAGTGCCATGTTCCGATATGCTCCATATATAAAAATACACAACAATATTTTTTGACATGACATATATTGTTTAACAAGTTATATACACATCTTAATGAACAAGTTAGCAATATTGAGAGGTAACACATACTCCAACATTTTTGAGAGAAGATCATATGCAGGATTTTTTGGAGAGAGGTGAACAACGCTGTAAAGACCAGGACTATCACTGCAAAAAGCACAGATGATGGGTGTACGACGGTGACCACAAAAAAATATTATTCACGAAGTCAATAGAAATAATACATAAGAATGGGACCTACTATTTGTGCCCTTGGATGTGCTGCTGATCTGACTGCCAATGTGGAAGATGGGCAAGTGTTGGCCACTTATCCACTGTTGGATGACCTGATATTGTGATTGCGATTAAACTAGATCCAATATAATAAATACAAATAGAACAATTATAAGAGAAGAGGTAGAAATCCATAAGATCGTCTAAAATTCTGAATCCAAGAAAAATATGAGAAGTTCATGTTCGGTCACAATTTGTAGAACAATTGTGAATGTGTCTTAACATGGATTAAAAACTTTGAAAGGATTTAGGGGGCCTTATAGTTTTTCAATTTCAACTTCCCTTACCTAGAACCTTGAAAATTTTGTCGAGCTGATCAAGCTGAAAAAGCAACAACCCATATTAGGCGAGAACAGAATAGGAGGAAATATTAGTAGCCATAACTATGTTTGTCACCTGAAAAGGGTTCGGTGTGGCTTTTACTTCCTGTCCTTGAAACAGTGGCTTCAATGTCAGAAGCTCCGCAAATATACAGCCAACAGCCCACATATCTGATAATATCAAGTATGTCATTTCAGTATGATTAGAAGTATAAGATCATACAAAATTAGCACGATAAATAAAACAATTCTAGAAAGAGAGAATTTGGTGACATAATTTTTTCATACCAACAGCACTAGTGTAGTGCTTCGCCCCAAGGAGCAACTCTGGTGCACGATACCAAATTGTTACAACAACCTGTCAATGATTATTAACATACAGTATTAGAACTAGACGTTAGAAGTAAAATAAAAAAGAAAGAATGCATTTCAGACATCACAAACAACCTAAGAGAAGGTACAGTTCATAACTAAAATAAATGCAATGAATATAATTTACTTGGAAGGCAGAACAAACCAAACAAAACCTTGACTACATCATTACCTTCTAAGCTTAAGAAAATGTTAACATGGGTAAATACACTTCTGGAAACAGTATCGAAAGTCGTATGCTATTAGTATGCATGGACTGTCCACAACATCATGATCATCATTTCTTTATATTACCTAATCCAGTTATGTTATACAAGCTGTTTGTGAACAGATGTGACTGATAACTTGTTCGGATCTTGCTCTCTGGCATGATTTTGTGGCTCGTATCTAAGTTCTTCTAAAAGAGCTTCATGCTGGAGTTGACATCCTAACCATTACGGACTTGTCTTTTGATTTCCTTTATGATTCATCTATATCGTCAACACCATCAAAAACTAAATAAGTTTATTGCAAGAGTCCATTTCTTTTAAACTTCCCCATGTTTATCTTTATCCAGTTGTTCATCCTTATGTGCTTATCTGCTATGAACCGGTAGATTGCTGGAACTCAACAGTAAGCAAGAGGTTTCTGGCTATTTGAGAGGCCAGAGCTCTCTTAAGAAAACACACAAAATAATTTCTGGATACCTCTACTCCCCTCCACACCACTATTTATACTAGATTTATTATAACTACCCAAAATACCCTTTCTAACCCCTCTAGAATAACAAGTATGGATGGGCTTGGGCCCAAGGTGGGTACAAGACATTAATAATTATCCTCAACTGTTTTCTCTTTCACCTATTTAAAGTATCCTCATTAATAATAACAAAATTCAGCTTATTGAAGTACAAACGAAAAATAATAACTCTCTTTCACCTGCTTAAACATATGGGACTTGGATGATACAGCTCTTTCTTCTGTTTCTTCATATCACTTTCTTCTACTGCTAATGAAGTGTGTTTTATTAGCATCTTCAGCCAAAGTAGTTTTCTGGGACATCTTCTCTATGTTTTCTGCCAATTTGTGGGCTGTAAGTGTTTTAGCTTGTTTCGTTAGCAACCAGGTAAGTACTTCAGCATAACCTTTCTGGTTATCCCTACTAATATGCTTCCCAATGTTTCAGTCATATTTTCTAAATTTGGTGGTACAAATATGCTGCTTCAGGTCATGCAAGATTATCAAGAGGATAATTAGTTTTCTTTTCCGACTTCCAAAAATCTTAAACCAATAAATACATGCATCCATATATGTATACAAATAACATTATGGCATATTATACAGAAATATAAGTGTTAGCACTAAATAAACGGAGTGACCAAAAAACTATTCTGATGGAAGGAAAAGTTAAAGTAAAATCACTCTTGGTATTTTTCAGTGTTGGTTGTGATTATGTTTTTCTCAAAAACCATTGTGATCCTGGCATGAACACACCATCATGATGATAACAATGCTGGTGAGGAATTAATGATGGAGGGAAACTACTTGCAAGAAATTGTCTTGAGAAGACAGTGTTCTATAGCCTAAATAACTGTAATTGTGGTTTGACCCTTGAGGAGGGAGGAATTGTGAAAATACCGATAAGAAGAAATGTAATTATTACAGTGTGAACACTTCTACTCCCTTTATTCTTCTTTCAAAACCTTTCTTATAACAGATTTCCTTGCTCAAGATACTATTAGTGTTTGGTTCTCCTACTTATGGAACCAGATGATGCCATTAAGCCAAACAAAACCGACCAATTGGCATAATAAGCTCATCATAATCAACAAGAAAGCATATTTTATGTCGCTAAAAGAAATATGATGTGAGCAGCATTGGACTTGAAATCTTAAATTGCCTCTTACCCCATTATCGGATAATGCCTTCAGTGGAGCTTGATATATTCTAGCCAGTCCAAAATCAGCAATTTTTACAACTCCTTGTTCTTCTCCATCACCCATCACCTAAAGATAATATATACATCCAGAAGTGCGAAAAAGAAGTAATAATTACTCCATTAGATTAACTAATTAGCAATGAGATATCAATGGTGACAACAAATATACAATCTTACCAAAATATTGGAGGGCTTAAGATCTCGATGCATAATCCAGTTGCTGCATCCATTTTAGTAAATGTAAGTGCCTTACTCATGGTGATTATGCAACCAAAATGAAGAGATTCACAAGTTTTGTTTACCTATGAAGATAATTTAGCCCATTAAGCAACTGCCAAAGTATTGACTTCACGGTGTATTGGTTAATAGCTTGGTTAACCTTGTCTCTGTGATGTCTAATAATTTCCTGGTGTTTTCACACAAGAAAAAAGCAAGTCAAGGGCGTCAAGCTAGCACCAGTTCGTGTGACCAAATTATAATAGTCATTGCACTACTGCCTGATATGTGATGGCTGTGGTAGAAGCCCATAAGTTTTATCCAAAAAGCAATTAAATTATAAATTTTTACTATGGCAAAAAAAAACCCTATTTCTTCATTTTTTGTGGGTTAACTCACCACTTCTGTACAAATATGAGCCTTAACAATTGGCATCAGCAACTATACATACATTAAAGATGTGTGTTTGAAAGATACACGAACGATTGCAATGAGAAAAACATTCATGTATCATAACATGTGCTCCCTCTACTTATGCAAGAAGTGCAACTATTTCCTTTTAAAGGTGTCCTAACTAAAAGTGCAAATGTTCCATTTTTTGGAATTAAAGAAAAAAGCATAAACAAATTACTTTTACCCTTACTTAAGTCCACCAGACAATCCATGTTTATTAATTTGATATACAACGCTTGCTACACATCAACTCAACATTAAGTAAATCCTCGAAGACGGGAATTTCCCTGCTTTGTTAATCTTACAAAATTTAAATTTAAAGTTACTTTAGGAACTTATTACCATCCAATCACCTTTCTTGATGTGCCTACAGAACAAATTGCTACATTTCTTGTGAAACAGAATAAGTATTACAAAGAAGAATGTAAGATGACAAATGGGCATCTGTCGCGCTGTTACTTAGCAACATCAATTTGTATGGGAAACAAACCGGATCAAGATTAGTCTGTGTCCATCCATGCTATTACCCTGATTGTCATAACCCTAGGGGATGCAAGATGACAATTGAGTATCTGCCTAGCTGTTAGTTAGCAACATCTATTTGTATGGTAATCAAATCCAGATCAGAATTTTGTGTTCATCCATGCTATTACCCTGATTGCTGATGTTGGTGTTAGCTGCTCCTCTTCTTTGATGGAAGATAGACCATGTAGCTGGCTAAGCCTGCAGTTGGAGCTTACTTGTAGCTGGAAAAAGGTCAAATAGAGCTATGGTCATCCTAGCCTATTGAGTGCTCAACCTTTAATAAACTGTTATTTCCCTACCCAACACTCTTTCCACCATGATTGCATCTGGCATTACAGATCAAGGTGTCTTAGTTCCCTAGCATGGATCAACTGATCAAGAATTCTCACCAGAAACCTGACCATATGCAGGAGACACTGATACATACTACCACAATGCAATAAGTTTGGGTTACAATTATCCAGTACAGCTGCACGTTACAAGTTTATCTCAGAGGAGGCTACGACGTATGGTTGCTATAAGTGCTGAAGATTTAAAGTGATGAATGTTTTTGAGCGATAACCTGTATAAATAATGTAAACAAGGTGCACTCATGGGCAGAAAGATGGAACAGAAATGCAACCCGACTTCACACAAAGATAACAGTAACCTAATGTTGTTACTACTAACACTCAAGTTGAAGGATATATGTCTATGGTGGAGGTCCTGTTGTTTTACCCAAAAAAATTCCATGTGACAACCAACTTCTATGTTCGGTTCTCTCATCAAAGACTTGCTTACTGGCTATGAGGATAGCAAATCAATTTAATGCAATAGCCTGCAATATTTCTATATGCTGAGTTCTGCTTAACCTGCAAAAGATGTATGCACCAAGGACACGATGTTGCCATCAATGAGGACCCAGTAGTAAGTGGTCGATATCCTGTCTAAATATGCTGAGTTGCACAAAGTGTCTAAATTACAAAAACAAAAAAAAAGCCTTCTTAAACAAGTAGGGGTATGCTAATAATGTAGTACATTATAAAATGGTGCAACCCAAAAAAAGATGTAAAGTGGTGAATCCCTAACATTCCAGGCATCAATCACGACCATCCACATACACCGTTCATCCAAATGTCCCTTTTACAACTTCCCACATATCCATCTTGATCCAGTCTCCTCTTCTAACCAGTGTGTTTGGAGGTCTACATTGGAGATAATTAAACCATCTCAAATGATCTTGGCTTTTCCTCAACGTTACCACCGTGACCTTCAGTATGTCATCTAATCCTATCCCTCATCTGAGGCACATGCACCTCAATATTTGCATTTCTGTTGCACTCATCCATGTACGGGCCTCTTGGTAGCAACATATTATGCCCTGCAAATCATACGGGTTGTACCCTTGTCCTACAAAATTTAATTTTCCGTGAAAATGGAACTTTTTGGACACAAAAATCATAATGCTTGTCATCATTTCAACCACCTTCAGTATGTCATCATTTCAAACACCTTCAGTATGTCATCATTTCAACCACCTTCAGTATCATCATTTCTAATCCTATCTCTCATCTGAGGTACATCCACCTCAATATTTGCCTCTCTGTTGCACTCATCCGTGTACATGCCTTTTGATAGCAACATATTCTGCCTGCAAATCATACGGGTTGTCCCTTGTCCTACAAAATTTAATTTTCCATCACAATGGAACTCTTTGGATGCAAAATCATAATGCTTGTTATCATTTCAACCACCTTGCTCTTATCATATGACTAACATCCTCATCGAACTCCAGTTTTTTTGTAAAACAAATCTCAGATAATGAATCCTTATCAAGTACTGCTTACCATGTGCTTACTGCAACTTCTGCCTCACTATAGCACGGTCGAAGATGTACTTTTTATACTCTTTTATTTAGACACAATCTAAAAGCTTCCAATTTCTAGCATTTTATTCAAACCACCCAACTCTCATCAATCACCAGTTATCATGAGTGAAAAGCATGCACCTCCTCTATGAGCTCCCTCACTGTATGATGTTCCAGATTTGAATATATACTAAATTTCTCCAAAGTTCCTTTAGGTACCTTAAATGTGGAGGAGAGTTAAAGCCTTATGTCACAGGCCACTTGTATCACAGGAGATTTTCCAACATCAACGCCCCCACAATCATATGCTTAGCACTTATAAGACCACCAATAAAGCATCCTTCAGTTAAGGTAATAGCACCAGCACCTGCACGCTTACTCTTACTGCTCCTTTTAGGCTCACCTCTTTTGTTCTTGTCTTAGTTCCTCCAACCAAGTCCCTTCTATAAGATATCCGGACGAACTAAGCACGTCCTAGGTGTGAAAGTACTAAATCACATGAGCCGTTATATCATAAACAATAATCTCATGACACTAAGCTCTAATACATGCAAGATTTAAGAATGCAATGATAAACACTATTATAGGACTCCATATGAATAATGTACATAGAGTGGGTTGGCAGTTTGGGAAACATAATTGAAATATATAATAAAAAACTTGCTCAAAACAAGCATGATGAAGACCTAATACCACAAAATACTCATCACATATGCATGTGAATCATGTTTAGAAATTGAAGATATGAAACCAATCTTGGCTCCAGGAACTCGTTAATCATATGGCCACAATGGAAGTTGATTTACTCAAACAATAAAAAATGATGTTCAATGACTTGAGAAGGATGTAAAAACCTTATGGGAAGAAGGTCGGGACCAACTTCTACATTAGAAGTGAAGATAAGAGTGAAAGAATCGTGAAGGATTAGTATAGCATCTAATTTTATGTGTCAATCAGTATGACAATCAAAACATGCCAATCGCACGCTCATTTAGTTGTGGAAGGAGAAGCAATAGCCGGTTAATACACAAACTCTACACATGGTAACAATACCAAAAACTTGCATTGTTACCTAGGCTTTTAATAAGAAGAAGCATTAGAAAGAAACTTCATAAACAAGAAGAAAGACAAAACGACCAGAGTGCTCTTAATTTTATAAACCATTGGAATTGGAATGCATTACCCTACAAATATGGAACCAACACCAACAAATGTGCATTTGGAAGAAACAAATGGTCACATACTAATGACCATGGATGGACAAAGCAACTACTAATTCATAATATAAATTCAGTGGATTACAACTAACTTTTCAATTTGGAAACCAATGTCATAGGGAATAAAGTACACAAAAAATAAACCAGGTTTAACTGAAAGACAAATTATGCTAATCAAGAAAATTAGCAATGTGCAAGTTCTTCTCTATTTTTGGCCTATCAACAATATCCCATGAAAAAATGACATCATTTACCATGTAAGACTTAGCCCATTCCTTTAATTAATCCTTCTAAAACCACTTATCCAACAAAATCATCCACAAGTTACCAAGCACATCATGTTACGAGTGAACAGCATATAGCCCCAAAACCACATATGTTTGCGCATATACTTCCACGACCTGTGTTGATAGTGACTCACTATATTGTGCACTATGATTAGATACGTTTCATAAATCACATATAATATTTTAACATAAAATTCTGAGATTAAGCACGTAAATTTAAGTGGGTAAATAGTAATATGCTCACATAGAGGTCATGCTCAGCATAATCAAAGGCCAGATAGAGAGACATGTCCATATGATTGATGTGTACATTCACCAGCTTCACCACATTTTCATGGGATATCTCCCTAAGCAACTGCATTGGAATTGTAACATGTTCAGCAAAAAAAATATATATGTGTGTATATAAATTCAGCGTCAGAGGGTTGAGTATAAAATCGTGCTTCATTGGCATCAAGGGTTGGTTACAGACTAATTAATCAGCTGGCAGAAAATAAAACTAAAGGTGCGAAAATGAACACAAGAGACTTGAATTCTAACTCGTTTTTGATGCATGAGCAGAAAACGAGCACCAACAACTGGAGATAAAGGTCATTAAGGCGATGACTTTGAGGTTATGCTTTCTATAGAAAAATTTGTTGAGTGACCAATAGAATCACTGGACGAATAAGCCAGAAAAGCGAGGCCACAATAAACGTATTTCCAAGCAATCTTGTTATTGTAAGGTTTACAAAAACCAACTTGTTTCTATGTTAGCTCAAGCAGAGATACACAAACTCTAAATTTTTATAAATGGAGGAAAGCCAATCATGCAAGCCAGAATAGACAAACAATCCCATAAATTCTCTCCATAAATCAGTCCCACCAATGAATACAGATTTGCGATTGAGAGAGAGAAACTTTTGTCATGCTACTCACAAGATCAGGGTGCTAATCTAAGGACATTCACTTCAATGATTTAAAGTATTTAAAGGAGACAAAACAAAGGAATGAAAAATCGTTCTGTTCTTATAGATGGAGACGGCTGACATAATTGTGAAAATATTTGAGCTTGCATAATACATCATGCAATATTACTCTCAGGTCTTTTATAACATGAGTTTGAGTTAGTTTCATGATCATTCCAAAGAAGTAAGTTGATAAAGTCAACTCTCGTTTTATCTAAAAAAATTAGGAACCAAATATAAGTTTTATCCCAAGTAAGTTGATAAAGTCAACTCTCGTTTTATCTAAAAAAATTATGAACCATTAACCCAAAATTGAGCTTCATTATTTATACCTAGAACAAAAAAGGACACCAAATTGGTGGGGTCATTAACACCAATATTGGCTCTACCTCCAACGAGATGGCATGTATGTCGTTTGAACAGTACCACAGCATATATGCGGTGTCTCTCCCAACATCGGCATTTTGCCATCCAATTTGAAGTGTGACTAGAGCATTCCCATCGATGAAATGCAGATCTTACCATGTGGTTGAAGTTGCTCTTTATAGAAAAAAAAACACAAACAATGAAAAGAAACATGCATTTTATGATGACCACATTTGAACTGGAAGTAGCATTAATGCGCCTCTACAAGATTTCAATTCAACCAGGTTATTTTGAGAAGGAATTCAATTAGTCATTTTAATCATATAAAGCTAATGCCCTACCATATCTTTTCAATCGGTGGCTTTACAAGATGGGAACAAACAAACCCCCTTATGCAGTACAAAGAGCCATGTCTCCACCACTTCAAACGATTCAGACAAAGAATACATGAATTCTACAAACTATAAAACAGAATTACGAAAATTTAACGTGTGGGAGAGAGAAATATACCATGATTTCGCGAATTGCGGTGGGGGAAACGCCATCACCATCTTTGGATTGCTTGAATTTCTTAATCGCGATAGACTTGCTCCGATTGGACTTGATCTTGGCTAAGAATACCAGACCGTAAGTTCCCTCACCAATTTTACCGATCAAATCGTACTGCTGCAACCATTCAGGGCGATTGGAAGAATTAATGTTACTGTTGTTACCACCTCCAGTATTGTTACCTCTGTTGCTCATCTTTCTACCCCCAAATTTACCAAAAATTCGTTCAGCCCCAAAGTTTCTTAGGGCAAGAGTTCATACCAAGGTTTCCCGGGCTGGCGGTTTGCCTGCTTGACTTCTTTTTGCTGCCTAATTCCTATATAATTGCAAAATACTCGTTTGGATGAAGGTTCAGTAAGTTTTTATTAAAAATTTTAAAAAATTTGCAACAAAATTATTGTGGTTTCGAATTTTGTTACTAATAATATTCAATATGTGGTTATTTTTATTTAGTATGATAATAAAAATATTAATTTATTTAACTATATCTTATAAACAACTTTTTAAGTTACTAGAAGAGTACTCACGCAATGTAGTAAGACACATCTCATTTTAATATTCTATTTTATTATTTGTCTTTGTCGATGTTATAATAAGATTTTATGTGTTTTTAAGAAAGCAATAATGATTTTATTTTTGAATAAAATATAAATTTGAAGATATCATTAAAATTTGAAAAAAAATATATCAATGTTAATATCAAATCAACTATTTAAAAGTTCTCATTTTTTATGTAATTTCTTTAATTTTTTTATATTATAATTTGATTTAAGTTTAATAACGAAATAATTTATTTTTGGTTTAATAATATAACATTTTATAAAAATAATAATTAAGTAATCTATTAGAACTCAATGATTATCCTAATTATATTTTAGATTTTCTATATTTAAAATGAGATGTTTATCATGTATTTGATTATGTTTATCCGCRGTTAGTTACATGAATTCAGATATGGAGCTTTAATAAGTTGTACTTACGACAATCTACTTGCAATCTTGAGTTTTAAGTAATATGCATGGTTTTTAAGTGTTTTTGTCGAATGTTTTATAATTATAATACAATTTGACAATCTAGTATGTAAGTACTTATTACCCGTCAAAACAAATATGAAATAGAAAAAGTTTAACGCTTGTTGCATTAAATGAGAAAAAACAGTCAACGTTCTAAAAGGCTCGTCATGGTAGTTGTAATGGTGTGTTGCGGCTTAAGACTCGTCTCCGATGCCACATTAAGCTTGTCGCACACCATCGCCCTATGTGCTATTTTTGTAAGGTGTTAACGTTTTTTACCTTCTTGTTGTCATACATTTTAGTTTTTAATGTATAACATAATTTAAATCGTTCAATATCATTGACCCATTAATAGTATGAAACATGTCTAGAAATATATAATTACATCCGTGATATACAAAGTTGTCGTCATAAATCACGTTTTGAAAAATGTTGTGGCTCTTATGGTTGGAGGCTTGACATCACGTCCCACCACACCTCACGCCAATATAAAACCATGGTTACATTAAATATGAATTAAGACAAACTTCATTTCATTTTGATATATTTTGGCCTTAATAATTAATTAAGGTTTTGTATTGAAGTTTAATATCAAATCCAATGTTGTATTTTTTTTAAACGAATATAATATAAAACTGAAAGTCTTGAACATACAAAGTGTTAAGTTTTAGAAAGTTGTAGAAAGTTCTTTTATTGTATTGTATTGTATTGTAATACTCTTTATATTTAGGTTAAGGGCTTATGGTCTTAAATGTAAATGTCTCCTATAAATAGGGACATGAGGCTTAGATTATAAGCTAATCTTCTTTCTAATCATTCTTATAATCATCAATGAGAGTCGTTTGAGAGTTTGTGAAAGATTGTCATTTACTTTCCAATAATAGAAGTTGGTCGGATTCTACATCATGTTCTTCAATCTCTTTCTATCTTTCATGAATTAATCTTAATCTGTTTTTGAAATGGGACTTTCACAAAGCGTAGTAGACGAACAAAATATAAATTATAATGATTCATAGAGGCATGTGCAGACAGTGAGTTCAACTTTTATATGTTCGCCTCATTTCAGTTGACCGAAATGTCAAGTTCGAGTCATGTTGTGTTCTGACTTGACTTGGTTCAGTTCGGTTCAAACTCACCAAACTTTTTGATAAAGTGGTTCTCGTCCAAGCATAAAGCACGCCAATATGTTAATAGGAGTGAACTGATTCATACAACATTTCAGCCACTATTAACTAGAGTGGTACAAATGAATTTTGGGGATCAAATTTAATCTAGAAACACTAACAAGAATATCCTAACTAACTCTCAATCACAGTCATAAAATGTTTCTTGTGTTATTGAGTAACTTTATTCCCTAGAATACTAAGCCTGGTATAATGTGGACAAAGAGTCAAAACATACTTTTTTCAAGCCAATGCCCATATCCTAGGAGTTAATGTTTCTAATATGTGGACCAATATCCCCTTAGGTTTGCTTAAATCAATTCAAGCAATCACATTCATGAGATGATTTGGTCTATACAAGGAAAATGCAACTCTTACAAATATATACAAGTCAACATCTTATAAGCCACCCTCTTTCTCTTCTTCTAAATTAGTCGATGATGAAACCTAAACCAAATTGTTCAAAAGGCTCATTGATGAACATGTATGTTATAATGAGTGACCCATCATATTGGGTTATGATATGATTGGTGATGCTAGGTTGTGCATTTGATTCTGTATTGGCATAATTTCTCATAAACCTTGGAAGGACTTACACCATCATGATTCAAAACCCTAGCATCGGGTTTTATCTAATAATTTCATGACTAACAAGGTTCTTTGTGACATAGTCCCTTAAGAGCGAGTGTGATGTGGTTGCATATTCACTTCCTTGATGTAAGTCCTCAAATGACTACCTTGATTGCTTTATCAAATGAAGCCAAAGGGACTTTGCTTTATGATAGGCAATGATTGTGGTGGTCTTGATCAATAAGATCACCCATAAAGAATTATGCATATCTATATTTAGAGATCTTGTTAATAACATGGAGATGTTTAAGAAAGGTTGGTGATACTAATACATATTCATGGAGTAATCCACCTCAAGACATATTGATCCACTATGTAACATATATTTGTGGTAGTGTCAACACTTCAATAAACACTTCTTTGTAATATGTAGGCATGGGAATGAGCTCCGACCCGTCGAGGAATCCGGTCCCCCCGCCCCGGTCGGAGACGGGATTCCCTACTAAATCGGGGATGGGGACGGGGATCCCCGTTTGTCTCAAATCGGGGATGGGGACGAGAACGAGTATGATACTCCCCGCCCCGCCCCGCGTCGCGTACCCGTTATATATATATACATATTAATAAATTATATATATATATATATATGTGTGTGTGTATTATTTATTTCAACTAAAGCGGTTGTTCATAATTTCTTATTTCCTAACTAGGTTTATAATTTAAATTGTATTTTTTTTATGTTACTATGTAATATTTTGGATGTCAAGTCAAAATACAATTACTCGATAAATTTTGTATATTACTCAAACTCGATATGGTTTATGTTATTCAATATCTTTTGGTACACGAAACTTTAAGTTTTTTGGATTTAATTGATTTTTTTTTTTTGGTTTTAGGTTATTAGTTCTGATGTTGTGGTTTTTTTGTATTAAAGTATATTCATTTTGGTTTTAGGTTTATTGAAAATGTTTGAGATTTAAACATGTATGGTCTCTCACATATTTAATTTAAAATTAACTTATATAAACGAAAAAAAGAATCCTCGTTTCCCCGTCGGGGATCCCCGTTCCTCGTTTGGGATGGGGGTGTGATTATATTCCCCGGCGAGGATGGGGACGAAGACAGGGATTGAAGTCCCTGCCCCATTCTCATGCCTAGTAACATGTTCTATTTGTTGTTTCTAAGCAAGAATATAGCGGATCAATCACTATTATGAAACAATACAAAATGTTTATCAATATTATAAAGTGGTCTCAACAAGTTTATCTCCCTAGGATTATTTGCTTTGAAAGGTTTGAATATCAAATAACATCTTTTAGATTATATAAATTGTTGTGTATATATATTTTTTCTTGATCTTCTATACTTAAAATTTACATCAAAAAGGTAATATATGCCTTATTTACCAAAAGCCAAAAATTATATGCCTCAAAAGCAAAAAAAGAAATGGGCAGACTGTCCATATGATCCATCCTAACAGGCCGAAATTTCAAGTACTACTGTTTGAAATATAACAATAAATAAACTATGGAAATTCTTAAGATGATTCAAACATTCGAACTTGCTTTATGAATTACTTTTTCAAATCTTCATTAAATGACAAATTTTGTTTTTAACCAAACTTTTTTTTCCTTAATTGTTTTGCTGAATTGCCAGGTATATTCATAATTGATTTAAATATGAAGTTTCTAGCGTTTTTTAGCATTAGAAAAATGCTATAAATGGCTACAAGCTTTCAAGGACATGGTCCTTAGCCACATTTATGTTGCTTCTTAAATCTTCAAGTAAAATTGTGTTTCTTTTTGTAATGATAAATTCAACCAAACAACTGAGTAAAGCTATTTCTTTATCACTTTCCTCATTAGCAACTCAATTTTAGGTCCATTCGAGAAATGACCTTAAATGAGATTTCAAATACAAAAATAACCTTCCCAAACTTTTTCACACTAAATGACCTTTAATAATGTTTTATTCCCAAAATACCGTTAATATGATTATAACATAACAAATAGGATCCATTGCAAAACAACATAAAGATGATGAATGAGTTCATGTATGAATAAATCAAGAACCATTGTCAAAATCATAATCAAGAGGAAGCTACCGTAAGAGGACATTGTAGAGGTGATCGTCAAGATCGTAACCAAAAGAAACCATCATATTAACTTCATATGATGTCACCATCGATTAAAAGGTAAACTTATATTCTAAAGGAAATTTTTTAGAACAAATGCATCCAAAAGATGAAGCAGAGCTTGAAAGCATTAGGAATTAGAAGATGAAGCAGAGCATGAGAGGGAGGTTGAAAATGAGCAATCTTGATGGAAGTTGTACAGAACTCGTGGTGGTAAGAAGTATGGGGAATAAATCATAGTCGAAGGGGGTATGGACAAAAGAAAAACTTATCCCATCACATCATTAACCGTTGTAGGATTCAAGATCAGGCATGATATGCATAGCACCTAGTATCCATCGTTTAAGGCTAGGACTGCACAATGGGGTGAGAAGGCTGACATGAAGGCTTTCATTGAAGGTAAATCGGTGTCGCTCTCCTAATTAAAAGATAGGAGAGCCCCCCTTCTAGAAGAAATTGTTGTGAAGAGGTCGTTTGAGGAAGAAATCATGATAGAAGGAAGAGTAATATCAGGGTTTGAGGAAGGTGAATTTATGGGGCAGGGGAAGAGGTTTCTTTGTAAAGAGAAGGAAGTTATGGGAAGAGGAATGATTTCTAGGGAAGGAGAAAGGTTTTAGGTGGGGTTGATAGAAATTCAAAATCACCTAATACAAGGTTACGAGTTCTCATAGATTACGAGGGGTTAGAACAATTAGGGATTTATGGTGTGTAAAAAATGGAGGTCATTTCGCAAAAAATGTGTTTCGGGGGAAGTCTTAGGGTTAATTATCTCCTTAATTTCAATCGTATTACTTGAACTTACTTCAATAAAATATATCACACCAAATGAACATCATTTTCTTTAACCAAAAGGTCATCATTTGTTGTTGTTTCTTTTGCCTGCTTCTAATATTGGTTATTGAGCTCTAGTAACATATGATGAACTTCTCTTTATGTTCAATCGTATATCTAGAAACCAAAATGTTTCTTAAAATGCACACTCATTCTTATAAAAAGATCATTTTGTCAATCAACTGATAAACATGAAATAAAGTGATACTATAGCACTATTTTCCCTTATTTTCTCTTGATTTTTATTTCCCATGTTCCATTACTTAATCTTTATTTTGTTATTTTGCATCTTTTTGTCTTTAGATAAAATATGGATTTGAACATGTCTACACCATTTTAGTGCTAATTTTTGGGAAATATTCATGACATGATACTATAGAGTAATTTATGATTCTATAATGTGAGTTTCTAATGTTCAGTTGATGAATTAAAGATGTGAAGATTTTAGTTTAATTGTGATGACTTGGTTTCCTTCTATACTACTAGGAGCACAAGGTTTTATTAGTTGGACTATACTTGGACAACTAAGGGTTTATACCTTTTTATCCAAAAGATATTCACATTTGTACTCTTGATGGGACCCTTAGGTTGTTATTGCACCAATTTGGTGTCATAGTGCAACCAGGGCTGCCCGATTACATGGGTGACATGGGCCTTTGCCCAGGGCATCCAAAGCCCATGGGGCATCATATCCCAAGTTCCTTTTAGTATATACTAGGTTCATTTTTAATTTTTTTAATAAATAGAAGAAAATTAAAAGCCAACGACTTCTGCCTCTTTGACTATCGATTACTCCAGACCTCCAAGGCTCGTTGGCTCCACCTTGAATAATCAAACCATAAATGACTTCATTAGTTCACCGCTTCACGTCTAACATCTACAGCTCCACCATCCACGACTTCTTACTTTTGTGGTTCTTCTTCTTCCATCTTCTTTCACGCACCGAAAAACAACTGATTTGGTGTCACGACTCACAACTCACCTCTTTGACGCACGTTTCTATTCCCTCCCTACCACCATGTCATGACTCACGATCAATCGACCATCAAAGCACCACCTTCACCGATCGACGATCAATCAGAATCACTAAATTAGATAGTCTTGCTTCTGAGTTCTGCCATCTGATACTCTGATTTTGTGTGAGTCCCCTAGAAATAATCTTTGTCAAGAATATGAAGATCACAGAAAAATATCAAAACGAGAAGTATTGGATCATGGTAGTCATCATGTGTATTGAATATCAAAGAGTGTTTACAATTGAATCTAATGAATGAAATCTATTCAATCTGTGTATCAAAGGTACAAAACGAAGTCTAACTAACTTCTATTTATACTAGAACAGAAATGCTAAGATTACAAGATATTATAAGACAACATTATTACAAATGTACACGTGTTCTATTATCTTTATACATGGAGTCTTCAATCTTGAGAAACTATCATTACAAAATCTTCTAAGTGTCTAACTCTGGATAGGGTATCCAGAGTTAGCCTTAACTCTGCTATAGCTTCCTGTCGAACTCTGAAGATTTCAACACTTGTACAGATTTGGTAGCCGCACTCTAGAAAGCCTATTTAGATTTATTCTTCAACTTTGTACATACTTCTCTAGATATTCTTCTTAACTTTGAAAGAAACACTTCAGACATTTTGTCGAACTCTGTATACACTTTAATACTAAGTGTGGATGCAATACTTCAGACTTATACTTGGCAATATTTACAAACAACATATGAACCAAAATCTTGTATTTTCAATCTCTCCCTTTGGTTCAAATGTTTCTTCTAACATCCAAGCCATACTCAACAAGCTTTTTTTACAAATCTGAGTAAAATTGGATTTCTAAGATTTAATTGTACTTGAATCAAATTTATCATCCTTTCAATAAATCTTACATTCTGACCTCTTTTCTCCTTTTTCTTCTCCAGAACTACTTTAATCATTCTCAGATTTCCAAAAGAATACTTTACAGCTTCATTTACTCTGAAGAACAATTATGGAGTCTTGCTTTCAGTTTTGAATACAAATCCTGGTTCTGGATCTTCTATAATTGAACCTGTCTTGAACTTGTGGATGTCTTTGAGATGATTGTCTGGGGCTATAAAAAAGACTTCTTCTTTGTTCAACTCCAAAGCAACTTGAAAATCAACCAATGCAGCCCACTTTACAGCTCTTACCATACCATGCCTTATAGCATTGATACGCTTTCTATACCTTGAGAACTTATCTTCCAGAGGTGTTATGATGCTATGAACTTCCCATAGATCATGAAGATTATAATTTCTAAAGTCTGCTTCACTGAATTTATACGACTTCCATCTTCTTTGTACATTATAAACTCAACATAACTAAAGTTTCTAAATCTTTTCAATTGTACATCATCAACCTTGATAATCCTTTTATTATAGTAGACATGGTTCTTTATCATACCAATTCTATCCGAGAAGTTCCAATAGCTTGACTTGAGCCCTTTTGACTTTGTATCAAATGTATCCAGATAATTCACCATTTTGAAGTTTTCTTCAGTGTTGAACAAGTTGATAAATCTGAATTCTAAAAATCATTCATTTGCATCATATTGCTCAACTCTTCTTCAATTTCTTTATTTTCAAGAGCAACCATTTCATCTGTTGGCTTTTCTATCTCTATAGATTCTTCAACCACTTTCTCAGTATCAATCTCCATATCATCTACGATCATAGTATCAAGAATCTTCTTCTCAGCATTTTTTGAAGCTTTATTATTTCAACCAAATCAACATGAATAAAGAATTCAAATGGAAAATCTAGGTCACTTGGATAAGCTTTCTTTTTATTTACTTAATTTATTCAGACTTTTGAACATTTAGAAACCAGAGATCTGAGCTTTATTCTTTCTATAATTTGCTTGATAATTTAATATTTGATCACCATATCCCCATAGCTTTGCAACTTAATTTGCTTGAGAAACCATTCCAGAGAGGCATTTAACAACTTAGGAACTTCTTCAACTCTGAAAAGACTTATGCAGAAAGAATTTGGATTTCTAAATGAAAATCCGATCTCTCAATAGAACACAAAACTATTAACGTATGTTACATTGTCTGTATCAAACTTGGGCTCCTTTAGATTAATTTCTTCCAATTTTCTATCAATTGCCAGCTGGAAATCATATAAGGACAAATTCCTATGTAAATACCCATAATTCTTCTGATTTTAACTAGAAACACAGGCTCATCTACTTTTTCACAAAAATTAAGTAGGAACATTTGGTCTTCAAGTTTGAGGCTGTACAAGTCTGCATTGTAATGATCCCTTCTGAATTATCTTCTCTAACAACATAAAAGGACAAGTATTCAATCATTCCAAAGCTTTTCTTATCAAAGCTATTGATCCTTTTTTTAGATACATTACATTAAGCTTTTCACTGTTTTGCCTAAATCTTTGAAGAAACTCTACATAAAACATCAGATAATCTTCAGGCCAGTTCCCATCCAGTATGTGCTCAAGAAGTTGATCCTCTTTCTCACTTAGTCCTTCATTTAATTCTTCAACATTTTCAAATTCAATCACATCCTTGTACATGAGAATATAATTGGCTTCTGGGAAGACTATACTCATAACAATTTCTTCAGGTTCTTAAAATAGTAATTCTTTAACAAAAATTTGATCAACCACAGGAACTTCCAGCAAGGGAAGATTTATCTTTGGAATTTGAATGAATAACCTTTAGCTCCAATAAAGAACATCATCTGCCATTCTTGTAAACCAACCTAGATGACCAAACATTTTAGTCTCTATATCTTCAAGTGCATTCATGTGCCTTACTTCAAACATAAGTTCTTGTTTGAAGAAGTCTCTAAAAGTTGACAACCGATCAATACACCTATCAAGTGATCTATATACTCCTGAAGATATGATTGAACTCTTTATTCTTTCGAGTAGCACCAATTCTTGATCCGAAGGGCCTATATATACAACTAATCCAAAGGATACTTCATCGTCATCTTATTTTAAACAGACTACTTCTGTATCAAAACCAGAAAGCTCCTCTTGATCAATGTTCATAGTTTCTTCATCACAATCCATTACCTTTGTATTTACAATATATGATTTGTCACCTATAGCTTCATCTTGCACACCTCTTGCTTCAGAATCCTTATCATACCTTTTTTCAACTCTCTGTCTTTTAGGATCTCTCTCCCCTCATGATCATCATGATCATCATGCATCTTCTTAGATCCCATAGCTTCTTGAGAATAGCTCAAACTCTTGATATCTTTCTGAACAAGTTTCATCATATACTGTAGATCAACAAGTTGATTTTGTACCTCTTTCACTTAGGCTTTAGTTGCAAAAGTGTTAGATTGATTGAGAAGGCCGCATAACCACAGAAATAGGCATTGTAGAAGAAATTTGTGGTTGAGTATGAGATTGAGGTGAGATAGTTAATCAAGAATGTTTTTGGAGTGAAACTCAAATTTTTTTAGAATGTAGCTTTGGAAGGAAGTGAATTCAGACTTAGATACAAAATTCTCTAAAATTTTATGCACCAATCCATTATTTATAGAGTAATCTTCATGCACTTTCTCCAAATTTTCTTCTAAAACCATAAAGTTTGTATCCACTTCATCTAGCTTCTCATGGAGTTCATTTCCCAGATTATCCACCTTGTACACAGTGAGGAATTTACCTTCAAATCATTGAGTTTGTTATGAATCTTTGCAAATTCATCTTTACAAAAATGTGCTAAAGGACTAAAATGTGTTATCAAACCTACAGAAGCAGGTTGGCGTATGGATACAACAAATGTATCATATATAATGGATGTATCATGAAATGAGACTTTAGGGATATTCATCTCACCAGGTCTTCCATCCAATTCTTGATTATTCATTAAAGGAACATCTATGGATGTTGTTACAGCTTGACACATAAGCTGTGTGGAGAAGTCATTAAGACTTGTGCAAGTGTGAAAGAAATAAGCATATTATGTTTTATGAGGCTCAAAGTTGGGTGGACTCCCAGACTCAATATGTGTAGAATGAAAATGAGGGGACATATTTTCCTCTTGTTCAATACCAAAGTTTTCCAATTGAGGACTTAGTAGATTATGTGTTGCTTGCCTAATTGTGTTAATGAAACATCACCTTTTTGAGAATGTGATGAGTGGCTGAGTGGGGTTTTGGCGTGGGCTTACTGCCTTCTTCAATGATGTTCACCAAGGATTGTGAAACACCAGTACATGTGGTTGCCCGACTTGTAACAGCTAGATCAAGGTCCTCTTGTTCTTTTAACCTTTTTTTACATCATCTCTTTCATTTTATCTCTCTTACCCAACCACTTAGTTTCATTTTCCCTCTCAACACTCTAAGAAGGTTCATCCCTATGAACATTCTCCCCAGCCCTCAATTCATTAGACCCCTTAACTCTCAATCTAATACGATAGCCTTCTTGGGTAGGGTCCATCGATTCTGATAGCCCTAGAAGAATAAAGCACCTAATTATCATGTAATAGATAATCCATAAGCTTAGTGGATTAAACTTGATGATCTGGAAACTTAAACATAGGCAGAGATTGCCTTAGAGAGTCCATCTTGAATTTTGGTGGTTGAACATCATCCTCCCTTCTAGGAATTTGAAGATTGGCAAGAAGAGCTCCCCTAATTGCAAACTGCCAGTAGTGTAGCAAAGTCATAATGTTTGTTCATTGCTATTCCATGGAAGATTGTCAATATAGTTCCGTTTGGATTGATCTTGACTTCCAGATTTTCCAAAAATACACTTGTTTACAATGGAGAAAAGACAATACCATATATGAGGCAAGCATTTCCTCTTGAATGAGCTTAACAGGGTAAGATTTCCATTGTATCCAAGAGAGATGAAGTATGCAATCATATTCTCAGCAGAGGGTAGCTCATCGAATTATGTTTTTCCTTTAATTTCATCCTTGGCTGGCAATGATAACATATTCATAATGTTTGAAACATTTAGGAAGAATGGGATTCCATATATTTGTGTGTTCAACTCCTTTTCATCATGATCAAACATCAGATAGTACCACCATTGTTGAAGGTATTGAAGAGAAACATGTTGATCCATACTCTCTCATTGATTTGATGATGATTCTTTTTACCTAGCGAAAAGTATTTAGTTCTGATTATTCAGTTTCAATGATCATCATCGAGTCTGTTTAGTGATTGTTGAACATGTATTGTAAATCTCAAGGAACAAATATTCTTCAAGAAGATAAAACTCACACCATAAGAACCTTCAATGATGTCGAAGATAAAATTGAAGATAAAGACAAGTAGTTCGTGATCTGAAGCCGTTTCAGTGATAACAAGCCTATAAACATGTATGAAGTCTGCCCACGATTCAGCAAACACTGAAGAAACTTTAGAGTTATTCCAGTGTCAATGATCAAATGAATCTTGTTGATCAAGATTAGTTTTTGTCTTATCCCCCTACATACAAATGACAACTCATACCTCTCAAAGTAAAGCACTCGTACGGAGTCACTCTATTGTCTCCAAACGTGCTTACCTACTTTGTAAATGACTACTGTTCATATAAGGCCAAAAACATGTATATCTGAAGACAAGGGACAAGCTCA
The DNA here is from genome assembly GCF_001531365.2 of Cynara cardunculus var. scolymus. Taxonomy (NCBI): domain Eukaryota; kingdom Viridiplantae; phylum Streptophyta; class Magnoliopsida; order Asterales; family Asteraceae; genus Cynara; species Cynara cardunculus. The sequence continues at coordinate 146,020 of NW_020200578.1, read as the reverse complement.
CTATTGATTCTCTCTCTCAGTGATTTGATGATAATCCCTTTTTGTTCTATACGAAGTATTCTTGTCTTTGTATTTTCAGTTCCAACGATCTATACTGAGTCTGTTTAGTGATCGCTGAAGAACTTGTATTGTAAATCCAGTCAACGACAACCATACTTCAAAAAGACAACACTCACACCAAAGAACCTTCAACAAATGTCAAAGGCTGAAACTGAAGATTAGAGAGTGGTGAGTACATGATCTGAAGCGATATTCAGTGATTACAAGTCTGTCTACATATGTGTGAACACTGCCCAAGCCTCAGCGAATGCTGAAGAGACCTTCAGGTTATTCCAGCATTTAGCGATCAAATGAAGCTTGCTAAGCACGATTGTTGTTGTCTTGTTCTTATATACACAAAGGACAAACCCATACCCTTTCTAAATGTCAGTACGGTACGGAGCCAACTAGTTGACTCTATTACCCACCAACTTTGTGAAAGGATGTCTGCTCATGAATAGGCTTTTGTACTATTCACTGTAGTAAAGGACAAGCCTTCTCCCTAAGGCTTGACATGCGTTCTATCCCTACCATATTGCATTAAATGCGCATTTAATGCAATGGGTATAAATAGATGTGTTCTATCTCTATGCAGAGATACACTCTTAACCTAAACCTTACTCTGAGCTTTCTTGCGCTTAAGTAAAAGAACACATATCTAAGAACAAATACGCTCATCTTTTCAAGAGCAAGTTAGAATCCTTTTTATTGCATTCTAAACAAGTTCACTCCTAGAAAGAACTTACGCTTCTAATTCTTTAACATAAAATCTTTTCTTATTTGCTAAGATTTAGTGTGTAAACTTAAGATTGTTTAGATAAGTTTTTCTTACCTTATCTTTCCACAAACAGTCTTGTAAAATCTGTATTGATCTTCTCTTATCAATATACTAGTTGTGTACCCGCGTAATGCGACGAGAGCCATGAATTTTAATGATTTTGAAGCTCCACTGGTTTTATAAGATAAGATTTAGCGATGATATATGTTACACTTGGTCTTTACATATTAATACAATTTGAATAAATAAGAGTTATGGTTCCAATTACAGACTATCGATGAAAAAAATTGTATGATAGTTTAAAATCAAATATATTTAAACGACTCCACAAATGTGTTCGATTTACACCAAGAGCAAATAACCAAGAAACTTGAGTTTTAAGATAAACACTTAAAACCAATAAAGAAAACTACAAATTTAACAAATCATAAGCCGTGAAAAGATCAAAAAATATGAGTTTTAGAATAAAATTTCAACTGTTTACCCTCTTTCTTGTCTAGAAACTC
>NW_020200578.1:132014-144587 GCF_001531365.2 Cynara cardunculus var. scolymus | reverse complement strand
TTTTTCACAGTATATATAATATATAATAATATAATTAAGTCAAAAACGATTCAATATTGGACTCATTGCGAATGTATTAAAGAAACGATTATAATGGTGTAACTTGTTAAAATAAAAATATATTTTTTTAAACATGTTTTAATTAATATACGATTATGTATATTAATTCGATAAAGGTTTAAAATGAAACATTTAAAAATAAAGGACGTAAAATAAATTAATTAACTAATTATAAGGGTATAAAATGTAAATTTAAAATTATAATTCTAAAAAAATCGGTTGTGAGAGAGTGAGTGTATGTGAGGGGGTGAGTGCATGTGAGGAGAGGAGGGGATGAAAAAGTGAAAAAGTGAAAAAGTATATAAAGGGTATCTTGGTCATTTAGTATTTTAAGACTTTAAAACTTTTGCTAAATTTGCTTTATACGATAGTATAGATAATTATAAGGGTATAAAATGTAAATTTAAAATTATAAATTTAAAAAATCGGTTGTGAAAGAGTGAGTGTATGTGAGGGGGTGAGTGCATGTGAGGAGAGGAGGGGGTGAAAAAGTGAAAAAATATATAAAGGGTATCTTGGTCATTTAGTATTTTAAGACTTTAAGACTTTTGCTAAATTTGCTTTATAAGATAGTATAGATATTTTAAATTTGAAAAATACTGTGTTTGTATTCATCCCCCCTTCTACAAACAGTTATACACATCTTGTAGACCCTTATGGGACCAACAAATGGTATCAAAGCAGTGTTTTATCTTCTCTAGTTATTTGGTTATTTTTCTACATTACTTTATCTTCTTCTCTAGATAATATTACTACTTTTAAATGGCTTTACAAAACACAAATACACACGTTCAAGACAATGACTCTCTTGCCAAACCTTCGCGGTTCATTCATGACAACTTTAGTCTATTGAAGAACCGGATGTCCCTCTTTCTGGAAGGTGTGGATCATGAAATTCCACACTATATAGAAAATGGACCATATGTACCATTTGCTACCGGCTGTTCCTTTAACAGCTACAACTGCCGCGATTCCTGAACGACAGATTCCAAAACTCCCTCATTAGTGGAGTGATGAAGACAAGAATAAAATAGTTATAAACACTTGCGCTAGGTCTATAATAGCTATGTCTCTTCCCGACGAGATTTATCACTCAGTGATGAAGCTCAGGACTTCTAAAACCATGTGGGACACTCTTTGTGTTCAATATGAAGGAACCTCTCAGGTTCAAGAATCAAGGAAGATTAATTTAGTAAGGCAGTATGAAAGCTTTGTATGTGGAAAGATTGAGACACTATCTGAAGTACATCAACATTTTAATTGTCTTCTTGTTAATCTTAGGACTGTAGGCAGGGAATATTCCAACTCTTTGCTTGATGGCTAAGGATGTCAAATAAGAAGCTTCAGAGACATTTATTTCAACTGAACCATTAACCTCTTCTACTACTCAGGTATGTATCTTGAATGAACCTTCTTTCTCTTTTTTCTAGCCTATCCGCACTAGACACGTTGACGATAGATCTTTACAATGCCCTCAATGGCAAATCAAAAGCAGAAATGCTTAATCTTGATCTTCAAGAACAGTTGAAGATTTGCCATTCTAAGATCAAAGAGCTGACCAAGGTTGAAGAAAACCTAAAGGATCAGGTCATTGTAAACCAAGCCATTACTGTTGAACGCGAAAAGGCTATTGCTGAGCGTGAGCGAGCAATCGCTGAACTCAAGGCTGAGAAGGCTACCATTGAAGGATGGTGCAAAGCCTCTACCAAAGCCTCTGAGATCATTAACGCTTAGATCCCGGCCAAGATAAAAACTGGTATAGGATTATCCTATAATCAGGAAGAAAGTGTCACTGATAGGTCCATGCTTAAGTTTGGTACCTTTATCTCTTCCATTCTTGACACTTCTTCCTCTTAGTCTTCTTTTACTAAGAGTCATCTTGATGGAACTACTTCGAGTTCAGGTTGCAAAGACAAAGGTAAATCCATTGTCACAGTACCTCTTCCTAAGAAGTCTAACAAATCCAATAGATCAAGGTATATTCCTTCAGCTTGTAAACCTTCTTCTTCAGGGACTAGGAAATGTGAATCCTCTCAGGAATCCAAGTCTCAGCTCAAGGTGAATGCTTCACCTAAGGACACCAAAGCCTCAAAGGTTTCTCCAAGAACTAGTGAGAAAGGAATCATTGGAGCTGGTCCCTCTTATAATATGGAACTTCCTGGCCCTAAAGCTACCTTCAGCTTTAGGAAGTGTAAACACTGTGGTGAAAATACACATATGCCAGCAAGTGTTTTTCTACCGCCAAAGCGGGTCCACTTAGGGCAAGAAAGTAGCCAAGGCTGAGAAATCAACCAAGGAGAAATCCTCCACTAAGGCTGCAAAAGTAACTAAAGTGAAGCAAACCACTGAGCCTCTTCCTCAGGCTCAGTGAAGACAACAACTGCTGTTAAGTCTTCAACATCAGACGTTGTAATTCCAATCACTGAAGCTTCTTCATCAGGCTCAGTGAAGACTTCCACTGACTCTATCTTACTAATGTTAGAGGTTGTTCCTCTTTCCACTAAAACTTCTTCAAATTTAGTGATGTCGTCTGCTGATGCTGGTTCCTCAACACCAGTGGATGATGCCTCTAACTGTGCTGGACCCCAATAGCTAGGTACCAATAGCAATTTTAAACTATTCCCTTGTGCAGATTGTCAAAGGCATATGGTATCTCGATAGTGGATGCTCAAGGCATATGACTAGAGACAAATTCCTGTTAATTCTTTACAAGAAAGAAAGAGGACCTTCCGTGACCTTTGGTGGAAATGGAAAACGATATACTAGAGGTTTTGGTATATTAACCAATGGTGCAACCACGTTCAAGCGAGTTGCATATATTGAAGGACTGAAACACAACCTCCTGAGCATCAGTAAACTGTGTGACAAAGACTACATAGTAAAATTCTCAAAGAATTCATGATGCGTCTTTGACAAAGATGATAAGGTTGCCTTGATCGGTTCTCGCCTAGAGAATGTATATATCATCAATATGAATTCTACTACTATTGAGAATAGCTGTTTCATATCTAAATCCTCGTCAGACATCAACTGGTTATGGCACAAACGACTCTCTCATCTTAACTTCAAGACACTCAGTGAGCTGTCAAGAAATGATCTTGTCACTGGTCTTCCTCAAAATTCCTTTGCAAAGGAATCTCTTTGCTCAGCATGTGAAAAAGGATAACACACAAGAGCTAGCTTTAAGTCAAAGCAAATCTCTTCAGTGACTGTGCCTCTTCAGCTACTGCACATGGATCTTTTTGGTCCAGTCAACATGCAATCCTTTGCTGAAAAGAAGTTCACACTCGTCATAGTTGATGAGTATTCCAGGTACACTTGGGTCTTCTTCCTCAGATCCGAAGATGAAGCACCTAAAGATATCATTTCGTTCATCAAGAAAATAGAAGTACTTAACAGCATCAAGGTATGATATATTTGAAGTGACCATGGTACTGAATTAAAAAACAGTACTATGGATAACTTCTTTGAGAACAAGGAAATTTTCCCACAACTTTTCTTCAGTGAGTACTCCTCAGGAAAATGGGGTCGCTGAAAGGAGAAATCGAACAATCATAGAGGTTGCTCGATCAATGCTCAGCGAATCCCATCTCCCTACTCAATTCTGGGCTGAAGCTATCAAAACCGCTTGTTTCACTCAAAATCGGTCGCTGATCGTAAAGAGGTTCAAGAAGACAACTTATGAAATTTTTCATGAAAGAAAGCCTTCTACACATTTTTGGTTGTACTGTTACATTCTTAACAATAGCGACCAACTTGGAAAGTTTGATCCCAAAGCTGATGAAGGAATCTTTCTTGGATATTCTTCAGTATCCAGAGCGTTCAGAGTATTCAACAAACGAAGACAGAAGATAGAAGAAACTATTCATGTCACCTTTGACGAATCTCAATCAGTTAATTCAAAACACATCTTAAATGATGATGATGAATTAGAAACCTGGATGTTCTCTCACTATGGACAACCTGAAGCTTCCTACAGTGCTCCTCTCAACACTAAAACCCCTGAAGCTGAAGATGATCCACTCATTATTCTAGTTACAGCTAGTTACTCCAACACATCTTATTCAGAGATCGATGTCGTGCTCATTAGCTGTATTCCTCCTTCTACTTCAAACACTAATTAATCAGTGAATGAAATGCCTTCAGTATCTGAACCTGTTTCGATCGCTGAATTTGAGGCTCCTTTAGCAATAGTTCCTATTACTGAAGACAATGCAACTGAAGCCTCATCTTCTATTCCTGAACTTACTTACTTAGATGAAATTCCTCTACCAGCTCAGCGATGGAGTAAAGACCATCCAATTCATCAAATTCTTGGGGATCCAAATGCAGGTATCAAGACTCACCATGGTCTGAGTAATATCTGTCTCTTTGTCAATTTTCTTTCTTTAGTTGAACCCAAGAAAATCAATGATCCTATCTCAGACCAGAGTTGGGTCCTTGCCATGCAAGAGGAGCTTATTGAATTTGATAGGAACTAAGTCTGGTACCTTGTCCCACGCCCTTCTGACAAATCAGTGGTAGGCACTAAATGGGTCTATCGCAACAAGTTGGATGAGGAAAGTTTGGTAACCCGCAACAAGGCTCGACTCGTTGCTCAAGGTTATAGACCAGAAGAAGGGATCAATTATGACAAAACCTTCGCACCAGTGGTAGACTCGAAGCTATTCGACTCTTTCTAGCCTTTGCTGCCCATAGAGACTTTAAAGTCTACCAAATGGATGTAAAGAGCGCTTTTCTAAATGGAAATCTTCAAGAGGAAGTTTATGTTGAACAACCTCCAGGGTTTCTAGACCCTAAGTATCCAAACCATGATTATCGTTTGGATAAAGCTCTTTATGGGTTAAAACAGGCTCCTCGTGCCTGGTATGATACCCCTTCCTCATTTCTCTTCTCTGAGAAATTTGTTCGTGGAAAGATTGACCATACCTTATTTCTTAGGAAAGTTAAGGGTCACAATTCTAGTCCAAATTTTTGTCGATAATATTATATTTGGTTCCACTAATCCCTCTTTGTGTTTTTGGTTTGCTGATCGCATGAAGAAAGAATATCAGATGAGCATGATGGGAGAACTAACCTTCTTTTTAGGTCTCCACATCAAACAATCAGATAAAGGTATCTTTATCAGTCAAAGTAAGTATGTTCATGACATGTTGAAGAAGTTCGATTTATCAAACAGTTCATTTATGAAGACTCCAATGGCTCCTCCACTCTCTCTCAACAAGGATCCAAATKGAAAGCCTGTAAACATAACTATTTATAGAGGAATGATTGGCCTCCTATTGTATCTAACAGCTAGTCGACCAGATATCATGTACTCTACCTACTTATGTGCAAGATATATATCTAAACGTAAGGAATCCCATCTGATTGCTGTAAAACGCATCTTCAGATATCTTAAGGGAACTCCTAACATAGGTCTTTGGTACCCTAAAGGTTCAGGTTTTGACCTAATAGGTTACTCGAATAGTGATTTTCCAGGTTGCAAAATTGATAGGAAAAGCACCACTGGAGGCTGTCAGCTTCTAGGAAGAAAGTTGGTGAGCTGGACAAGCAAGAAGCAAAACTCAGTGTCCACATCAATAGTGAAGATGAATACGTAGCCGTTGGTAGTTGCTGTGCCCAAATCCTTTGGATAAAAAACCAGCTGATGGACTATGATCTTCAGTTTTCAAAAGTTCCTATCTATTGTGATAGCACTAGTGCTATTGCAATTGCAAATAATTCTGTACTTCACTCCAAGACCAAACATATAGAGATCCGATATCATTTTATCAGAAATCATATTATGAATGGTGACATTGAACTTCACTTCGTGCCAACTGATTACCAGCTCGCTGACTTTTTCACCAAGCCTCTTGATGAGACAAGATTTAACATCTTGATCAGCGAATTGGGGATGCTAAACGCTGAAGAATAATCTTTAGCTATTAACATCGTTCAGTAAGTGAAATGATTTAGTGCTTTTTTTCTGACACTGAACTCTTAAGTAAATGTATCTATTCTCTCTAAGATATGATTACTTATCTCTTTTCTTACAAACTTAATCACTGAATCTTTTCTTTTTAATGACAATAATGTTTTAAAAGTGTGTTTTAGTGATTCCTTGATCACTGACCATATAAGTAAGTATATCTCTCTTATACTTACTATTTCTTAAAAATCAAAATGATCACTGAATCTTTCCTATTTAGTAACTGAAATGTTAAATGCCAGGATCAGTGATTCTTTTATCACTGACACTGAAGTCTTAAAACTATCACTGAAGTTTTCTCGTCTCAATGATAAAAATGTTTTAAAAGGTCTTTTCAGTGTTTAGTTAAACACAAAATGACTCTTCGTTTTCTTAAAAACCTTTTCGTTTTTAAAAGAAATAGTTAATGAACCGTCTTTATGACAACATTCCCTATTTATAATGCACAACGCTTTGAGACGCGCAAGAAGGTACTGTCATACACTACCTCATTAAATGTCATCCAATCATGGATGAGAACGTGCCATCTTTTTCATCATGGCCTCTTTCCTCAACCATTGTTTTTTTCTCTCTCATATATTCTCTCTCTCCTCCTACCTATAAATATGAGATTTCTCCTTCACTTTTCTCTTTACGCTTTCAAAAATTCCAAGATGAACCTCTGCCGATTTACAAAGCAAGAACCTCTCTCACATTCCTTCTACGACCTCTCTCTAAACAACTTAAGGTCAAAATTTTCTTTTCTTGTTCGTCTATTCTTCTAAGAAATGTGTTTAATATCTTTAAGAACTTTGTTCTCTTAAAACATTAAACATTAATAATTATAAGCTCAACTTTCTACTTGGTTGTAATCACATTTCTTCAAAACACATTCTACTTGAAAAACCCTAATCCTTCAAGGATTTTTCAAAAGAAGTTTTTCTTTATTCAAACACTTATCTATACACATATCTTGGTTATCTAACAAACTATTTTATCTCTTCTTTTTCTCTTTAAAAACAGATGGCTGCCAAGAATGTCGGATTCGCCGTCGATGAAGTGTCCTTCATGGCCAAGAACCATATTGCCTTGTTGGACATCCCCACGAACACGAACAAGGCATTCTACCAAGAAGCAGCTGACTTCCTTAAACAGTTGCCACTTTCATTTTCCCTCAACCATGAACTTGTCATGGTTAAGGAGGTTCTACAGCAGTTTTGGTTCACTGCTGAGGTGGTCGACGTTGAAGACAAGCATGGCCGCTAAGTTGAGCAAATCAATTTCACATTCAACCGCATGACTGTGAAGTTTGGCGTGAACACCATGAGGACCGCTCTTCGCCTCCCCAAAGGCCCTTTCGACAGCGAGCCCACAATGGCTGAGATCATCTAATGTCTCGATGCCATTGGCTATCAATGGCCAATGAAGAAGGACTCAAATGCTCCCATGAAGTCCTTATCGAAGATCGAGAAAAATAGGATGTCAGCGATCTAGCAATACCTGTTTTCTCACTTCATCATGTCCATGGATGGAAAGACTAGAGGACAAGACCAAGCCTCCAGGATTGCCTTGATGATTGGTATTTCTGCGATACAGTGTCACAATATAAATTATGCTGTGGTCATTTTCGATAACCTGGTGCAAAAGCTGAACAAGCGCCAACGAGAAAAGGTGGTAACTTACACCAGGTTCCTTTCCATGGTCTTTGCTAAGATCTTTGAAGAAAAATACTCCAAGGAAGGAAACCTTCAGGTGTGTAAGCTTGGATCTAGGATTTTGGATCACAAGCTGAGGGATGAAGATGTTGCACTCTCTTCCATAGTCCCCTTCACTCCCTCCTCTCCTCAGGTGGTCAAGACAAGGGAAACCCCCCCCTGTCTAGCCCAGCCACCAAAACCTCCTCCAAACGACCTTCACAACCAACTTTTTGTTCTCCTTAGTAAGCCAAGAAGGCCAAAAAGGGGATAGTCAGGTTTCAGCTAGTGAAACTAGCCGAAACCTCTCGACAGGTTTCAGCTATTGAAACTAGCCTTAACCCCGAGGTAATTTTAGCTAACCCTCCTAGCTCTTTAGTAATCTCTCCAATCACTGTCGTATCAGTGGCACCTACCCCAACCGCCCCAGTGACCCAAATCACTGAAGGTGAGAATATCAACGCCGCCACCGCTGAACACCTACTTATCTTCTCAACCATTTTCTCTTCTCCTCCTTCCTTGGTCTCTATACGTGTTGATGACTCATCAGCGAATGTCCTTCCTGATGCTAAAACACACACCACTGGACCTGAGGTTGCTCCTTTCGAGAGCTCATCCTCTCAAGGACATCTTTGAGCATGCCAGTGCCAATCCTTTGGATGTCACTGATGACTCCTCAGGTATTCAATCTTCCTATCCCTTCATTTCTTCTAACCCTGGGCTTCTTCATGCTCACTCTTCATCTCTTGTAGATCCTTCTTTTGTGCCCCAGTTTATGGACGTAGAAGAGAAGGAAGAAGATGGGGAAGATGACGCTATTGATGAAGACGAACATGAGGACTATGACATGGCATCAGACGTCAAGCTTCTTCTCCCAGTCATCGATACCGTCTTCTGCAAGATGACCGAGGTTCATCCCAAGATGCCTCGCAAGGTCGATCTTGATGCGGAACTCTCAAATGCCAAAGCTGATGTTCAAGAAGTAAGAAGTCAGCTCTCGACTCTACCAGAGGCTGTTCGAGCCAACGTTGTTTTATCCAGCAAGGCTGATGATGCTCAGTCTCAGTCTCTTCAGCAGGCGGAGCTTCTTCAGCAGATTTTGGATGATGTCCATCAACCAGCTCCAATGATCCCACCCTCCTTCTCTGCTGATGATCTTGCTCAGCTTTATGAGACACGTGAAGCAACGACAATTTTAGCCAGGTTCTCCAGCTTCAGCGCATGGATGAACTCTCTGGCTTAAACTCCTAAGTCTTGGCCAGAGAGGAGGAGATGAGGTCCAACGCTGCTGGACCATCTGCTACTCCAGCAATCCTTGAAGCTGAAGCTCCTAGAGCTGAAGCTGAGGCCGAGGTTGCCCAAGCTATTCCAACCTCCGATGAAGCTGCTATAGCTGAGGAAGTTGATGCCATCCCTAGGGATGATGATCTTCCCATCACCTCTACACATGTTGCTGGTGATGATGATGATGAAGACGAAGATGATGATGATGATGATGAAGATGAAGAACCTGGTCTTCCAGACCCTGGTAGTGACTTAGATGGTGATGATGACGACGATGATGAAGATGACTTCACCATCCAATATCAAAAACCAACAACTGCCACCAAGGGAGTCGCCCTCAGGGATTCTGCATCTCAGGGGGAGCAAAGAGAAGAAGTATCCGCTCCATCAACGAACCATGACCCTAAGTCGAAAGGAAAAGGCGTCACTGAAGAAGGGAACCTGAAGGTATTGTTTAACATTCCTCAACCCTTATTTGAAGACTCTACCTCTCAGGTAGTAGTCACTTCTCTTTATCAGCTTCAGATTCCATCTACTACCTGCGGTCGACTAGAGTGGGTCCCTGAAAACCCTATCTCCAGTGCTCCTACGGACCAGCAGATGGCTCTGCTGAAGGAGTCACTCGACCAGACTAGAGTAAAAATTCCTTTTCGTACCTCTAGTGGTGGTAAGTTTGACTTCCTTTCAGAAGCTGAAAGACTAGAGGAATTAAGGGATGAAGAAGAGCTAGAGCTTCAGAAGAAGCAGACTGAAGACAGCCTAAAGCTGGCCAAGTCGTTAGATGAAAAAATTCTCCCAAAGAGAGTGTCCAAAAAGAAGGTGAACGCTGTCCAAGCCCAGGTTAAACTTCTTTCTCTTGTAGAAACTGAGCACGAGAAAAACCTTAAGCTGGCTGAGCGGGACAAGAGCTGGAGCGAAGCAAAGATGAAGAAGAGAATTAGTCCCCACCCAATCAAGAGCGTCAGCATCAGCGGATGATCCAAAGACAGTGGAACTCTGGTCTCAATGTTCATCACCAGGGACAGTCTCGACGCCATCACCGAGTACCCTTCCTACTTTAGCCGCTATGGATACAGCGAATGGCTGGAAATCAGGCAAGCCATTCACCGATCTAAGTCAAGACATAAGACGATTATCGAAGACATCATCAACGATCTCATTAAAAGGATGTCCAGGTATGTCATAGTTCCTGATCAGCCCTCTCTGAAGAAAGGTGTAAGGAAGAAGAAAAAGCTCTCCAGTCTTAATGACGGACCATCCCTAAGGAACGAACATGAAACAAAGTTCTCCTTAGATGAAGTCCTGAAGGAACACGAGAGTATAGACATTTCTATGCTGAATCTTGACTTGCCAGAGAAGGGTCCCTATACACCCAACTATGTGCACTTCAAACCTGAGTTATGAGTTATATTCCTTGACTATGAAGGTGAAGTAAGATTTAAGAAAATGTCTAAGCTACATCTATGCCCTATGGGACATCTGATTTATCTAATGCTCTGGATAGATGATAACATCCAAGGAAAAGTCGTGGACCTAAAGATACGAAGAGAATGCCTACGTCGAAAGAACCTTGGTGAAGATGTAGCTAGCTGCATAGATCTAAGTTTCCTAGATTAGTTTCTCTTTGTAATATTGTTCACATTCTTTTTGTAAATCTATTTACTATGTCTACTTTTAGTGATTGATCTTCTAGTCTGTAAGCTTTAGACATGTACTGAACTACTTGTAATATTACCAATGAATATAATATAAGTGTTTCGTGTACTTCACTGAAAAGGATCCTTGAAAAAAGTAATAGGAACACAAGTCTATGAGTTCCAGTGTTACTTTTCACATTCACTGACATTCTATAAGTCAGTGAATAAGCTTTCAGTTTCAGTTTCTATCCTTGTAACTTTTCTTAAATATGACTTAAGATAATTCTTCAAGTAAAGACTGACTCACTGAAAAAGATCCCAAAATATTAAAAAGGGACATGTACTTTATATGTTACTTTTTCTTAATGTTATTTGATAAGACAACCTTCTTTATGTTGTCTTGTTATCATCAAATAGGGGGAGATTGTTGATCCTCTCTCTCAGTGATTTGATGATAATCCCTTTTTGTTCTATACGAAGTATTCTTGTCTCTGTTTTCTCAATTCCAATGATCTGCACTGAGTCTGTTCAGTGATCACTTGTAAATCCAATCAGCGACATCGATACTTCAAGAAGACAAAACTCACACCAAAGAACCTTAAGCAAATGTCGAAGACTGAAACTGAAGATTAGAGAGTGGTGAGTATGTGATCTAAAGCGGTATTCAGTGATTACAAGCCTGTCTACATATGTGTGAACACTGCCCAAGCCTTAGCGAATGCTGAAGAGATCTTCAGGTTATTCCAGCATTTAGCGATCAAATAAAGCTTGCTAAGCACGATTGTTGTTGTCTTGTCCTTATACACACAAAGGACAAACCCATAGCCTTTCTAAATGTCAGTACGGTACGAAGCCGACTAATAGACTCTATTACCCACCAACTTTGTGAAAGGATGTCTGCTCATGAATAGACTTTTGTATTATTCACTATAGCAAATGACAAGCTTTCTCCTTAAGGTTTGACACATGTTCTATCGCTACCATGTTGCATTAAATGTGCATTTAATGCAATGGGTATAAATAGATGTGTTCTATCTCCATGCAGAGATACACTCTTAACCTAAACCTTACTCTGAGCTTTCTTGCGCTTAAGTAAAAGAACACACATCTAAGAACAAATACGCTCATCTTCAAGAGCAAGTTAGAATCCCTTTTTATTGCATTCTAAACAAGTTCACTCCCAGAAAGAACTTACTCTTCTAATTCTTTAATGTAACGCCCCAACCCACACATTGCATGTAATACATATTTCATACAAAAGAAATACATTTCATATACCATTCAGGTCCCTTAGTAGAAGAACTAACATGACCAAATACAAGGTCCAAAAATTCAAAATACATATCTTGCACTAATCAAATAAAACTATTTATCAAAAGCAACTCCTTATCCAAAATGCATATAAGAAAAGCATTACATCTTTCCCTTTTGCTTACCTTCTGCACCTCCTGCAATTCATATTTAAAATCACAAAACGAGGGTTAGAACGAGAGGTCTAGTGAGATACCCTATTCATGTCATTGCAGGGTGAAGGATCACCAAAACCTTTTTGAAAACAACTATTCATATACAACAATTATATGAACACATAAAACTTAATGCCAGATCATTTTTTCCACTTTTCAAGCTAATCACTTAGTTATTCAAATTTCATACCTTTGAACCAATCGGGTTCCATACAATGCCACTTTTTAAACCTTTTCTCATCAAACGAGGTTTAAACAAAGTTTCAGGTTAAATCTGTTCATTTCTCCTCAATAACATCCAGACTATTATTTCCAAATAAGAACCTTGATCCTAAATCTTTAAATCACAAAGAAATAAAGATTCCAGACCACGGTAGTCTTAAAGGATATAATAGAAAGAGTTATATAATACCACATACATACAAGTGCCACCCTTATATCAAATGTACACCTGTCCTTGATATGCCACCCTTATCCCA
>NW_020200578.1:131640-131992 GCF_001531365.2 Cynara cardunculus var. scolymus | reverse complement strand
CCACCCTTATCCCATGGTACACCTGTCCTTGATATGCCACCCTTATCCCATGATACACTTCTCCTTGATATGCCACCCTTATTTCTTCATCAAAACATTTTATAAAAATAATTCCAATAGATCGCAACCATTGGAATTATTATCCATCCAAGATCATTTATATCAAAACTTCATTTTATAATAAAATAACAATTTTTATCAAAACACAAGGTATATCTCAAATCCGCTCAACCATAACTTAACCGGATTTCATCTCCGGTCAACAATCCGGTTAACAAATCGTATAAACTTTGTCCGGTTTAATATATAGAAATAATTCCAAGTTTGTCCGGATAACAAATCCGGTCAATAC
>NW_020200578.1:129050-131365 GCF_001531365.2 Cynara cardunculus var. scolymus | reverse complement strand
CAAGCTTTGTCCGGTTTAACACTTATCCGGTCACTATTTGTCCGGATAAAACTTTAAACATAATGTATGGTTTCAATCCAAATAATAAACAACATTCAACTAAAAACCAGTATAAATATTATGCAAAAGTTTAGAAACCACTCACCTTAATAAGCTTTTGAAACCAAATACTTGAAATCAAGCCTTTTGAAATCCGACACTTGCAATCCGGCCAACTCTTTTCTTTTTAAATAGCACAACTTTCTCAAAAGAGCAAGAAGAAGCAAATGAAGAGGCTAACCCTTTTTATAGTTTCCAAAAACAGGAAGTCGGCTAAACCGCCTCTTCCCCCTTTTTCTACCTCATGCATATGCATTATTCCACACATGCACACACATACATACATCCATGCACATAACATGCATATATATATATATATATATATATATATATATCTTTATCCAATTAATGCACAAATTCACATACCAGCATGTATCAATTTATCATGCTATCACGTAATCATTTAATCAAATAATCACATATTTATTACCTTGGGTAATAACCAGGATCCGGTTATCACATTTAACATAAAACCTTTTCTTATTTGCTAAGATTTAGTGTGTAAATTTAAGATTGTTTAGATAGGTTTTTCTTACCTTATCTTTCCACAAACAGTCTTGTAAAATCTGTATTGATCTTTTCTTATCAATATATATTTTAAATTTAAAAATACTGTGTTTGTATTCATCCTCCCTTCTACAAACTGTTATACACATCTTGTAGACCCTTACGGGACCAACACTTACCTCTAGAAACTTGCCATGTGCCTTGTATTGTCTGACTTCCATTTAATGCATTGGGTAAAAATAGCCATGGAGATTCCTCTCCATGAGAGAACACACATACAAGAAGCACATTTTTAACCCTGTGAAGTTAAATTTACTTCGATTGAATAACATCAACTGAGCTTACTCTCAAGCTAAGTTATTGCATCTTCTTTAGCAAGTCTTTTCTTTCTTGATTTTTTGTATCTTGTGTGCTCCATAGATTGGTTTAGATAAGTTCTGTGTCTTGTCTTATTCCGCAAACAATCTGTAAATTCTATATTGATCTTCTCTTATCAATAAAGGATTTTAAATAGTGAAATATTTGTGTCTTTTTGTTCATCCCCCTTCTACAAACTGTTACCTTTAAACTTTTGTAGATCTGTCTGGGACCTACAAGTGGTATCAAAGTAGTGTTTTATTATCTCTTATTTCTTAAGATAATTTATCAACCATTTTCAAATGGCATTACCCTAAACTTTCGCATTTCCATATAACATGTACTTCATATAAAAGAAATACGATTTACACCACAAAGGTCCCACTAGTACAAGAAACTTATATACAAAATTTACAACTCAAAAATTCCAAAAGAATGTTCTTGTACTAACACATGTATAACATGTATTTACAAAGTACATCAATCAACAAGTTGATCTTCAGAACAACAGATAAGCATATTAGAAAAATAATCATATTTTCCCCTTTCCCTTATTATCCTGAAACCCAACTGTTCCTACAACGCATATTTTAAAATACAAAATGAGAGTTCGACCAGGAGGTCTAGTGAGATACCCTTGTTTTGCAATTACAGTGTGAAAATCACCAAAACTTGTTTGAAATTCACATTCGAACATCTAATTACCTTATATCAAGTATAAGTTCAGTGAAACAAAACTACAAGTTATAAAACGATCTTACCACACAAGAAGATTAACCACTCAGGTTCTCATAGACATATAAAATACAACTCTCAAGCTCACAAGTCACACCTGATTTAGAGCTTATGGTATCAATCCCCATGATTATATAAAAAGTAACAATAAATAACAACTACCAGAGTTCTTGGTTATTATCAAAACATTTTTAAGATACAACTAGATTTAAATTTAAGTAAGAATTGATAAATAATAACCAACAACCCTCCAGGTTTTATTTCAAATCCCTACTCTTTGAAATACTCAAAATATGATACCTCAAAATCATTTGAAAACACTGTCAATTAATGCCTCTGGCTATGCTGTAACAACTCTGCACTTTTGGATTTTCAGGTTAGAACCATCTTTCGGAACCTTCATTTGAAAAACTAAGTCTTTTAGGATTAACCTTATCCATAGTATGATTATGAAGAGGTCGTCTGATCAACCAGAGGATTGAACAACCAGAGGCTCTGGTGATAGCCACAGAGGCTCTGGTGACAGCCATAGAGGCTCTGGTGACAACTACAGAGGCTCTGATGATAGCTATAGAGGCTCTGTTGTTTCTTCACAGAGGCTCTGGCGTCTCTTCACA
>NW_020200578.1:127360-128640 GCF_001531365.2 Cynara cardunculus var. scolymus | reverse complement strand
TTCATCACCTTCAAGCCGAACTCTTCTCCCTGCAAGTTTAGGAATTCTGCCGTGTTCGGATCGCTCATATCTGCCTCGTCTTCAAAAAGGTAAGTTCTAAAAGCCATCTATTCCTCTTTTAGTGCTTAAATTCCTAATTTCTCTTCCTGCTCAACACAAGTTTCGGGATTTAAAGATGGTGATATTATCCATCGAAGACTTACATGTGTCTTCATCAGATGGTAATCTGTGACCCAAGGAATCTTTTAATCCCAAAGAGAAGAAGAGAGTTCTCGCATATAAGGCCGATATCAYATTCGGGTGATTTGGGTCTGCATGCACCTCTAAATCTTTTCTCTCATCTTGTAGCTTGCTAACCCAAATTCCTCATTTGTTCTATTTTATGTTCTGAAATTATTTAGAGATAAGGAATTTGATGATAACAGCCTCTATTTTTGACATTATTGAGTCGAAACCGCCTCATTTTGCTGCCATTCTTGGGCATGCAACCGATTTGGGAAGGCGGGTGACTCAAGGTTGTAAATTGTTCTTGGGAAAGGTGTTAAACCCACTCAAAATCTCTTGATTCCAACAGTTGGCGGTTGCCATCATCTGTTTTGAAATGGCATTTAATGATGCCATTATTTAGATGTTGGAATTTTCCCTTTAAACCAAATATTTGATGTATCAACTGTATTGGTATTAGTATCTGGCGATATTGCATTGAACAACTTTACCCAGCTCAAGTCATGGTAGTTTAGAAGTTCTTCTTATTAAGTATTGATTGCTCTATCAGGGAGTCCGAGCAAGTGTTAAGCAGGTCTCTTAAGGAAACATTTGACATTCGCCAAACCTGTGAGTTTACGGCCCCACTTTTACTGTTTTTGTTATTCTATGGGGGAAAAGCATGACGAGCAAGCTTTGAATGTTTATTTATTTGAAACCTCCGGACTATGGAACTGCATAGTCGGGTTTCTAAGCTGTATTTGTTACTGTTTTGCACTATAATATAAATGCTAAATTGATGTGCTTGAGAATCTATGTTTCCAAATAAAAGTCCCCGTCCGTACACGCTACTTGTTAACTCGGGTACATTCCTGGGCCGTGGTATTGTGGATAGCCGCTATTGTGTTGACAATCCCACCCAGAAAGGGGTGCACAATTACCTATGTTTTCTAGCCTAATCATGTGGAATTTGGACCACTGCTGAATTAGTGCTTTATCGAACCGTGGAACCTAAGTAGTGAACGGGCTACTTCTGGTTGTTCGAAAATTAATGGGGCATATTGGTCAGGTAAGGC
>NW_020200578.1:125442-126680 GCF_001531365.2 Cynara cardunculus var. scolymus | reverse complement strand
GTTTGCTATTACTTGGTTTATGCATTGAAATATTTTATGCATGTGAAAACCCGTAAATTCACCAACTCTTTGTAGTTGACTCTGTTTTATGTCATGCTTTTCAGGTGCTAAGTAAGTTGTGTGGACTCCTGGGAGCATTACTTGGATCCAGATCGATTAAGACAGTTTTTGTTGTAATTGAAAATAMTTTTGTAACCTTGAAACTTTATCAAGTCGATGAATTGTGTATTTTGAATCGTTGACAAGTGTTTTTCTGTAACTGTTGCCAAGACTCGCTTGTCTGTTATCATCCCGTGTTTCCGCTTTAGCGGGGTGTGACAAATTTTGGTATCAGAGCCTCAGTTATAGAGAACGCTGGTTTTCTTTAAAAACCATCGACTATAACTAAAATAATTACTAAATGATTTTCAATCATGTGTTTAAAGCGGGCCTTGTTATTACACATCGGTTCAGTAAAGCCTGATCACCTGTGCTTAATTTATGTGTAATAAAAAGAACTTAATCGATCTCATTAGAAGTATGCTCCAGTTGTGACACTATTAAGAAAAACATGAGCTTAGTTCMACTWTTGCGAATATCTGTTTCCTAGGATTAGAGGCACTGGTCAAGAAGACCAGAAACAATGGAAGTTGGAATGCTCAACTCTCGCTATCATTGTTTTCGCAGAGGCTCTGGTCTTATGATCAGAAGCTCTGCCATAAGCGAATAAAAGAACCAGAGGACCCATGCATGAGTTAATTGAATTATAAGTATAGGGGTTGCCACAAAGGCTCTGGTCTCGTTACCAGAAGCACTGGTTGGAACAAGAGGTAGGACCAGAGGGTCGCTGGAAGGAACCTTTAGCATACCTAAGTATTGAGATTGCCACAAAAGCTCTGGCAGGCACTCTGTGAACAGAGGCTCTGGCCTCGAAAGCTCTGTGAGGAAACAGAGGCTCTGGTCTTTTTAGCAGAGGCTCTGGTTTAGTGATCAGAGGTGTTGTTTAAGGATCCTAGTATGTTTGTTGAGACTTAAGTGCTGTTTAGAAGTCTCCTTTGAATCGCTAAGTTTTTGTTRGAGGATACACCTTAGTAACCAAGATTGTTCATGCCACAGATTTCGACGATGTCTTCAGACTCAAGCGAATATTCCGTTGATGATTCTGGATACGTGGTCGGTCGCTCCCAAAGGATCCCAACTCGTGGCGAAGAGGTCGACCCATACGACCAGGACATGGTCTCTAGTGGCACTGCGGTCGC
>NW_020200578.1:121622-122887 GCF_001531365.2 Cynara cardunculus var. scolymus | reverse complement strand
AAGATTTTGGCAATCGCTTCAGCAAGGAATGGGTACTCGTCTAGAATTGAGCACTTCTTATCATCCCCAAACCGATGGACAAACCGAGAGGACCATACAGACCTTGGAAGACATGTTACGGGCCTGTGTTATAGAATTTGGTGGAAGTTGGGACACGCATCTTCCTTTAGTGGAATTTTCCTACAACAACAGCTACCATACCAGCATCCAATGTGCACCATATGAAGCCTTGTATGGGCGCAAGTGCAGATCCCCATTGTGTTGGTCAGAAATTGGTGATAAATAATTAACCGGACCCGATATTATCCAAGAAACCACCGATAAAATCGTGGTAATCAAAGATCGACTCAAGGCTGCTAGGGATCGACAGAAAAGCTATACTGACAACCAGAGGAAGCCTTTAGAATTCCAGAAAGGTGACAAAGTTTTTCTAAATGTCTCGCCTTGGAAGGGAGTTATGCATTTTGGAAAGAAAGGCAAGTTGGGCCCTCGCTATATTGGCCCTTTCGAAATAAKAGAAAGATTTGGACCAGTGGCCTATAAGCTAAATCTACCCCCAGAATTAAGCGCTATCCACGACACATTCCACGTATTGAATCTCAAGAGATGCCTATCTGATGAAACCCAGGTTTTACCCCTGGAAGACTTGCAAGTTTTTGATCGACTGCATTTTGCTGAAAAACCTTTGGAGATTTTGGATAGAAAAGTTAAGCAGTTGAGACGTAAAAGGATACCCATCGTGAAGGTTCATTGGGATTCCAAGAATGGGCCAGAGTATACGTAGGAAAGGGAAGACTTTATGAAGGACAAGTATCCCCACCTTTTTCTCAAGCCAACCATGAATAGAAGCGCAGACAAATAAATTTCTAGGTGAAATTTTTCTGAGTTGGGGAGGCTGTAACAACTCTGCACTTTTGGATTTTTAGGTTAGAACCATATTTTGGAACCTCCATTTGAAAAACTAAGTCTTTTAGGATTAACCTTATCCAGAGTATGATTCTGAAGAGGTCGTCTGATCAACCAGAGGATTGAACAACCAGAGGCTCTGGTGATAGCCACAGAGGCTCTAGTGACAGCCATAGAGGCTCTGGTGACAGCCATAGAGGCTCTGGTGACAGCCATAGAGGCTCTGGTGACAGCCATAGAGGCTCTGGTGACAGCTACAGAGGCTCTGATGATAGCTACAGAGGCTCTGTTGTTTCTTCACAGAGGCTCTGGCGTCTCTTCACAGAAGCTCTGTCGTCTCTTCACAGAGACTCTGTTGT
>NW_020200578.1:108340-120162 GCF_001531365.2 Cynara cardunculus var. scolymus | reverse complement strand
CGTACACGCTACTTGTTAACTCGGGTACATTCCCGGGCCGTGGTATTGTGGATAGTCGCTATTGTGTTGACAGTCCCACCCAGAAAGGGGTGCACAATTACTTATGTTTTCTAGCCTAATCATGTGGAATTTGGACCACCGCTGAATTAGTGCTTTATTGAACCGTGGAACCTAAGTAGTGAATAGGCTACTTCTGGTTGTTCGAAAATTAATGGGGCATATTGGTCAGGTAAGGCTCAGTAGCGTCTCAAGTGTTACATCGCGAAGGATTTACATTTATTAAGTGCAAAGAATTCACATAAGTTTGCTATTACTTGGTTTATGCATTGAAATATTTTATGCATGTGAAAACCCGTGAATTCACCAACTCTTTGTAGTTGACTCTGTTTAATGTCACGCTTTTCAGGTGCTAAGTAAGTTGTGTGGACTCCTGGGAGCATTACTTGGATCCAGATCGATTAAGACAGTTTTTGTTGTAATTGAACATACTTTTGTAACCTTGAAACTTTATCAAGTTGATGAATTGTGTATTTTGAATCGTTGACAAGTGTTTTTCTGTAACTGTTGCCAAGACTCGCTTGTCTGTTATCATCCCGTGTTTCCGCTTTAGCGGGGTGTGACATATAAGCCGTTTTCCCCTTCTCAAAAAAATCAATGTTATCATTTCAATAAGAGCAATATCTCTAAGTCATCAAGTCACAGAGAAATGTTGATTTAGAATTATTGCATCTTATGGATATAATAACAAGAATTACAGTAATAATCATACCCACAAATGCCACCCTTATATCCAAATGTACACGTCTCCTTGATATGCCACCCTTATCCCATGGTACACCTCTCCTTGATATGTCACCCTTGTTTCCTCCTCAAATCTACAGATAAATCTGTAGTTTTAGCCAATAACGGGCTCAAAACATAGTTTCATATCAGAACAGACTTTCGTCACAACCGTCCTGAAGAAACCTAGTTCCATATCAAAGCAGACTTACGTCACAACCGTCCTGAAGGAACATTTCTCAAATCAGTATTTCTTTCAAAACAGACTTACGTCATAACCGTCTTAAAATAAAACATAGTTTCTTATCAGAACAGACTTACGTCACAACCGTCCTGAAGAAACATTAGAAAAACTCGTAACACAGTATTTCTTTCAAATTAGACTTCACGTCACAACCGTCTTGAAAGAAAACATCATTATCTTTTCTCAATTTACAATCTCATTTAAAAGATACAAAAATACTCTTTCCAACATAAAATAGTTTAAAAGTGTTTAAACATAATTTGTGAAATACCGCAGTTTTATAACACGAGTCTTGGGTAATAACTGCTGTTCATCGGCCAATGAACCCTCCTCCTCGGACAACCCCTATTTGGACAATACTATCCGGACAAAACCTATTCGGAGAAGACCTTTTCGGACAAGACTTGAAAATGGACAATGGTCATACCATGTCCGGATATACACTATCATCGGAAAAAACTCTGTCCGGATAAGTCCTCACCGGTCAACACTTAGCCACCACACAACACTTGGGCGATGAGTAACTATCCGGACAACACTATGTCTGGTAAAGAGTCTTTATCGGACAATGCTATATTTGATAAGAGACGTCATTGGACAAGGAGTCAACATGCTAATCTCTTCACCGACCAAGGCTTAGCCGGTGAGGAGCCCTTATCAGACAACACACTGTCCGATTATAAGCTCTTACTAGTCAATGAAGTTCATCAAGAACAAATTCATACAAAATGCGTAATACCCAGCAGTTTCATTCAAAATCATAAAACCAATAATAAGTAATTCAAAGTTTGATTTGTTTAAAAAAAAAAACTCACCTTATGCAGATTTTGAATTTGAAAACAGATGAAACACAAACTGCTTCCACTTGATCCCAAAACCCAGTTTCCAAATATGGCAAGAAACACACAGATTTCTCGCGCACTCTCTCAACTTGCCAAAAATGACAGGAAAAATCTTTCCTTCCCAAATATTTCCCCTTTCATACCAGCCTTGAGGATGGCGATTTTGAAGAAGATTTATTAAAATATTATTTTCTTCTCAAACCCATACACATACACATATCAACTCTTCATGCATACACATGAAACATGCGTACACATATGCATATTTTCTCACCACTATTTCATGCATGATACATATACATACTTTTCATGCATGAAAATATACACACACTCACATATTAATCTCATGTAAGCATCTATCCACAAGATCAATTTTAGCAATTAATCAAATATTCACATGATCACATAATCAGGTAATCACATAACAATTACCTCAAGTGCATAACCAGGACTGCGTTATCACAACTACAAAACACAAGCATCAAGTCTCACGATAATGGCTCTCTTGCCAAACCTCACCAATTCATAAGAGACAACTTCAATCTTTGAAAGAATCGGATGTTCTTTTTCTTAGAAGGTGTGAATCATGAGATTTCATACTATATTGAGAATGGAACTTATGTTCCCATTCGCAATATCTCTAGTAGTTCCTGCAACTGCTACGACTGCCGCTACACCCGAGAGGCAGATTTCACAACTTCCTCATCAATGGAGTGATGAAGACAAGAAGAAAATGGCTTTAGATATTAGAGTTAAATCTATAATAGCCATTTCTCTTCCTAGTGAGGTTTATCACTCAGATATGAGCTAAGAACCTCAAAATCAATGTGTGACACTCTTTGTGTTCAATATGAAGGTATATTTGACGTACAAGAATCGAGGAAGATTAACTTAGTAAGACAATATGAAAGTTCTCTCTGTGGAAAATTTGAATTTTTGCCTGAAGTACATCAACATTTTAATTGTCTTCTTATCGATCTTAGGACAGTTCGAAGAGAATATTCCAACTCTGAGACATTGACAAAGTTTTTAGAATGTTTGCCAGAAACATGAGATAGTTATACCATGTGTCTCAAGATGCTAAGGATATGTCCACCCTATCTCTTAGCACCCTTTATGGGATATTGCTTAATCATGAGCAATCCCGATAGCTAAAAAAGAATCTTCTCGGAGATTCAAGAGAAATGAAAAGCTCTCATCAAGCTTTTATATCTAAAACTTATTCAATGACTCGTCCTCCTCCTCCTCCTTATTCATATCTTACTATCACTAAGTTAGATCCCTCTAACTCTGAGGACTTAATAGACGCTGATTTATTAGAGTTTAATGACTCTTTGGCCCTCCTCACTAACTCTTTTAGAAGGTTTGCCAGAAAAAGTAATTTTTGCATATCTCCTTCTCTGACTATCGCTGACAAGCCAAAGTCAAGTTCAGTTGACAAGGCCTCAGCGATCTGCTTTAACTGTCAATGCAAAGGGCACTTTGCAAGAATACAGGTAAAAAAAGCTGTGAAGCCATCTTCTAACACCTCATCCTTCTTTACGCCTAAAGACGATAAGTATCTGAAGTTAAAGAAGAAGTACAAAAACATGAAGAACATCCAGCGTTAGGGAAAATACTTATCGCTGAAGAACTTGACTGAGTTGATTCATCTGACGAATCATCTTCAGATGAGGAAGACACAACCTATCTATGTCTTATGGCCAAGGATGTCAAGGATGAACCATCTGAGACATCATCCTCAAGTGATCCCTCAACATCAACCTCTACTCAGGTATGTAAATTGAATGACCCTTCTACTTCTAGTTGTGGTAGTCTATCTGCGCTAGGTACACTAAATTTGAATCTTTACAATGCTCTAAATGGCAAAACCAAAGCTGAAAAGCTGTATGTTGATCCCAGATCTCTCAATAACACTAATAATCTAGTTAAGAATAACCAAATTATAGTAATTTAATGAAGAAAATTATGAACACTCAAGAAGAAATTAAGAAACAATTAAGAACAATCTTGAGCTTCAAAGGTTTTACTTTGAATATAAGAAAAGCGTAAAGCTATTCAAACGACTCTTTTTACAATAGGCCTAATCACCTATTTATACCAATCAGCTAATAATAAGATAACTATCTAATGAGACTTTATTGCTAATCTTCTATTAACAGATAACGTTTATCTACTCTATTGATAAGCTTTAACATTAGAGATAAACTCGAAGTCTAGCTGTTGACAAGTCATCTCCAGCTGTCGACAAGTCATCTCCAGCTGTCATTCATAGTGTGATGAATCATCCTTATCTTTAAATCTTCATTGATGAGGATGCTCTTTCCATCGCATCCCGTGTCGTCTATCGGTCCTCTGGTTGTACTCCAGACTTAGCCGTTTCTGCCTTGATGTCTTCATCGATCTTCTGGTTCTTCATCACTTATTATTTTTCATTACTTTTTACATTATGAATTGTGGGGTTTAACACTGTATCTTGACTTACAAGAATAGTTGGAAAAATGTTGTTGATCCTTTCTCTCAGTGATTTGATGATGATCCTTTTTATTTGACGAAAAATACTTTCTTTTTATTCAGCTTCAACGATCATCGCCGAGTTCGTTTAGTGATCACTGAATAAGTATTGTGTCTCTTAAGAAACAAGAATTCTTCAAAAATACAAAACTCACACCACAAGTACCTTTAGTGATATCAAAGATAAAGCTAAAGACAGAGACAAACAGTTCGTGATCTAATGCGGTTTTAGTGATAACAAGCCTGTTTACAAATGTGTGAAGTCTACTCAAGATTTAACATACACTGAACAAACCTTAGAGTTATTACAGTGTCTATGATCAAATGAATCTTGTTGATTAAGATTAGTTTTTGTCTTATCCTCTTACACACAAAGGAAAAACCCATACCTCTCAAAGTAAAGCACTCGTACAGAGTCACCCTATTTTCTCCAAACGTGCTTACTTACTTTGTGAAAGACCACTATTCATATACGGCAAAATCCTGTATATCTGAAGACAAAGGACATGCTCACCTCTAGAAGCTTGCCACATGCCTTGTACTATATGACTTGCATTTAACGCATTGGGTATAAATAGCTGAGAAGTCCCTCCTTCTCAATAACAGGAAGATCAAAAATCTACCTAATAAGAGACACCCACACAAGCACAAACTTCTTAACTAGCGAAGTTATATTTATTTCAAGTGAAGAACACCAACGAAGCTCTTCCTTTAGCGAAGTTATTGTTTCTTCCTATAGAAAGTATTTTCTTTCTTGCTTTATGTATCTTGTGTGTTTCCTAGATTGTTTTAGATAAGTTATGTATCTTATCTTGTTTCGCAAATAATCTGTAAATTATGTATTGATCTTTTTTATCAATAAAGGATTTTAAAAAGTGAAAACTACTATGTGTTTGTATTCACCCCCTTCTACAAACTGTTACCTTTAAACTCTTGGAGATTCGTCTAGGACCAACAAGTGGTATCACAACAATGGTTTATTATCTCTTCTTTCTCTAAATAAATTATTTACCATTCTAATGGCATTGCAAAACACATACACCAACTTTCACGACAATGGCTCTCTAGACAAACCTCCCCGATTCGTTAGAGACAACTTCAGTCTTTGGAAGAATCGGATGTCTCTTTTCTTGGAAGATGTGGATCCTGAAATTACATACTATATTAAAAATGGACCTTATTTTCCATTTGCAATATCTCCAGCAGTTATTGCAACTACTACAATTTGACGTCATTCCTGAAAGGAAGATTCTGAAACTCCATCATCAATGGAGTAACGAAGACATAAAGAAAATGGCTTTAGATACTAGAGCTAGATCTATAATAGCCATGTCTCAAAAGAAGGAGCTGAAAAGATTCTAAATGCTGAAGACAAACTAGAGATACCATGAAGATCCAGAGAGGCTATGAAGACCTGAAGTACTTAGCCTGATAATCATCTACTTATGAAGAGTTCATCAGGTCAATGAACTTAGCCTTTCCATAACCCCTATGGTTTTACAACAACTGAAGAATCTCTAAGTGTCAAATATAGTTCAATCAGATTTACTCTAACAAGCAGATACATGAAGAATCCTGATTTGACATACTACCTAAAGAAGCTGGACATGACTCATCGCTAGCATGAATTTAATTATTCTAGGTAGTTAGAGATAACCTCCATCTTTCTAGATAGATATCTTCTTCTTATTTATATCATAGATATCCTATACTAGATTGTTATCTCTTAGACTAGATTGCTAGTATAAATAGCATTCATATGTCTTGTAATTCATTGATACCTTTTCATTATCATTATTATAGTGAAATTGTTTGAAAGCTTCATACGTTTTTTAATATTGTTCAAGCTGTTCATCATTTTCTTCATCCAAAAGATAGATTTAGGTTCTTTTACTTAAATTTTTGTGTTAAATTGAGAGATCTAGGATTAACAATTGATATCAGAGCGATTAATTTTCCAATCAAAACGGTCAATTTGAATTTGAGCATTCAATACTCTCAATTTTTTTCTTTCTCAAGTTCTTCGAAAAAATCTCCAAATCTAACTCCAATGGCCAACTAGAATTCTGTATATAGTGTTGGATCTCTCACCAAACCCCCAACTCTTCAGCGTGAAGAGTATCCCCAATGGAAGATATGAATGGTAAAGATTTTCGAGGGGATGGATAAGAATCTTTACAAATCTGTCCTGGAAGGCCCTTACATTCCTAGACTATAATTCCCAGAGTACTTGGAATTGCCATTTTTCTCATACATTTTCCCCTTGTCATTCCAGTCTATCTGTCGTGCTCTAATCGACATCATATCGCATTGCAATCTCACTCATACATGAAACAACATCCTTCAAATAAGATAATGAATAAATTTACAAACTACTTTAACTTACTGAGCAAAAAAATCCTACAATCTAACATGGAGTTTAAGCCCCATAAGTAAATTGTACCAAAGAAATTAAATATATTGTGAATATTAGTGTTAGTCCAATAAAATAAAAATACTAACCCCAAATACTGTATTTCAATTTGCATTCGTGTCTTTGCTTTTCCATTATCATTTGGAAAACTGATCATTGTCCCACAAGCTACAACCTCACTAATCACCTCTATATAATGATTAAAAAATCAATATGAAGAACTCTAATATGAATAATAGCATATAATAAAATTTATTTGAAAAATATAGAAAATATGAGATAATTTAATTGACTAACCAATTGGTGCATGTTCTGGAATTATCTTTGATATAACATATTGAAACTTCACAAATGAAAAACCAAATACGGAACCATTAAAATCCAGGCACGTGGTAGCCAAAGTTTTGTAATACAAACTTAACTTGTTTGTATTATCAATTAACTTGTATTTGTAGGAATGTCGAACAATTGTAGGATTTTTTATTAATATAGCAGCCCCTTCATGAAGCAACCTTTTGAACTTGGGCACCCATTTTTGTAGAACAGTGACATGGATCTTAGTCCCCTAAAAACATCAATATGCAATAAGACTGAGTATCAACAATACGAAAATATTACCAATCCGAGGTAATAAGAAAATATGATGAATGCAATACAAAATATTCAAAAAGAAATAAGAATTTACATGTTCATCCATTAATATCATCTCGATGGAATATATTTCATCAGGATTTTCAAAAAATGGTTGATTCCATAATCGAATTATTCTGGCCTTTACAGTGAATTCATCTTTTTGTATGTCAGGATCTTTAATCAGAGTAACATTCCTCACATCCATTTTTTTTATTAACCTGGATATTCAACCCGCTATGTGTGCCGACTAATCCCAGGGCGACCACCTGCTTTGCAGGTAGCCTAGAGTCACCGCATTTGAACCTCCGTGGCCACAAGCGAATTTTTGTTCCTTCTTGGATTTGAACCTGGACCTCCAGACTCTTTTGACCTTTGGATCCAAGATCAAACCAATCAGACACCATCCATTATTCTATAGATAGTAAAAAATATTAACCAATTAATCATCAGTGAGAACTTACATAGTGTATGGAACTTAATATACCTTACAACAGATAAACAACTATTGTTGATTTTGAGTGTTTGAAGCTGAGAATTGTTGCCAATTTGAGTGTTGAAGAGTGCCAAAATTCAGCCACAATTTAAAGGCACTGTTGATGAGAACAAAACGAAATTTGAATCCAAAGTTAAAACTAATTCCTGATTTTTTGGGATTACAATAGAAAATGCATAAAATTTTGAATTTTGAATTTAGAAATTAAAGTATGTTAATTGTGAAATAGATGAGCAAGAATCGAAATCTGAATTGAAACTTAAAACTAAATCCCTATTTTATTGGGATTACAATAGGGAATGGATGATTGTTTAGCCTAGAATTCATTCATTATATACATAATTATTATCCAGACATATAAGAGTTGTGATGTGGAACTCTGAAAAACATGTAAGAAATTAGATTTATGAGTTTGAAGGACATGACTTAGAGATCAGACATTTGGTTATTTAAGTGTGTAAATTTTTTTGTACAATTAAGACTTTGAAGACTGAAAAATAGAAATCCAGAAATGAGACTATATGTTTGGCGAAAAACACTACATAGTTCAAACTTGTACATTGATCATTATGAAAACTAAAAAAAACCATAATTGACACGTTTAGGTCCGATAGAAACTCTGAAAACCAAGAGCTTATAGCAGTCTTGAAAGTTTGGAAAATAAGTCTGAAGAGTTGTCTTCTAAGTCTAGAAAATAACTCCACATTATAACTCTGGAAAGCAGATTACCAAAACTATGGGAGAAGACTATATAGATCAGGCTTATAGGTCTGAAGAATAGAAATCAAAAAATGAGATATGTTTGGAAAAACATATTGCATAGTTCAAGCTTCTACATCAACAATTTTAGGTCTAGTAGAAACTCCAAAAACCAAGAGTTTATAGTAGTCTTGTAAGTTTAGGAAATAAGTCTGAAGATTTGTTTTCTAAGTATTGAAAATAACTCCACATTATAACTCTTGAAAACAAAATACCAGATCTGTGGGAAAAGATTGTACATATCAGACTTCTAAGTCTGAAGAATAGAAATCCATGAATGAGATATGTTTGGAAAAGCATACTACATAGTTCAAGCTTCTACATTCATCATTACCATAACATAAGAACAACCATAGTTCATACTTATAGTTCAACAAAATAACTATGGAAAATACCTCAGAATAAATCTGGAAGACGATAGTTTGGAGTTCTCTTATGTCTTGAAATAACTCTGAAGTAAAATGAGTCTGAGAATACCTCTGAAGCCCAAGAGTTCGGAGTTAGCCTTTATGTATGCAAAATAACTCCACGTGATAACTCTAGAAAACAAAATACCAGATCTGTGGGAAAAGACGGTACAGATCATACTTTTAAGTCTGAAGAATAGAAATCCATGAATGAGATGATTTTGGAAAAGCATACTACATAGTTCAAGCTTCTACATTCATTATTACCATAACAAAGGAACAACCATAGTTCATACTTATAATTCAACAAAATAACTCTGGAAAAACAACTTAGAATAAATCTGGAAGACGATAGTTTGGATTTATCCTATGTATTGAAATAACTCTGAAGTAAAATGAGTTTGAGAATACCTCTGAAGCCCAGGAGTTCAAAGTTACCCTTTAGTCTGCAAAATAACTCCACATTATAACTCTGGAAACATAATACCAGAGATGTGGAAAAAGTTTGTAGCAATCAAACTTCTAAGTATGAAGATTAGAAATCCGTGAATGAGATATGTTTTGAAAAGCATACTACATAGTTCAAGCTTCTCATTCATCATTACCATAACAAAGGAACACCCATAGTCCATACTTATAATTCAACAAAATAACTCTGGAAAATAACTCAGAATAGATCTGGAAGACGATAGTTTGGAGTTATCTTATGTCTTGAAATAACTCTGAAGTAAAATGAGTTTGAGAATACCTTTGAAGCCCAGGAGTTCAGAGTTAGCCTTTAAGTCTGCCAAATAACTCCACATTATAACTCCGAAAATATAATACTAGAAATGTGGGAAAATTCTGTAGCAATCAGACTTCTAAGTCTGAAGAATAGAAATCCATGAATAAGGTATGTTTGGAAAAGCATACTACATAGTTCAAGCTTCTACATTCGTCATTACCATAACAAAGGAAAAACCATAGTTCATACTTATAATTCAACAAAATAACTTTGGAAAATAACTCATAATACATCTGGAAGTTGGAGTTATCTTATGTCTTGAAATAACTCTGAAGTAAAATGAGTCTAAGAATACCTCTGAAGCCCAGAAGTTTAGAGTTAGCCTTTAAGTCTGCAAAATAACTGCACATTATAACTCTGGAAACATAATACTAGAGATGTGGGAAAAGTCCGTAGCAATCAGACTTCTAAGTCTGAAGAATAGAAATTGAAAAATGAGATACGTTTGGAAAAACATACTGCATAGTTCAAACTTCTACATTCATCATTAATAGTTCAAACTTCTACATTCATCATTACCATAACAAAGGAACAACCATAATTCAAACTTATAATCAACATAATTCAAAACTGGGATTACTTCAGACTTATAAGTCTGAATACTCTGGTAAGAAACTAAATCTCGTTTAGTAGCGAAATTAGTTAAAACACGATAAAAACGATACATGTTTAGAGGAACAAATGTCAATTAAATAGGCCCATTTGAACCAGTGATGTAAATTGTATCTACATACATATGTAGGCGGGAAATCCTTATAACAATCGCACAATAAGACGACACGTGGCTTCCAAGTTACTTATTTATTAGATGTATATGTATATATATATATATATATATATATAATCACACATACACATAATTTACACTTACATTTAAATTTTATTTTTTTAAACAAATGGTTATAACCATCTTTTTAACCATATTACTATGATCATTTCAGTCTAATAGTTTGGATAAGTTCTTCGGTTATTTTGTTTTTCAAGGTTCTTTCCTAATCCCATCTTTATATTTAGGGAAAAGATCAAGTAAGAATCTTGAGAGAAGTATCGGCAAACCACAAAAAAGAACATCATTTTTCTTTAAATATAGAATGAGATGAAGAGAAAACATTGAAAGAAAAAGAAATGAAAAAACCATCCAAACCATTAGAATGATATGATCTAATAGATAGGGTTAAAAATGTGGTTATAACTACTTTTAAGAAAATATAAAAATATAACTCACCATTTTTTAAATCGAAAATCAATAAAATTTAATAAAAATTTAAGTGAAACAAATTACACAAAAAAAATATCACTTCGTTATCTATAATTTGACATTTATTTTGATATAGTTTTATATTGTTTCTTTGTGGTTCTCCAATTTTTTTTATCTCAATATTGTCTTTTGGTCTTATTCCTAAATATAGGGATGAGATTAGAAGAGAACCGAAAAACTCATCTAAATCTTTAGATTGAAATACTACGGATACTGTCAAAAAGTTGGTTATAACCACTTTTTTAAAATAAAGTAAAATATAAATATATTGTATGTATATGTATGGTTATAAAATTGAAAAAAACTAAAAATAAAAAGGTAAACTACAAT
Organism: Cynara cardunculus var. scolymus; assembly: GCF_001531365.2. Taxonomy (NCBI): domain Eukaryota; kingdom Viridiplantae; phylum Streptophyta; class Magnoliopsida; order Asterales; family Asteraceae; genus Cynara; species Cynara cardunculus. Next base: position 108,705 of record NW_020200578.1, on the reverse strand, counting down.
TTTGATCCATGAGATAAAGACAAAAAAGGTAAGAAGATACATATAACCTCTATTTAATGGACTAATTTAACGAAGTTAGTGAACAAGAATAATTTTCAAAGCAAGATGTAACATTAGGGATAATAATTGTAGTTATTGAAGTTTGGAGATTACTTTCGAAGATTGATGTAAACTACATAGACCAAAATTGTAATTTACTCTAATATATAAAATGAAAAAGTTGTTAAAGTTAATAGAAAAACTAATGACACCCTTAAGATGTACTATTAGCACCCCTAAGCCTATTTTTCATTATTTTATTTTTTGTCAATTTGTTTTTTTTATTGTTTTTACTTTTTGTTTTTTTCTTATTTAATTATTAAATA
>NW_020200578.1:99626-107995 GCF_001531365.2 Cynara cardunculus var. scolymus | reverse complement strand
AATTATTTTTCTAAATAATTATATAATTATAAAAATAAAACATAAAACATAAAAAATTGAGATTTGATAAATAAATAAGACGTTAAATAATTTATATTACATTTTCACTTATTCTAACATAAAATTATTTGTAGTACAATTAACATGTAAAAGTTGTTGGTACTTATTTCTTCGATCTAAATACGGAGTAGCCCATGCAACAGCACACGGATAGCAGAAATGAAAAAAATGTAGAGTAGTAGTAGGGATCGGGTATCCTTCTGCCAAGTCTAGTTTCACATAATGGTTACGGTTAACGTACCCAATTGCAAAACTTACATATTGATACACGGTGACGGAGTAGACCTAAGCGGTAAGTATGTTGAACAACCTGTAATGTCTATAACGTGTAAGATCACATTATACTTTGAAGCAATCAAGACACCAATTTCAGGCATGGTCATCCAATGTTYAACTGGGGCACCTCGATCTAATTGAAAGAAGTTTAAAATATTGTAAACTATATTCCAATACTGACTTCCAAATATGTTAAGGTATTATGTCTTGTATGCGTCTAACTCTTCCATCAAGTTAAACCTGTTAGACCCCATAAGTCTTATGCATGGAAGTAATGAAGACAAACAAGTAATGAAGAACCAGAAGGCCGATGGAAGACTTCAAGTCAAAATGACCAAGTCTAAAGAACAACCAGTGTGATAACCGGGTCCTTGTTATTACCTAAGGTATTGATTATGTGAATTAATTGTTTATATGGATACATGCTTACGTGAATTTAATATGTGAGTATGTGCATTTTATGCATAGGAATATATGCATAATATGATAAATATATATATGTATGTGTGTTGTGTATATATATATATATATATATATATATATATATAATGGGTATGTTCATGTGTGTGTGCATGAATTTATGTATGCATGGTAAAGTTTGTGCATGCATGTGGGGTGAGAGGGTAGCTGACTTTCCATGTAAGGAAAGTATAAATATAAAGGTTGGGTTATGAGGCAAGTTTTCTTGCCTCATTTGGAAAGTTTTGGGAGATTTTGAGAGAAAGGTTGTCCAGAGATTCAAGTGTTGAATCAAGTTGGTCTTTGCATTTCTTATCTTCTTCAAAATATGAGTTTTTGCATAAAAGTGAGTGATTTCTAAACCTTTTTGCATAAAATTTATTATTGGTTTTTTACTTGAATGTTGTTTATTATTGGAAAAAAATCAATATTTTTATTAAAGATCTTTATTCGGACAAAGGGTAACCGGATTAAGTATAAACCAGACAAGTTTTGTCTGGATTACACTTAAACCGGATAAGAGGTGACCGACTTAGTTATAAATCGCTCATGAGTCATGCAATTTAGGGAGTTAGTGAGATTTTGAAATATGTAAACCGGACAAAGGTTTTGAATGGAGAAGTATGAATACGACCAAGCATTGTGCGGTTTAGCCTTATATCGCTTAAGGGTCGTGCAGATTAATTATAAATCGCTCATGTGTTGTCCGGACTGTTTAAACTGGATATGAGTCGTACGATTTAGTCTTAAAAACGATCAAGTATTGGCTGGATTAGTAAATCGGACAAAAAAGGATAGTGTTGTCCGGATTGTATATCCGGATAACTTATTTGGGTAGTTTATGTTTGATAATTTCAAATATTTATTATTCTAGACATTTTTATAATTTAAAAATGTCTATTATTGGGTTTAATTATGGATTTATTAAAAGGGATATTTTATATCTTTTTAAAATAAAAGATATGTTCCTACCAAGCGTGGTGACATAAGTCTGTTTTGGTATGGAACTGGATTTGGGAAGTTGTTTCTACCAAGCGTGGTGACGTAAGTCTGTCTTGGTATGAAACTATATTTTGGGAAACCTTCCTACCAAGCGTGGTGACGTAAGTCTGTTTTGGTATGGAATTGGATTTTTGTAAACTGTTTCTACCAAACGTGGTGAAGTAAGTCTGTTTTGGTACGAAACTTGTTTTAAGAGGTAGTTCCCCCAGACGTGGTGACTTTTGCCTGTTCTGGCTTGGAACTGAGAATGGGTACTTTCAGACGTGGTGACTTTTTGTCTGTTCTAATAAGTAGCCCTATTTTGATGGAGGAATAAGGGTGGCATATCAAGGAGAGATGTATTTGGAATAAGGAAGGCATTGTCATATGTGGTTAGTATTATAACTCTTATTATTATTACTTATCGGATTTAATAACTTTGATTCATCATTTCTTTGTGTCCTGATGAATTAGAGATATTATTCCTATTAGAAATAATAATTTAGATGTTGTTGAGAAGGGAAAAATGGTTTGTCATTAAGGGCAATTATTTCCTTACACCTTTTCGTTAATATTTACAAAGGAATGATCTGATAATTCAAAGAAGTTTTTGTTGATCTCAGATCTCTTAATAACACTAATAATCAAGTTAAGAATAACGAAATTATAGTGATTTAATGAACAAAATGATGAACACTCAAGAACAATGCATGAACATTCAATGAACAATCTTGAGTGCCAATAATTTCACTTTATTCAATATTAATATGAAAACGTAAAAGCGGCGTTGATTACAATAGGCCTAATCACCTATTTATACTAGTAGGCTAATTAGAAGATAACTATCTAGTGAGACTATTTAGCTAATCTTCTACTAACAGATAAAGTTTATATAAAGTATGGATAAGCTATAAATCAAGATAAACTTGAAATCCAGCTGTCGATTTGTTATCTCCAGCTGTCTTCCATGGGATGTTATTTCAACCTTATCTTCATATCTTCATCGTATGCCTCTGGTTGAACTGTTGGAGAAAATTCTAAGTGTTGTTAACCAGAGGGGTGATGAAGATGCTCTTTCCATCGCATTTCTGGTCGATTCAACCTCTGGTTGTTCTCCAGACAGTCAATTTTGCCTTAACGTCTTCATTGGTCTTCTGGTTCTTCATCACTTATTGTTCTTATTACTTTTACACTTATGAATTATGGGGTCTAACAATCTCCCCCTAAGTAATGAAAGAACAAACATAAACTAATTTATGAACAATATTGAAGAATAGAGACTAATATAAAGTAAAGCATCAATTTCCAAATTTTCATTGGATGATGAATTCTTACAATACTGGAAGCAAAGACATTTCAATTTAAGGCAAAAATTTTAAAACTCTATTCATAATCTACCTTGAGATATTTCCCAGAAGCGCAGTAGCCGTCTTCGATCTCTGATGACTATAGATATCTCATGAATGAGTTGTTTCCCGTCTTCCCTTGGCACATGGGTTCTACCCAGTCTATCTCTGATAACTTTCTGAAACCATTCAAGTGTGTCGGTTGAATACTTGAATGCTTCAGTTAGTCTGAAAAATTTCTTTACCCCGAACTCATTCTTGAAGACAAGTCCAAGCTCGGATTGAGTCAAGACAGAAGCAGATCTCTTCTCCTGCAGGCCAGGGAAGTCTTCATCAGGTGGAGTGTAGGAGAGTCTTTCAATGCCCAAATGAAGAGCAATCTGAAAATCACTCTTGGCTCGATGCTTCACCAAGGTCTCCATCATCTTCATAATTGCTCTGTTTGCCATCCCAAATCTTATGCCTTGATCCTATCGCTGAGTTGTGAATGCATAAAGGTCGATCAAGTCATAGGGATTGAGATTGATCAAGTCATTGTCATTGAAGACGCTAACCTGACCATGGGCTCTCTCCACTGTGTACTCGATATATTTTATAGCTCTTTTAGCAAAGGTCCTCATCTTTATGTCCATTACCATCCTTATTCCATCATTTGAAAAGACAGCATGTGGTGGTTGGGTAGTCTGTCTAACAAACCTATGGTGTAGGAGGTCCATGGATTCTGGCAATGGAATTGGAGGATTGAGAGTCAAACTTTCATCACGATCGTGGTGTAGGTACTGATGGATATTCTCCATCATTACTGGTTCGGTGGCATTTCCGGACGTCTCCTTAGCGACTCCATATTCTCGATAATTTCATTGGCTAGGCTCTACGGAGGATGCCTTGATGAAGAGGGCATGTTCGCTTGCACCTTTGTTGGTTTGGTTGAGGGTTGAGTTTCGGTTATGGGTTGTGTTTGGGCTTGAGGTTGTGTATCGGTTGGCAATGGGATGGTTTCTTGGGTTGGTTCATGTTGGGGTGGTTCAGGTTCATCGGGTTGTGTTTGGGCTTGAGGTTGTTGAGGTAAAGAAGGATGGATGTTTGTTTGTTCAGGTTCATTGAGTATGATGATGAACGGTTCTGTGGTGCGAGGGGTTGGTGATGAGGTTAATGGTAGGCTTGATGTTGGTGAAGTAGCAAAAGGTGGGTTGGTTTCTGTTGGTGGGGTTGATGGATTTTCATCGGATGAGGAACTCAACACGATGGGTTCAGGTATGGTGGTAAGGGGAACATGCACATTATGTACATCTTCAGAGGGCTGAGCCTCTGGTTCCCTTGCACGGGTTCCTTGGTTTGGTGATGATGGTGGGTTTTGTGTTTGGTGATCGGATGTTGAAGGTGCAGCGAATGGTGCTTCTTGAGTTGTAGCAGCCGGGTTCTCCCCCTCATGAGGACCAAGACCATGATCATCTTGGTCTGGATCCTCATGCCTTGGCCTCTTCTGCGGGCGGCTAGCCGAGCATGAAGCTCTGCTTCTCTTCTTTTTGAGGCGGAGGGAGGCCAGGTAGGCTCTCATAGCCTTTCTTCTTCAATCGACCTCCATAGATTTTAGGAGGGAGGAGGTGCATTCTTGTTGGTCAGCAAGGCTCTGGGAGAGAGCTTTGGTCGGTTGAGCCGCTCGATGAATGAATTTAGCACTTATCTCGTTGAAAGAGGAGATAAGTGCCTTGGATAGAGCCCTGAGGTCGGCTCTTGTGGCATACTCAGAGGTGGTGGATGAGGAGGCTAGAGGAGGTATGGAGGTAGAGGTGGATGTAGTGGGTGGGTGGGATGGGAAGGTTGGTGATCATGGCTCTAATCTCTGCAACAAAGGATGATAGGGCTTCATCGAACGATGGTGTTGCAGGGCTGGGTGGTGGAGGTGCTGGTTGGGGTATTTGGGCTAGAATGGTGGCTAGAAGTTGGTTTAGGGTGGTTTGTATGGTGGCCATTTGGTTGGTGAGGGAGGCTAGGGTTTCATCGATTGATGAAGTTGTTTGTTGTGGGGTTGGTTGAGGGATTTGGGAAAGGATGGTGGCGGGAAGGGTGTTAAGGGTTTGGGAGATGGTGTTTATCTGGGTGGTGATGGACGCTAAGGTCTCATCGGTCGCAGTTGCCTGGGCCGTGAGGGTGGCGATGGAGTTCATCATCAATTGGTTTCTTTGGGTGGCAAAGGTGGAGGAGGTGTTATGGTGTTGGGTTACAGTTTGTTGCAGCATTTGGAGACGGGTTGTATTATCTCGGGTTTGGGTTGTAAGGATGGCAAGGGATTGTTGAAGGGTGGTGATATCGATGGATGGTGGGTTTTCAACAATCCTTTGGATGATGAGTTTTAGGTCTTCCAAGGACCGCTGAACTGAGTCAACAAAGGCTTGGAACTCAGCCTTTGTGACCAGATTGGCCACGGGGGTAACCCCTGCAGCAACGAATGCTGCAGGTTGAGCCTCAGCTCCAGAGGCGCCTTCATTGCCTTGTGAAAATATAGGCCATGAAGGACTTCCATCATGTCCTTGATAGCCCTATAGAGAGGAGCTATCTCCTGATGTTGCAACAACTTCTTTTTCTTCCTCGGCTTCAGAGGCCGGGTAAGAGAAGTAAATGTGTTTCCCCTTCGCTAGATCAAGTATCGGAGGGGGGTTTTGTGCACGAATGGGAGATCGCTCTGAACGATCTTGGGGTTCAACAATGTCAGAAGCAACACATGCTTCTGACATTGTTGATGGGTGGTAGTGTCGAGCCATGAGGCGATGTGGCTCTTATGTCTGCATCGCCTCTCTGTTGGGAGAGGGACGATGGAAATCGTGGTTCCTCAGCTAAATCATCTCTAAAGGCCTGAAGAATGGCCTTTGGATGGCTGGTTTGGGTTTGGTTTGGACTGGGCCGTCCTTGTTCAATACCCCTTTGGTCTTGATCGCCAGGGGTAGAGGAGGTGGTTGCCCTTTGGGAAGAGGGAAGGGGATTTGTATGTGTAGGGCCGGGGGATGCACGAGGAGTGTCATTATCGTCATCATCTTCATCGTACGATGAAGATGGCTTCTGTGATCCCCTCGCTTGACTGAGGGGATGGCTCTATGCGCTCTAGGGTAGCTGCCCTTGGTGCATGTGACAGATGGCTTCTGCTCTTCGGATCTCAGATGTCTCTAGGATGACACTGAGCATGGCTCTGGAGATTGGCCTGTCGATGGTGTAGCTATCCTTTGAGAGTGTAGGTCGATGGCCATGCATCTTGAAGAGTGGAGTGAATGGTTCCTCGGCCGGTAGGTTATGTTTCCTCATCGCATCCGCTATAAAGAGAGATAGGAAACGAGGAAACAAAACAGAAGTCGAGGGTTTGCCGGTGGCCTGGAGCTTGCACTTCTTGACTGCCGCTGAGTGAATCTCATTGTATATGAGGAAAGCATAGTTAAGAGGGATGTTGAAGAAGAGGCCGTACATAATCGTTTTTATGTTGATGTTGCCTTGATCCATCAACCCTAGCTTGCATGTGAGGGCCTGTTCAATATGGAAAAGAACATATTCCACATTGGCGGCAAAAACTGCCTTTTGAAATCTGAGGCGTTGCATAGGTCACGATTGTAACCTAGCATTTGTATGAACCGGAGGATGTCTGAGGTTGTGGGTTGGTCGGCATATTCGTCAATGCCGAGCTCTCGGTAGGTGGGAATGCACAAAACCCTAGAGACTTTTGCTCGAGAGATCTTGAGCGAGCAGATCATGTCATTTGGGGCATCGATGTCCCCCATTATTCCACGGCTGTCAGGGTCGTACTCACAGGTTTGCCAGTATTGTTGGACGTACTTTAGAGGTACGCAATTGTCGGTTAGAGTCAGGGCAGGTAGAAGGATGCATTTACGGAAGAACTCGATTATCACAACAAACTTATCGTCGAACAGGGTGGTTTGAAGCTCGATGGCATGATTGTTGGGCTTTATTGGTAGAAAGAGATTGCTCAGCTGTCGGTGCCGGTGGATTGGACACGGCTATCGTTGTCGTTGGACTCGTGTGCTGCGGAGGAAGCCATTATGGATACAATTGCAGGTAGGTTTGTGCGTCAAAGTCTAGTTACAGGTTTTAGGAAGCGTAAGGGACGACTGGAGGTAGAAGAAGGGTATATATAGGTGGGGGGAGGAGAACATGAAACGGTTTTCTTATTATTATATTTAAATAATCATGAAAGGTGAAGGCGTTTGGCAAGAGGTGAGTTGATTTGGGGATCGTGAGCCGTCTTGATTGTACGTTCCATTAATGTTGGAGGAAACGTGTCAAGGCGGGGATGGGGAAGGGTAATTTGAAACGGTTCATGGGGAACAGGCTGTATATGGTGTCAGGTGCGTAGGAGGATGACATATGTATATGGTGTCAGGCCCGTGGGAGTATATCCAAAAAAATATTAAAATTCCATCTAATTGTAAGATTAATACTAATTACGAAGTTGTGGTCTTCTAAAAACCCATGTTGTATAGTTTTTAGTCACAAAAGTTGCAATTGTGTATAATCTTAAATTTTTTGCAATTAAAGATGAGTTTTTGAAAAAAATTGTCACATAACCAGAGGAGCTCTAGTTGAACATAACTTTTTTGATGGGGAACCAGAGGTGCTCTGGTTGAACATAGATGAATGAATTCATCGATGAAATGTTGGATTGTATGATAAATCAGCCTTGGATGACAAACCAGAGGCTCTAGATAAGCATGGATAATACATTATGTAAAACCAGAGGGGCTCTGGTTAAATACACATGGTGTATTATTTAGCATTTAAGTGTCCAAAGGCTTTGGATAGTAGAACCAGAGGCTCTGGTATGGAAAAAGCATATTTATGCAATGGAGATTCATGATGAATGAATAGCTCCCCCTCAAATGATGCATGTAGATAAGATTTGAGTTTTAGAAACTCCCCCTAGAACCAATAACGATGTTGATTGAGGTGACCAGAGGCTCTGGTCTTTACAACCAGAGGCTCTGGTTGTGAATGAAGATGAAAAGATGTATGAAAAATGTGTATGCAAATGGATGTGCATATGAATGGTTCTTTGAGACTAGAGGGCTCTAGTTCCAAAGACAATGAATCCAGAAGCTCTGGTCCTTAGAACCAGAGGCTCTGGTTGCAAAGGCGATGAAAAGAAGTATAAAAATATGGTTAAGTGCATGTGTGTGAGTATAATGGATGGGCCTTTGAGACCAGAGGGCTCTGGTTCCAAAGGCTTTGAATCTAGAGGCTCTGGTT
>NW_020200578.1:95946-99597 GCF_001531365.2 Cynara cardunculus var. scolymus | reverse complement strand
TGGTCTTTAGAACCAGAGGGTCTGGTTACRTGAATGATGTTATGCGATGGAGTCCAAAACGGCTCTGCTCTCAAAAGATGAGAATCCAGAGGCTCTGGTCTATAGGACCAGAGGCTCTGGTCTCAAAGAGTGAGAATCCAGAGGCTCTTGTCTATAGAACCAGAGGCTCTGGTCTATAGAACCAGAGGCTCTGGTTGCGAAGGTAATACTTAGTGAATAGAAGCTAAGTATTTGCTTTGGATAGAGGTCTCTGGTTCCGAAGGCGATGAAAAACTTTGAGCCATATTAAAATGTTTCTTCATGGCCAGAGGCTCTGGTCTTTAGAACCAGATACGCTGGTTTGGAGTACTTATGATTATGGCTTATTGCTATGTATCACTTATAGGCATAAACCATGAGATATTGAGAATCTCTAATGTAAGAACTTTTATTGCCTTTAAGTGGTGAGATTCAACATACCCATCTTGCTGACTAGGAATAAAATTCTTTTCTCATCAAGAGCTTTTGTGAAAGTGTCAGCAAGTTGAATCTCAGTGGGAACAAAGTACATTTATATATTACCTTTTTCAACATTGTCTTTCAGAAAATGGTACCTTACATCGATGTGCTTGGTCTTGGAATGTTGCACTGGGTTTGCAGAGATTGCTATAGCACTCTTGGAGTCACAGAGGATGGGAATCATGTCATAATGGAATCCATAGTCCTTAAGCTGAGTTTTCATCCAGAGAACTTGTGAACAACAACTAGCAGCAGCAACATATTCTGCTTCTACTGTAGAAGTTGAGACATAGTTTTGTTTTCTAGAAGTCCAACTTACCAGCTTGTCCCCCAAGAGTTGACAGCTTCCAAGCCTGCTCTTTCTATCAAGCTTGCAACCTGCATGATCTGCATCTGTCTAGGCTATTAGATCAAAGTCAGAGTTCTTTGGATACCAGAGACCCAATGAGGGAGTTCCCTTGAGGTATCTAAAGATCCTCTTGACTGTAGAGATGAGATTCTTTAGGATTTGATTGATATCTTGCACAACGACATGTAGCAAACATAATGTCTGGTCTACTAGCAGTTAGATATAGGAGTGATCCAATCATGCCTCTGTAGGTTGTTACATCCATAGGTTTGCCTGATGAATCAGCAAATAACTTAGCTCTGTAGCCATAGGTGTTCTCATCGATGATGAATTTGAGAGAGAGTATTTCTTCAGAAGATCAGTCACATACTTGGACTGATTGATGAAATATCCTTCTGAAGTTTGTTTTATTTGAAGACCAAGGAAGAAACTTAGTTCTCCCATCATACTCATCTCAAATTTGCTTTTCATCAACTCTGAGAATTTTTCGCAATGTTTTGCATTTATAGAACAAAATATGATGTCGTCCACATATATTTGAATAAGTAATATGTCACCTTTGTGCTTTTTGAGAAAGAGGGTTGTATCGATTGTATCTTTTTCGAATCCATAGTTGATGAGAAAGGTGGATAGTGTTTCATACCAGGCCCTGGGTGCTTGCTTCAGCCCATAGAGAGCTTTGTCCAGAAAGTAGACTTAATCTGGATGTTTTGGATTTTCAAATCCAGGGGGCTGCTGCACGTATACTTCTTCTTGAAGTTTGTCGTTTAGGAAGGCGGACTTGACATCCATCTGATAAACCTCCGGATGGCCTCACGTCTTGCGACGGGAGCAAATGTTTCATCATAGTCAATCCCTTCTTCCTGGAAGTAGCCCTTGGCAACAAGCCTAGCTTTGTTCCTTATGACTATGCCATCTTTGTCCTTCTTGTTTCGGAAGACCCATTTGGTTCCTATGGCCATCTTCCCTTTGGGTAGAGGCATAAGGGACCATACTTTGTTTCTTTCAAACTGGAGTAATTCTTCTTGCATCGCGTCTATCCAGTTTGGGTCTTGTAGGGCTTCTGAAATTTTCTTTGGTTCTATCATGCTCAGAAAGTTGGCGAAGAGACATTCGTTGGCAGTGGCAGATCTTGTCTTGACACCAGATGTTGGATCACCAATGATTTGGTGGTGTGGGTGATCTTTTGTCCATTTGGTGCTTGATTGGGGTTCTAGAGCAATAGGATGCAGTTCTTCATTGACTGATGGGACTGCTTGCTCCCCCTCGAAGAGATCATCTCTAGAGTTAGACTCTGGTTCTCGATCTTGATCTGAAGACACAGAAGAAGTAGAAGATAAAGTAACATGAGTTTCAGTAAGAGGTGTACCTTTAGCATTGGAGACTTCATGTTCTTCATCAGTTCTGGAAGTGGATTTTGCAGTTGGTGCATGTCTAGAGATTACTTCTTCGTCGAAGATGTCTTCAAATAAATGAGCTAACTCTGATTCATTGGGTTTGCCAAGTGATGAATCAGATGCTCTCCTTTGAAGTCCGAGTTCTGAACTGTTGTGTTCAGAAGTCATCGGTGTGGAATCATCAAAGGACACATTGATGCTTTCGATGACGATTCTTGTCCTTTTGATGTAGATTCTGTAGGCGTCGACAGTTTGAGAGTAGCCCAGAAAGATCCCTTCATCAGCTTTCTTGTCGAACTTGGCAAGATATTTCCTATCGTTGAGTACAAAGCATTTGCACCCAAAGACATGAAATTATTTGACATTTGGTCTTCTTTGGTTGATGAGCTCATAAGGTGTCTTCTAGTGCCTCTTGTTGATGATAGATCGGTTCTGGGTGAAGCAGGCAGTGGAAATAACTTCAGCCCAGAATGTGATGGGTAACTCCGATGAGGCAAGCATGGTCCTTGCTGCTTCCACGAGGGTTCTGTTCCTTCGTTCTACCACTCCATTCTATTGTGGAGTTCTGGCTGCTGAGAAGTTTTGTGTAATGCCTTCACTGATGAGGTATTCATCGATTCTGGCATTTTTGAATTCAGTTCCRTTGTCGCTTCTAACCTTTATTAGTTTTTGTTGTAGAAGGACTTGCAGCCTTTTCATCACTCCAATGAGTAGGTCTGGAACATCTGATTTCTTCTTTACAAATTCAACCCAGGTGTATCTGGAGTATTCATCCACCAGTACTAACATGTACTTCTTTCCAGAGAGACTTTGAGTTGATATTGTCCCACAAAGATCTATATGTACCATGTCCAAGGGCTTGGTGCAGGAGGTTTCTGACTTGGTTTTATGTGAGGCCCGTCTTAGCTTTCCCATCTCACAGGTTGAGCATAGATGATCTTTTTCAAATATAAGATCCAAAATTCCCTTGACCAGCTTCTGTGTGGCTAGTTTTCGTAGTGCATCAAAGTTGAGATGCGAGAACTTTTGATGCCATAGCCAATTTTTATTGCTCTTATGAGACGTGTCTTGTCCTACAGAGGATTCAAAATCTAGAAGATAGAGATTTCCTTCTCTCTTTGCCTTGATGATTGTTTGACCAGGCTTTGTTTCTATGATACAGAAACCTTTGCGGAAGCTGACTTCAAGACCCTTGTCGCAGAACTGGTTTATGCTTAGTAAGTTGTGCTTCAAACCTTCAACATAAGCCACTTTGCTGATGGAGATGTTTCCTTTGATAAGAGTGACATATCCCTTGATTGTACCCTTGCTGTTGTCTCCAAAAGTCACAGAGCCTCCAGATTTTTCGTTGAAGAAGGACAACTAACTTTTATCACCAGTCATGTGCCTGGAGCAACCTGAATCCAT
>NW_020200578.1:71027-94332 GCF_001531365.2 Cynara cardunculus var. scolymus | reverse complement strand
CAGTCTCTCTTTTGTAGAAACTTGCTTCTTTTTCCGCTTTTAGTCTTTTAGATTTTTCAAAATTTAATTTCTCTTTCAATTTAAAGAAATCCTCTGAAAGTTTTATCACCCTTAACTCTAGCTCAGATGGAGCAGAGTTGGTTTCATGGGAAGTAGACTCACATACTTGATCATCAGAGTCGAAGGTGGGTTCTGTAGTGGATGAGGCCATCAGACAGATGAGTGATTTATCTTCTTCATCGGATGAAGAGTCGGATACCCAATTTTCTTTCTCAGCCATCAGGCTTCGCTCTTTTGAATTGTATTTGTACTTATTCTTGTAGTAATCGACATCCTTTACCAATCGTCCTCTGCACTCTTTTGAAAAATGACCAATTTTCCCGCATCTGAAGCAGCGAAGGTCATTTTTCCTTCCATTTCTATCTTCCCTCTTGTCCTCCCTTCTGTCCTTTCTCTCTTCTCTTTCTTCTCTTCTGTCGTCCCTCTGATAGAATTTTGATGGTTTCTTCTCATGGTATGACTGATACTTCTCGTTCTTGAAGTCTCTTTGTTCATAGGGTCTCTTGATGAACTTCTTTTGGAACTGTCTTGTAATCAAGGCCAGAGATTTAGCAAAGGCTTTGATATCATCATCTGATTCATATGTCTTGTCTTCAGATTCCGATTCTACCASCATTGCTTTCTTTCCTTTCTTCTTGTGATCTCTGGTGGAGGTCCTTGATTCTTCCTTTTCATCAGCAGCAAGAGCCAGAGGTCCAACGATGGATACTTTTTTCTTCATAATGTCGTTCTCTTGTGCTGCAAGCGTTCCATATACATCATGAAGTGACCAGCCGTCTAGGTTCTGATTTGCTTGAAGGGACATTGACAGCTGAGTCCATTCATTCCCCAAGACTTTTTAGGAACAAAACATTGTTTTCTTCCTTTGTTCTAGTGATATCATTTCGACGACATTGATTAATCAATGTGTTGAAACGATCGTAAGTCTTCTGTATTGGTTCATCAGGAAGAGCTTTAAAGTTGGTGTATTCGTTGAGACATTGTGCTCTACGATTCTTTTTTGTTTTAGCTCCTCCTTCCAATTGGCTTGCAAGTTCATCCCACAATTCCTTTGCTGTGGAACATGCATCAAGGGATTGAAAAATKTYATTGGGAATGGCCATGATGATTAGTCGCTTGGCCTTCTTTTCAGTTTCCACACGTTCAATATCGTCTTCATCCCAGTTTTTCTCATCCTTGGGCATGTAATATGGAGGAATTTCTGCTGTGGTATTTGTTCCTGGGACTCTTGGGACAAGAGTCTGTGGAACGTAAGGACCCTCCATTACAGATTGCGAGAGGTTTCTGTCCATTCCTTCCAAGAGGTTTACCATCCTTATTCTCCATTGTGGGTACTCTTCTCGTTGAAGAGTTGGAGGCTTGGTGAGGGAACCAACACTATATGCGGAATTCCAGTTGGCCATCAAGAATTTTTGAAGAGAGARAAATTTACGTTTTTTGGTGAAGATATTTCGTGAAAAACGTGAATTGAGAGATTTTGGATGATCTTTTGATTGGAAAAACAATCAATTGGCTCTGATACCAATTGTTGATCCCAAATCTCTCAATAACACTAATAATCAAGTTAAAAATAACCAAATTATAGTGATTTAATGAACAAAATGATGAACACTCAAGAACAATGCATGAACATTCAAGGAACAATCTTGAGTGCCAATAATTTTCACTTTATTCAAATATTAATATGAAAACGTAAAAGCGGCGTTGATTACAATAGGCCTAATCACCTATTTATACTAGTAGGCTAATTAGAAGATAACTATCTAGTGAGACTATTTAGCTAATCTTCTACTAACAGATAAAATTTATCTAAAGTATGGATAAGCTATAAATCAAGATAAACTTGAAATCCAGCTGTCGATTTGTTATCTCCAGCTGTCTTCCATGGGATGTTATTTCAACCTTATCTTCATATCTTCATCGTATGCCTCTAGTTGAACTGCTGGAGAAAACTCTAAGTGTTGTTAACCAGAGGGGTGATGAAGATGCTATTCCCATCGCATTTCTGGTCGATTCATCGACCCACTGGTTGTTCTCTAGACAGTCAATTCTGCCTTAACGTCTTCATCGGTCTTCTGGTTCTTCATCACTTATTGTTCTTCATTACTTTTACACTTATGAATTATGGGGTCTAACAGTTTTGGTTACACTAATGTTTCATATTGAGAATATTGAACTTTTAAGCAGATGTATTTCATTAGTTTATTCATTTAAATATATTATTAAGAACTGCATCATTGGATCGTATTACAAATATTTCCGAGCAGGTTACTTTATTACGTTTTGGTGTTTATCACCCTGCATTTGCAAAGAAAGGATTTACTCACTAGACCTTTTGGTCTAACCCTTATTTTCTATTTTAAATATATGCAATGCAGGAACGGCTGGGGCCAGGGTTAATAAAGGGAAAGGGAAAATGTGATTATTTTCCTGAATCTGATATCTGCTTTTGGAAATCTGCATAAGATTGCTTATTTTTGAAGATACATGTTGTATTACATGTGATAGTACAGGATTTGTTTTGGAGTTTTTCATATGTAGATTTTATACATATAGGAATCCTTGTACTAGTGGGACCTTGTGATGTAAACTATATTTCTATGTAATGAAATATGTGTTATATGCAAATGTGGTGTTTGAGGGTGTTACAGAAGTGGTATCAGAGCCTTAGTTTAAGAGATTTAGGTATTCAAAGCATGATGCCTAGACTTAAACTGTTATTTGCGTGCTAAAAGTCCTGGACATTATTAGTATCACTGGAAATGAAATATAATGGGTTAAAGAGGGCAGTATGTAAGGTGAATTCGAATTATAAATGGCCAATGTAATTATGAATTTACAGGTACATACCTATACTCGGATACCATATTATATTTGGGAATATGAGTACGTGATATTTAATACTAAAATATCTGCTGTTGTCTAGTCGATCACGAATATCAGAGAGAACTGCCTGCCCTACATCTGAAGAAAGGGAGGAATCTCCCGTTAATCCACCAACCTATACTTCAAGGAGTAGAGGACATGGAAGGGGTAGGGGTAGAGGTCGAGGAAGAAGTCAAATTCCTGAGAGGAGTTAGGCCGAGATTCGCCCTGATCAAAGGGAATCTATTTCTGGGAATGCTCAACAAGAACAGAGGCAACAATTAGAGTTTATAACTAGGAACAATCTGTCAGAAGAAATGGGAAAACTGAGGGAAACTCTGATATCCATTATGCGACTGCCAGCTAGAGTAGAAACTGAGCGAGTTAGAATTAATCCTCCAGCTCCTTCAGCAGGCAGCAATACTCAAGGAGGGGATATAAAGATGTTTCTGACATGTAAACCTCCAACTTTTTCAGGGGAAAGAGATCCAGTAAAAGCGATTTGCTGGATAAAAGAGATTGAATCGATATTTAATACCAATAGATGTTATGAAGAAAATAAGGTTAGATTTGCAGTATCTATGCTTAAATCTAATGCCTTATAATGGTGGGATGTGGAATCCTCAGCACAACCGAATATACTACAGACCATGTCTTGGGAAGAATTTGTGAATAAATTCAAAACACAATTCTGTCCTACGAAAACAATAAGACAGATGGAGATGGATTTTCTGAAACTAGAACAAGGGAATAGATTTGTGCTGGATTATACTGAGAAATTTATTGAGTTTTCCCGTTTTGCTGAACATTACGTATCTTCCGAATCCCGAAAGGTAGAAAGGTATATTTTGGGTCTGAAACCTTCTATTCGAGAATTCGTGATTGCTATGAACCCTGAACATTCTCTTTAGCCATCAATGCTGCCGAAGTTACTGAAAACGAATAAGAATCGGCAAGATGAAGAGAAATTTGTTGAGAAAAGAAAGTGGGAAGGGTCTTTAGTCAGTTTTTGAAAACCCAAATTTATTAAATAAGATAACCGTGTTTCTTAGCCACCTTCTGTTAGAACCTGCCCGCAATGTCAACAGGTGCATCAGGGAAATTGTCCATCTGAACCAAATAGATGTTATCGTTGTGGGAGACAGGGCATTTGTCAAAGGACTGCACTACACCCAAAAGATGTTTTCAATGCAATTCACTTGACAAAATTGTCCACAATTGAGAGCTCCTCGTTTGACAATGGGAGGAAATGCTCCTAGTAATCGTGGAAGGCTTAGTGCACTGAGGGGAGGCCAGAGTGGAGCCAGGGGTAGATCATTCCAAATGACGAAGAACGAGGCAGAAGCAACCCCAGAAGTAGTAACAGGTACTTTTCTTTTGAATTCTATACGTGCTAAGGTGTTGTTTGATTCTGGTGCAAAATTTTCATTTGTATCACCATCATTTGCTCAAGCTGCATGTTTGAATTCTGTGCTACTTGATGACGAATTAGTAGTTGACACTGCTAATAGTGAAGAATATGTTACTAGAGTATTCAATAACTGTATTATTGTTATTGAGGGGTGTGAGTTACCGATTCGACTATTTCCTATGCCAATGAAAGAGTTTGATGTAGTAGTGGGTATGAACTGGTTAGCAGAGCATCAGGCCAGTATTGTTTGTAATAAGAAGATGATCAGGATTACACTGCTAGATCAAGGAACAGTTATTATTTATGGTGATCATTAGGATCATCATACTAGTTTACTATCTGTGTTGAAAGCCCAAAAGTCTATTCAGAAGGGATGTCAGGGGTGTTTAGCATATGTTATTGATGCAAAGAAAGAAAAAGAAAAGCAGGAATTGATTCCAATCGTCAATGAATACCCGAAAGTTTTTCCAGAGGATTTGTCTGGGTTACCACCAGATCGAGTCATTGAATTCCGAATTGATCTCATACCTGGGGCAGCATCAGTGGCCAAAGCACCGTATAGATTAGCTCCTTCGGAGTTGAAAGAGTTGGTTACTCAGTTGAAGGATCTAACTGATAAAGGATTCATTAGACCCAGCACTTCACCTTGGGGTGCTCCGGTCTTATTTGTCAAGAAGAAAGATGGATCTATGCGAATGTGTATAGACTATCGAGAATTGAATAAATTGACAATCAAGAACAAATATCCTCTGCCAAGAATTGATGACTTATTTGATCAACTGGTGGGAGCAAGTTATTTCTCCAAAATCGATTTAAGGTCAGGGTATCATCAGCTTAAAGTCAAGGAGGAAGACGTTGCTACAACAGCTTTTCGAACCAGGTACGGGCATCATGAATTTTTAGTTATGATATTCGGCTTAACTAATGCGCCCGCAGCTTTTATGGATTTGATGAATAGGGTATGTAAGGAATATCTTGATAAATTTGTTATTGTATTTATCGATGATATTCTTATATATTCTAAGACTAAAGAAGAACACGTGGAACATCTATCCCTGATACTGGAATTGTTGAAAAGAGAAAAGCTGTATGCCAAATTGTCCAAGTGTGAGTTCTGGTTAAGGGAAGTTTAATTTTTGGGTCACGTTATCTCAGAAGCAGGGGTAAAAGTAGATCCAGCAAAAATAGAAGCAGTTGAAAAATGGGAAGCTCCAAAGACTCCTTCTGAAGTCCGAAGCTTTTTGGGACTGGCAGGCTACTACCGTAAGTTCATTCAGGACTTTTCTAATATAGTCGTGCCATTGACCAAATTGACTCGGAAAAATATAAAGTTTCAGTGGGAAAAAGAACAGCAAGAAGCTTTTCAACTATTAAAGGATCACCTATGTAGTGCGTCGGTGTTAACCCTGCCTGATGGATCCGAAGACTTTGTGGTCTACAGCGATGCTTCAAAGTTAGGGTTAGGATGTGTTCTGATACAGAGAGGAAAAGTGATTTCTTATGCGTCAAGACAGTTAAAAGATCATGAAAAGCAGTATCCAACCCATGACATGTAATTAGCTGCAGTGGTATTTGCTCTGAAAATTTGGAGACATTATCTTCTGGGAACGAAATGTCAGATTTATACTGATCATAAAAGTTTACAACATTTGTTCAGCCAGAAAGAATTAAAATGCGACAGTGCCGGTGGATTGAATTGGTCAATGACTATGAATGTGAAATCCTCTACTACCCGGGAAAGGCTAATGTGGTGGCTGACGCTTTAAGCAGGAAAGAAAAGAGTGGAACCATTAAAGTTGTGGCAATGAGAATGAATTTGATCCCTGACATTCGTAAGAAAATTCAGAGATGTCAACAAGAAGCTATGAAAAAAGAATTTGTTAAGACGGAAAAAATTGGGTAAGATGATGTTAACCTTGGAACAAAATGACGAAGGACTAATGTGCTTTCAAGGGAGAATTTGGGTACCATGTTTTGAAGATATCCGAAATATTATATTAAATGAAAGCCATAAGTCTCGATACTCTATTTATCCAGGCACCAATAAGATGTATAAAGATTTGAAACCTTTTTATTGGTGGCCCGGATTGAAGAAAGACATAGCTAGACATGTTGAACAATGTCTGACATGTTTACAAGTTAAGATTGAACATCATAAGCCGTATGGAAGTCTTCAATCTTTAAAGATACCTGTATGGAAATGGGATCACATTACAATGGATTTCGTCATGAAATTGCCTCGAACACCAAAGGGTTATGACACGATTTGGGTAATTGTTGATCGTTTGTCTAAATCTGCGGATTTTCTACCAATAAGAGAGAAGTACTCACTAGAAAAGCTAGCACAGAATTACATGAAAGAAATTATGACCAGACACGGTGTTCCATTATCTATTATTTCTGATAGAGATAGTTGGTTTACTTCAAAGTTTTGGGAAGGATTGCAGAAAGCTTTGGGGTCTAAAATCCGACTAAGTACAGCTTACCATCCGTAGACTGACGGGCAGAGTGAAAGAACTATCCAGACTCTCGAAGATATGCTGAGAAGTTGTATTATTGACTTCGGGGGATCATGGAAAGATCACTTGCCATTACTAGAGTTTGCATATAAGAATAGTTACCATTCCAGCATCCAAGCGGCACCGTATGAAGTGTTGTATGGACGTAAATGTCGAACACCGTTGTGTTGGAATGAGGTGGGTGAAAGATAGTTGACGGGTCCTGAAATTGTCCAAGAAATTTCTGAGAAGATTAAACGAATCCGCGAAAGAATTAAAACAACACAAGATCGCCAGAAAAGTTATGCTGATAATCGTCCTGATGAACCGATTCAGAAGACATACGATCATTTCAACACATTGATTAATCAATGTTGTCGAAACGATATCTCTAGGACGAAGGAAGAAAATAATGTTTTGTTCCTTAAAAGTCTCGACGATAAATGGACACAGCTGTCGATGTCCCTTCAAGCAAATCAGGACTTAGACAGCTGGTCACTTCATGATGTATACGGAACGCTTGCTGCACAAGAGAACGATATCATGAAGAAGAAAGTGTCCATCGGTGGACCCCTGGCTCTTGTTGCTAAAGAAAAGGATGTTTCAAGGACCTCCACCAGAGAACACAAGAAGAAAGGAAAGAAAGCATCTGAATCAGATGATGATATTAAAGCCTTTGCTAAATCTCTGGCCTTGATTACAATGCAGTTCCAGAAAAAGTTTATCAAGAGACCCTATGAACAAAGAACCTTCAAAAGGGAGAAGTACCAGCCATCCTATGAAAGGAAGCCATCAAAGTTCTATCAGAGGGAAGACAGAAGAGATGGAAGAGAAGAAAGAGAAGACATAAGAGAAGATAGAAGAGAGGAGAAGAAAGAAGACAGAGACGGAAGGAAAAATGACCTCCGCTGCTTTAGGTGCGGAAAAATCGGTCATTTTTCCGAAGAATGTAGAGGACGACTGGTAAAGGATGTTGATTACTACAAGAATAAATATAAGTACAATTCTAGAGAGCGAATCCTGATGGCTCAGAAAGAAAATTGGGTGTCTGATTCTTCATCCGATGAAGAAGATAAAGCACTCATCTGTCTGATGGCCACGTCCAATGCAGAATCCGCCTCTGACTGTGATGATCAGGTATGTGAGTATACTTCCGATGAAACCAACTCTGCTCCATCTGAGCTAGAGTTAAGGGTAATAAAACTTTCAGAGGACTTCTTAAAACTAAAAGAAAAATTAAATGTAGAAAAATCTGAAATACTTAAAGCGGAAAAAGAAGTCAGTTTCTACAAAAGAGAGACTTAACCGAAGAAAAAGCCGAACTCACTAGGGAAAATATTCGCATCGCCACTCTCAAAAAATCAGAGGAAGAAAAACTTCTGGAATTAAACTTGCGAATAACTAAAGACCTAGAAAAGAAAACTAAGGCCTTAAAAGAATCCGAGGCAGAGAGACTTAACTCAGTAGCTCTCAAAGATTTCTTTCAAAAGGAAAGGGAGGTTCTTCACTAGAAGCTTCAAACCAATGAACTTCTGATGAAGAAATATAGGGATGCCCAAAATGTTTATGAAAAACTAAACGGTCAAATGGACACCAAGGGATTGGATTCAATGATTTGGACTCCTTCATCGAATCAAAGAAATCCACCCTTGAATCCACTTTCGAACTTGGATGCATTCAGAAACCCGACTTTATCCCAAAACCAAAAGCAAATTTTAAAAGAGTTAAAATCGATGGAAAAACTGTCGTTTTAAGACAGAATTTTGAAAACGTGGTGTACGAGAGCAGTACATGTAAGAATTCTGATGAAAGGAACGACACCTCCAAATCAGAGACAGATGGAAACGCTATGGTTAAACCAGAGTCTCTAGTTGTCAATCCCACTTCATCAGCAAGTACTGTTGATGAAAAGGAGAATCCTAATAAGGAACCATCAGCTGATGAATCGATGAACCATCCAAGTAATATTGGAAGTTCATCTAAGTCAAAAACGATGGAACCTCAAGCAGATCACTCTGAAGCATCAACCTCTGAACCCACACCTCCCACAAACATCCATGCTAATTTTGATTTCGAGAAATCAGCGAGAGACTTTCTCGATTCTGAATCTGAAGAAGAGATAATCTGTGAATCACCAAAGATCATTGAGAATAAGAAGCCTCAAAACTTCAAACCCTCAATGAAATATGATATTCCACCATCGATGAAATCTTCAGACAAAGGAAAGGGAAAGCTGAGAAATATCAAATCTGCCAACGATAACTCAAAAGGCCCTAGTATATCTTCTAAGTTCATTAAGTTTACTCGTGAGCAAAAACAGAAGTGTCCTGCCTCTGAGAAATCTAACCACCACTTTTCCTCTCATTCAGCTGAAGAAAAGCAGTCCTTCCTCAGGAGAAAGAAGTAAAGACCAAGACCTCTTCAAATAAAAAATCTAAACTAGATAGGAAGTTTGTAAAAACAACCGATGCTAGGACAAGATTTACATCCCCTGCATTTACTTCTTCATTTTTAGTGAATAAAAAGAACGTTAAACATTCATGTCCAAAAAATCATAATTGTCAATGTTTAGCTCTTTTACATAACCTGAGAAATCACATGTTGACACATCACTGCATATTATCCCAACACGTTTATCACTATAAAGTTAAATCCAATGAAAACGTGAAAAGGCCCAAGTCTAAGGGCAAGGGAAATGCTAACAAACCCAAGCCTGCAAAGGCCAAGGGTGATGAAAAGAGAAAGGTATCTCCCACTAACAAATGTGGACCCATAAAGAAATGGGTACTTAAAACCCCTTAATTTGTCTTGCAGAACAAGCATGTGCAACCATGGTACATGGATTCAGGTTGCTCCAGGCACATGACTGGTGACAAAAGTCAGCTGTCCTCCTTCATCGAGAAATCTGGAGGTTCTATCACTTTTGGAGATAACAACAAGGGTACCATCAAGGGATACGAAACTCTCATCAAAGGCAACATCTCCATCAGCAAAGTGGCTTATGTTGAAGGCTTGAAGCACACCTTACTAAACATAAGCCAGTTCTGCGACAAGGGTCTTGAAGTCTGATTTCGCAAGGGTTTCTGTATCATAGAAACAAAGCCCGGTCAAACCATCATCAAGGCTAAGAGAGAAGGGAATCTCTATCTTCTGGATTTTCAATCCTCTAAGGGACAAGACACCCATTGCCTTGTATCCCATAAGAGCGATTAAAATTGGCTATGGCATAAGAAGTTCTCACATATGAATTTTGATGTCTTAAGAAAGCTAGCCAAACAGAAGCTGGTCAAGGAGATTCCTGATCTCAACATTGAAAAAGATCATCTATGCCCAGCCTGCGAGATGGGAAAGCTAAAACGGGCCTCTCACAGAACAAAGTCAGAAACCTCCTGCACCAAGCCCTTGGACATGATGCACATTGATCTCTGTGGACCCATATCTACACAAAGTCTCTTAGGAAAAAAGTACATATTGGTACTAGTTGATGACTACTCTAGATACACCTGGGTTGAGTTTGTGAAGAAGAAATCAGATGTTCCTGACCTACTCATTGGGGTGATAAATAGACTTCAAGTCCTTCTACAACGAAAACTCATTAAAGTTAGGAGAGACAATGGAACTGAATCCAAAAATGCTAGAATCGATGAATACCTCATCAATGAAGGCATCACCCAAAACTTTTCAACAGCAAGAACCCCACAATAGAATGGAGTGGTAGAGCGAAGGAACAAAACCCTCGTGGAAGCAGCAAGGACCATGCTTGCTTCATCGGAGYTACCCATCACCTTCTGGGCTAAAGCAATTTCTACTGCATGCTTCACCCAGAATCGGTCCATCATCAACAAGAGGCACCAGAAGACACCCTATGAGCTCATCAATCAGAGAAGACCAAATGTCAAGTATTTTCATGTCTTTGGGTGCAAATGCTTTGTACTCAATGATAAGGAATATCTCGGCAAGTTCGACAAGAAAGCTGATGAAGGGATCTTTTTGGGATACTCTCAAACCGCAAAGGCCCACAGAGTCTACATCAAAAGGACAAAGATTGTTATAGAAAGCATCAATGTGTCCTTTGATGACTCCACACCAATGACTTCTAAACACAACAGTTTAGGACTCGGACTTCAACAGAGAGCATTTGATTCATCACTTGGCAAACCCAATTAATCAGAGTTAACACAATAATTTGAAGTCATCTTCGAAGAAGAAGTAATCTCTGGACATGCACCTACTGCAAAATCCAATTCGAGAACCGATGAAGAACATGAAGTCTCCAATGCTAAAGCTACATCTCCTACTGAAACTCATGTTACTTCATCTTCTACTTCTTTTGTGTCTTCAGATCAAGAACAAGAACCATAGTCTAACTCTGGAGATTATCTTTTCGAGGGGGGCAAGCAGTTCCATCAGTCGATGAAGAACTGCATCCTGTTGCTCCAGAACCCCATTCAAGCACCAAGTGGACAAAAGACCACCCACATCACCAAATCATTGGTGATCCAACATCTGGTGTCAAGACGAAATCAGCTACATCCAATGAATGCCTCTTCGCCAACTTTCTTAGCATGATAGAACCAAAGAAAATTTATGAAGCTCTACAAGACCCAAACTGGATAGACGCGATGCAAGAAGAACTAATCCAGTTTGAGAGAAACAAGGTGTGGTCCCTTATGCCTCTACCCAAAGGGAAGACGGCCATAAGAACCAAATGGGTCTTCAGAAATAAGAAGGACGAAGATGGCATAGTAATAAGGAACAAGGCCAGACTTATTGCCAAGGGCTACTTCCAGGAAGAAGGCATTGACTATGATGAGACATTTGCTTCCGTCGCAAGACTTGAAGCCATCAGGATATTCCTAGCCTATGTATCTAACAAAGGCTTTAAGTCTATCAGATAGATGTCAAGTCTGTCTTCCTCAACGGCAAACTTCAAGAAGAAGTATACGTGCAGCAGCCTTCTGGGTTTGAAGATCCAAAACATCTAGAGTACATCTACTTTCTGGACAAAGCCCTCTATGGGCTGAAGCACGCACCCAGGGCCTGGTATGAAACTCTATCCACCTTCCTCATCAACAATGGATTCGAAAAAGATACAATCGATACAACACTCTTTCTTAAGAAGCATAAAGGTGACATACTACTTGTACAGATATATGTGGACGACATCATATTTGGCTCTACAAATGCAAAACATTGCGAAAAATTCTCCGAGCTGATGAAAAGCAAATTTGAGATAAGTATGATGGGAGAACTTAGTTTCTTCCTTGGTCTTCAAATAAAACAAACTTCAGAAGGGATTTTCATCAATCAGTCCAAGTATGTGACTGGCCTTCTGAAGAAATACTCTCTCTCAAATTCATCATCGATGAGAACACCTACGGCTACAGGAGCTAAGTTATTTGTTGATCCATCAGGCAAATCTGTGGATGTAACAATCTACAGAGGCATGATTGGATCACTCCTGTATCTGACTGCTAGTAGACCAGATATTATATTTGCTACATGTCTTTGTGCAAGGTATCAATCCAATTCTAAAGAATCTCATCTCTCTGCGGTCAAGAGGATCTTTAGATACCTTAAGGGAACCCCTTCATTGGGTCTCTGGTATCCTAAGAACTCTGGCTTTGATCTAATAGCCTATACAGATGCAAATCATGCAGGTTGTAAGCTTGATAGAAAGAGTACGTCTGGAAGCTGTCAACTCTTGGGAGACAAGCTGGTAAGTTGGACATCCAGAAAACAGAATTGTGTCTCAACCTCTACAGCAGAAGCATAATTTGTTGCTGCTGCTAGTTGTTGTTCACAAGTTCTCTGGATGAAGACTCGGCTTAAGGACTATGGCTTTCAATATGAAAAAAAATACCAATCCTCTGTGACTCCAAGAGTGCAATAGCCATCTCTGCAAATCCTGTGCAACATTACAAGACCAAGCACATCGATGTAAGGTACCACTTTCTGAAAGACAATGTTGAAAAAGGTAATATAGAGATGTACTTTGTTCCCATTGAGATTCAACTTGCTGACATTTTCACAAAAGCTCTTGATGAGAAAAGATTTTTGTTCCTAGTCAGCAAGATGGGTATGCTGAATCTCACCACTTAGAGGCAGTCATTATTTTGAAACCAGAGATCCTCAATATCTCATGGTTATCCCTATAAATGATATATATTATAATGGCCATAAACACCAAGTACTCTAAACCAGAGCCTCTGGCCATTTAGAAACACTTGATTAATTTTTGGCAAAAGTTTTCATCGCCTTTGGAACCGGAGACCTCTGGTCCAAAGCAAATACTTGGTATTTTTGACAAAGTATTCCCCTCCAAACCAGAGCCTCTGGTTGTATAGACCAGAGCCTCTGGATTCCAATTCTTTGAGACCAGAGCCTCTTTGGTCTCAAACTTGGACTTCCTTGGTCATTCATGCATGTAATCACGTCATTTTCCATCACCCTTTGGAACCAGAGACCTCTGGTCCAAAGTCAATACTTTGTGAACTTTTTCACTAAGTATTCTTTTCTCAAATAGAGCCTCTGGTTCTAAAGACCAGAGCCTATGGTTTTAAAGCCTATAGAACCAGAGCCCTCTGGTCTCAAAGGCACATCCATTCTACACCCACATACATGCACTTAACCAATATTTCATATTTGTTTGCATCGCCTTTGAAACCAGAGCCCTCTGGTCTCAAAGGCTCCATCTTCTCATATCCTTTTGCATATTTGTTTTCATCGCCTTTGCAACCAGAGCCTCTGGTTCTAAAAACCAGAGCCTCTGGATTTGTTGTTTTTGGAACCAGAGCCCTCTGGTCTCAAAGCCCCACTCTTTTTCATGTCCATTCTCATATTTAACCACATTTCATATCATTGTTTCATCATCATTCACAACCAGAGCCTCTGGTTGTATAAACCAGAGCCTCTGGTCATCAAAATCAACCTCCCTATTAGTTCTAGGGGGAGTTTTAAACTCAAATATCATCCCCATGCATCATTTGAGGGCGAGCTTTTCATTGCATAGATATGCATTTTCCATCCCAGAGCCTCTAGACACCAAAATGCTATATAAAAGAGATGAATAAATCATATGTATTTAACAAGAGACCTCTAGTCCTACAAAATGGGTTGACCATGTTTAACCAGATCCTCTGGTTTGTCTAACCAAGGCTCATTATTCAATACAACCCAATATTTCATCGATGAACTTGTTCATCGCTCTCAAACAGAGACCTCTGGTTCCCCACCCACAGAGTCATGACCAACCAGAGCACCTCTGGTTCCATGACAAAATCATTTTAATCCAAAAACCCATCTTAATTGAAAATTATTTTAAATATTATACAAAATTGCAGCTTTTGTGACTAAAAACTATACAACACGGATTTTTAGAAGACCAAAACTTCATAATTAGTATTAATCTTACAATAAGATGGAATTTTTAAATATTTTTTTGGATTGTTATTTCAAGAGATATTATTTGGAATAATTATTTAATTATTCCAAATAATTCAAACGTCATATTACACAAAAGCCTGCCATCTCAACAGCTTGTTCCCATAAACCTCTTCAAATTACTCATCCACTATCCCCATATTGACACGTGTCCTCCAACATTAATGGCATGACACTATCAAGATGGCACACGATTCCCACCATATCACCTTTTTGCCAAACGTCTCCCACCACAATCATTATTCTTTTAATATTATTTTTTTCAACGCCGTTCCCCATTCTCCATCTATATATACTTGTCTTCCCCAACCATTTCTTCTTTACGCTTTCTAAATCTGCAACTTACTTAAGACGAACAGCAAATAGCAAAAAACCTGCAACTTCAAACAACAATGGCTTCCTCCGCCTCCCATGAATCGAACAACAACGATAGCCACGTGCAATCAACCAACGCAGACAACCGTGCACTGGTTTTCCTTCCTATCAAGCCAAACAATCACGCCATTGACCTTCGAACCATCCTGTTTGAAGACAGGTTTGCCATCATGATCGAGTTTTTCCAAAACTGCATCCTACAACCCGCCTTGACATTAACTGACAATGGCGTACCTCTCAAGTACGTCCAACAGTATTGGCAAACTTGCGAATTCATCCCCGAAAGCCGTGGAATGAGGGGGGACATAGACGCCCCAAACGATATGGTTTGCTCCGTCAAGATCTCACAAGCAAAGGTCTCAAAAGTCCTTTGGATTCCTACTCGCCAAGAACTCGGCATTGACCACTACGCTGAGCCACCCACAAGCTCCGACATCCTCCGCTTCATTCGAATGCTAGGTTACAATCGTGACCTAAGCAATGCCTCTGACTTCAAGATGCAATTTTTGCCCCCATTGTGGAATATGTTCTTTTCCATATTGAACAGAGCTCTGACTTGCAAACTAGGGTCGATGGATCAGGGCAACATCAACATAATGACGATTATGCATGGCCTCTTCTTCAACTTACCGCTGGATTATGGTTTCTTATCTACCACGAGATCCATGCTGTGGTGATCAAAAAATGCAAACTCAAAGCCGCAAGAAAACCGTTGACCTCTGTTCTCTTCCCTCGATTCCTCACTCTCTTCATAAGGGACGCGATGAGGAGACATGAACTACCAGCCGATGAACCGTGCACTCCTTAGTTCCTGATGAACGACCATCAACCAACTATCTCCAAGGAAGGCTACACCACAGAGAGAACAATCCCTCGAGCCATGCTCAGTGTCATACTAGAGACGTCTGAGATAAGGCAGAAGTATGAACACTCTCTGTTGTCTCGTGAACCGAGGGCAGCTACCCCAGAGCACTTAGAGCCGTCCCCTGACAACAACGAGGGAGCACATGAGTAATCTTCATCAGATGATGAAGATGATGATGATGACTCTCCTCGTGCATCCCCTGACCCTTCACATACAATTCCCATCCCCACTACCCAAAGGGCAACTACTACCACTACCCCTGACGATCAAGGCCAAAAGGGTATTGAACATGGACGACCCAGTCCAATCCCTCACCCAGCCAGCCATCCAGAGGCCATTCTTCGGGTCTTGTAGATGATGTAGCCGAGGAACCTCACCATACATCGCCCCTCTCCCAACAGAGAGGCGATGAAGAAATAAGAGCCGCTTCGCGTTATGGCTCGCCACCACCCTTCACATACCCAGAAGCATTTGTTGCTTCTGGCATTGCTGATCCTCAAGATCGTTCAGAGCGATCTCCTGTTCGTGCACAACATCCACCTTCGATACTTGATCTAGCGAAGGGGAAACACATCTACTTCTCTTCCTCGACCTCTGAAGCTGAAGAAGAAGAAAAACATGTCGCAACATCAAGAGATAGCTCCTCACTAGAGGGCTATCGAGGACTTGGTGGAAGTCCCTCAAGGCCTATATTTTCATAAGGTATTGAGGGCGCCTCTGGAGTTGAGGCTCAACCTGCAGCATCCGTTGCTGCAGGGGTTACCCCTGTGGCTGATCTGGTCACAAAGGCTGAGTTCCAAGCCTTTGTAGACTCGATTCAGCGGTCCTTGGAAGACCTAAAACTCATCATCCAAGGGATTGTAGAAAACCCCCATCCATCGATCTTACTCCCTTCGACAGTCCCTTGCAACCCTCAAAACCCAAACAGAGACAACACAACCCGTCTCCAAATGTTACAACAAACCATCACCCAACTTCATAACACCTCATCCACCTTTGCCAGCCAAAGAAACCAACTTATGATGAATTCCATCGCCACCCTCACGGCCCAGGAAACTGCGACCGATGAGACACTAACCTCCATAACCACCCAAATACACACCATCTCCCAAACCCTTAACACCCTCCCAGCCACCATAATCTCCCAAATCCCTCAACCTACGCCACCCCAACTTCCTCAATCAATGAAACCTTAACCTCCCTCTCATCCCAAATAGCCACTATCCAAAACACTCTCACCTCCCTCCCAGCTACTATAATAGCCCACATACTCCAACCACCTCCTCCTCCACCCCCCTTTGCAGCTCCATCCTTCGATAAAGCTTTTACGTCCTTCACTGTAGAGGTGAGGAACCTCATAGCCAATCTTCCCATTCCACCATCCACATCTACATCCACTTCCACCTCCGTACCCCCACCCGCTTCATCATCAAGCACGAAGTTTGCCACCAGAGCCGATCTCAGGGTTCTGTCAAAGGAACTTATCTCATCATTCAATGAGATAAGTGCAAAGTTCACTGCCAGGTTGGTTGAGCCTACAAATGCGTTGAAGAATAGTCTCTTACAACAACAAGATCGAACAAACTCTCATCTTCGCTCCATGGAACAACGGCGCAACAGGGATCGAGTGCGCACATTAGCCGTCCACATCCGGCTATGGAAGAAAAATAGAAGCAAAGCCTCCTATTCGTCAAGCCGCCCCTTCAAAAGGCGAAGACATGAGGATCCAGACTCCAACGATCATGGTCTTGGTCCTCATGAGGTGGAGAATCAGGCCACCACTTCACAACCGATGGAATCCGTTGCACCACCACCCTCACCTCAAACACAAAACCAACCAACTCCACCAAACCAAGGAACCCAAGTGAGGGAACCAGAGGCTCAGCCCTATGAATATCTACACAATGTACATGTTCCCTTCGCAACCACCCAAGAACCCATCGAGTTGAGCTCATCAACCGATGAAGAACCATCCACACCATAAACACAAACCAACCTACCCTTAACCCCATCATCAACTCCTAACTTACCCTTAACCCCTTCACCAACACCTCGCACAACAGAACCCTTCACCACCCTACTCATGCAACCACAACCCTCAATTATCCAACCTTCATTACCACAACAACCTCCAATCCAAACACAACCTTGTGAACAAGAAACCACCCAAACAGAAACCCATGAACCAGAAACCACCGACCATAAACCCAATGAACCAGAACTACCACAAACCGAACTAACCCAAACCATTCCATCACCAACCTACTCTCAATCCTTAGCCTAAACACAACCCACAACCCAACCAACCAGGTGCAAGCTGATGTTCCCTCTTCATCGATGCACCCTCCTCAAGGGGTCATCGATGAAATCATTGCCAATATGGAGTCATTTAGGAGACGTCCAGAGGTGTTGTCGAGGGAGCCAATCATGATGGAAAACATCCATCAATATCTATATCATGATCGTGATGAAGGTTGGACTCTCAATCCTCCAATACTTTCACTGGAATCCATGAACCTCCTACACCATAGGTTTGTTAGATAGACTACCCAACCACCATGAGCTATCTTTTCAAACGATGGAATAAGATTGGTCATGGACATCAAGATGAGGACCTTCGCCAATAGAGCCATCAAGTATATCGAGTACACAGAGGAGCGAGCCCACGGTCAAGTCAGCGTCTTCAGTGACAATGACTTGATCAATCTTAATCCCTATGACTTGATCGAGCTTTATGCATACACGACTCAGCGACAGGATCAGGGCATATGATTTGGGATGGCGAACAGAGAGATCATGCAGACGATGGAGACCTTGGTGAAACATAGAGCCATAAGTGACTTTGAGATTGCTCTTCAGCTTGGCATCGATAGACTTTCCTACTCCACCCGATGAAGACTTCCCTGGCCTGCAGGAGAAGAGGTCTGCCTCTGTACTTACTCAACCAGAACTGGGTCTGGTATATAAAAATGAGTTTGGCACGAAGAAATTCTTTAGGCTGACTGAGGCCTTCAAGTACTCAAATGAAACACTTGAATGGTTTCAGAAAGCTATCAAAGATAGGTTAGGCAGACCTCATGTGTCGATAGGAGAGGGACAGTGACTAATTCATAAGATCTCCACAGTCGTCCAATACAGAGGACTGTTAATGCACTTTTAGGATATATCACAAAGGAGACCGTGAACGTAGTTTTACTTATGTTTTGTATTGCAATATCTTTCATTTCCATCACTTCAAGAATTCATCATTTTGTTCCAATGAAAATTTTGCAAAAGATGCTTTTCTTTAGAATAGCCTTTGTTCCTCACTTATACTTTGAATGTTCCTAGATTAGTTCATGTTTGTTCTTTCATTACTTAGGGGGAGATTGTTAGACCCCATAAGTCTTATGCATGGAAGTAATGACGACAAACAAGTAATGAAGAACCAGAAGGCTGATGGAAGACTTCAAGTCAAAATGACCAAGTCTGAAGAACAACCAGAGGGTCGATGAACTGACCAGAGATGCAATGGAATGTGCATCTTCATAAACCCTCTGGGTACTAACACTTGCAGTTTTTTTTCACTAGTTCAACAAGAGGCAAGCAATGAAGATATAAAGATAAGGTTGAATTCATACCCCATGGAAGACAGTTGGAGATGACCAATCAACAGCTGGATTCTACAAAGTCTATCTTGTTTCAATGTTTATCCATGTTTAGATAAGCTTTATCTGTTAGTAGAAGATTAGCTAAATAGTCCCACTAGATAGTTATCTTCTTAGTTAGATTACTTGTATAAATAGGTGGTTAGGCCTATTGTAATCTTTGACTACTTTACGTTTTTCACATCATTGGAATAAAGTGAAATCTTTGGCACTCAAGTATATTTTTAGAACGTTTTATTAATTGTTCTTAAGTGTTCATCATTTTATTCATCCAAACACTATAATTTGGTTATTTTTAACTTAATTATTAGTATTATTGAGAGATCTGGGATTAGCAAAACCGAATTGTTGGCCATGCATCTTCATGAAGACCAAGGTGGACAACTATTGCTCGAAATCCATAATTTCCATCATCTCTTACATCATGTACCTGCTTGATGTAAGGGTGAAACATTTCAGGAAATTGATTAATATATGGATGTGCATTATAATGTTGAAGAAAGAAGTATGTCTAGCTGGTTCCTGGTAGTTTATTTCATTCAAGTCAACAAATGATGACGCGTTCGAACAACTACGTCTAAGGGGTCTTTCAGCTGTAAAAGACAGATCAACATGATTTGTAAAAGACGGATCAACCTTAGCTGTAAAAGACGAATCGTTATGAGGTTTTCTGATGTTGGAAACCATATACTCTTATTTGCAGAAAACACAGTTTATAAATAATAAGAGTGAAAATCATACAGTGTATCAAAGATGATTAATCAAAATATTCAAAGTGCATATGAGAACAGTGAAAGGACTTGAATATGTCAAATGCTTTTATTAGATGAAAGTAAAAGAACAATCAATCTAAAAGTAATCTCACAATAAACCGGTATAGTATAAGTCGGCACTCTCAGGTCATTTGAAGCTGAGGAGGAAACCTCCTTATATACGCCTAGGTCTAACAACTATGCTATAAAACAAGCTTGAAACTCTGAGTTGTTGAGTCTGCATCCTTATCTTTGACTTCCCTTGAAAAACGGAGCAGACTAGGTCAAGCCACCTCAAATCTGTTAGACGCTTGCGAGAATGTCTGGGCTTGCACGTGCGTTTCATGGAGAAAGTGACTAGAAACTTTGCTTGTACTATACAGAAGCTCTGTATGTACTATGCAGAGGTTTTGCATATGTAGAGCCTCTGTGTCTTGGAGTTGTTGCTTTGCATCAAGCGCTTATGCTTTTTGGTGCATAATACTTGATCATCCACGGAGATAGAGCGCGGGCTCTGTATGAATGGAACCTTCACTCTTTGAGTAAGAGCGCTGGTTCTTAATCTTCTGCATGAGAGCTCTTAGTCCAGACCGCTTCAATAGACTAAGTCCTATTAACTATAGTAAGAGACTTCTTACTTACACTTTCACGAGTTGGGTCTAACAATCTCCCCCTAAGTGTAACTAAGGCAGGCTCTTACTTGAATTACAAAACATAAAGTCTAGTCGAAGCCAGAGGTTAAAAGGAACCTCTATTTTACATTCACTATTTAAAAAGTACAATACAATTGAATGGAAATTACATTGACTTAAAAGATAGAAAAAAAGCTTACAAAAAAATAAGGTCTAAATGTGTTGAAGTTTGATGAACCTCCTAAGAAGTTCACGAAATTCTAGCATGTTGTGAATTGACCTTAGGATGATTTTTGTTTGCTCTTTAGCTCCAGGTGAGGTATCTCTACTTCTGACTAAGTTATCTCTGATGTAGCACAGAGTAGAGTTTGAGTATTTGTAGTTCTGGTCATCTCGAAAAAAGATCTTCTTTCCTTGTGCATTTCGAAAGACCACTCCCACCTCTGGTTCCACCAACACAGTCCAAGAGGGAATGCTATTGATGCCCTGCAGATCTTCGTTTGGTGCAGCGACACTCAATTGATCCACTCCCAGGTCCAGAGCTAGTTGAAAATCAAACTTGCATCTAAAGTCGAGTAGGTCTGTCATCGTTTGTCGTATAGCAGAGTTGGCCACAACAAATTTAAGCCCCTTATCCTTCTTATGATCTGAGAAAAAATACAGAGATAGAAGATCCCACAGATTCAGATTCATAAGGTCACAATCTGTGAACCTGCAGATCTCTCCACGAGAGCTCTCCACCGTATA
Organism: Cynara cardunculus var. scolymus; assembly: GCF_001531365.2. Taxonomy (NCBI): domain Eukaryota; kingdom Viridiplantae; phylum Streptophyta; class Magnoliopsida; order Asterales; family Asteraceae; genus Cynara; species Cynara cardunculus. The sequence goes on along the minus strand of NW_020200578.1, from coordinate 73,037 downwards.
CTCATGGAAGACGATATGGTTGTACGCGAAGGTACGTTTCTTAATGTTGAGGATTTTCTTGATTCCATCGACAAAGTGAACTGCAGATATAGGGTGTGTGTAGCGAAGTAGAAATCTCTGCCTGATATTCTCTTGCACCATTGGATGAAGACTGATCTTGATGACCGGTGTCTCCTCTCGTAGGTTGTAAAGAAATTGGTAGATATCCTTGTTGTCTACCTTATCTTTTATTGGCTTGTCTGGGGGCATTGGCGTCATCATTGCGTCCATGCTATCCTTGATCTTTTGAACTCGATCAGAAGGATGCTTTCTTTTTGGCCTGCAGCTTGCACTTTCTTCTACTCATGTTGGTTTAACAGGGACCCTCTGCCTCATAGCCGCAGTGACTACTCTAGTCCCTTGAGCAGGGACCATAGCTTTGTGTGTATTCTTTGGTGGTGGAGGAGCAGCTACTGTTACGTTTTCAAGAGGAACGGCAACAGGAATGGCCAAGAGTGTTGGATTGGCCACATTCACTGCTACCACCTCTTCTTCTCGCCCTCTTATTGTTGGAGCAACGGTGTCCATGGCATATTCGGTTGAGGAAGACAGAGCCAGTTCTGAACCAGATGAGTCGTAGACGAATAGAAGATCAATTACGTCTTTATTATTTTGTTGTCCAACTGGCTCTGCTTGGGATGCCATGGGCATCTTTCCCTTTCGAAGCGCCTCTGCTTGCTCTGGCACTGGTGGACTTTGTGCTCTCTAACTCGAAGAATCGTGCGCTAGTTGGCGTGGGGCAGAGGTAGATGGGGCAGAGGGGGCAACCTTTGGTGTAACACTTGGAGCGCAGGCTGTTTCTCCCTCTCTTGACGATTTTGAGGACTAGACAAGTCTGGGTCCTCATCATCGTCAAGTCTTCTTCTCTTGGATGCATCGGCACATGGAGATGGGTCCATTCTTTTTATCGGACGCTGTTCCTCTACTTGGGGCAACGATTGGATTTTTGCCTCAAAAAGCTTGAGGAGCTTTTCTGATGCGTCCCCAAAACGTTGAATCTCCATGTCTGTGCGGTAGTTGAAGCCAGCCAGAGAACGCCTTTTGCTCATAAATTTATAACTGAGATTGCTGCATTTAAAATCGTTTTGTGCATATAAAACCTGTGAACTCACCAACTCTTGTAGTTGACACTTGTTTGACATGCTTTTTCAGGGTAAGAAAGACTCACGGTGACACTTGTTAATAGACGTGTCACATTTATCAATTTCAAAACTACTTTTATGTTTATTTTGTAAATTTGTATTTGGGAGTGTAAACTTTAGTTTTGATGTAACTATGTTTTAAATTGTATGGTTGTGTTGTTTATACACTATTGCTATGAGACTCTACCTGCCATACCTCGCGTTTCCGCTTTAGCGGGGTGTGACAAAAATCTCCAATAAAATATAATTTATTGATTTTTGGGACCAAAATTGATCCTAATTATTCTAAAAGTTTTGTCAAAGCAATCGGGGCCAAGGATGGAAAATCTGAAAATGCTGCTGAAACGACTAAGTCTGGAAAAAGACCAGAGGCGATGAATTGGTCCAGAGGCAGGCGATGGACCAGAGGCTGCTGAAATAACTAAGTCTGGAAGAAGACCAGAGGCGATGAATTGGTCCTAAGGCGATGAAGGTCCAGAGGCGATGAAGGTCCAGAGGCCATGAAGGACCATAGGCCATGAAGGACCAGAGGCCATGAAGGACCAGAGGCCATGAAAAACAAGAGGCTATGAAAATGGACCAACACTTTGAAACACACAGATCTGGGCATAACATTAATTAACCTCAAAATATGGGATATAAATTTCTAAAAAAACTTTGAAATATCCGTTCTATTTTAGTGATAAAACCACCCAAAACACAATTCCAAACCGGATATAACGGATTTTTACTTACAACCCGAATTAAGTAGCAAAAGAATACGGGACATGACTATATATAAGCTACACATACTACAACTATGAGATACGGTAATAAGCTACTATTTACC